>NC_051847.1:129507245-129512511 GCF_002237135.1 Teleopsis dalmanni
TTCTTAAAGCTAATTAGTTAAAATATAATTTATTCACAAATTTATTATTTATTATTTATAGATGATAAAGCAAAATTTTTTTCCTGGAATGATACAGTACCATTCTTATGTGTGTACATTTTTATATTTCAATTTTCGCTACTGAGTGGGACTGTACTTTTACAAATGTATCTATTTTTACATATTTATTTATATATATACAATTATATATAAAGAAATATATTATTATTATTTATGTTTTTATTTTGATATATTTATATATGTATTTCACAATTTCATGTCACTCTTACAAAAGGTTAACTTTCATTCATATTTCTCAGTAGAACACTGTTTTGTTTCTTTTTTCTTTTTAATCATAAAATTATTAACTGTTGCAGTAAAAGTTTTATATTTAATATTGTAAATATTAATAAACACTTTTTACTTTTATACGCGGTTGGAATAAGCATTTAAACAATTTAATGCATACAACGCACACCCGTTCACTAATAAAGACAAACTGACTTATAAGCAATTACAAAGCAAAATACAAATATCCCACAGTTGTATTTCTGCATTGTGCAAAACGAACACAAAAATAAATAATGAAAGAAAGGGCACAGTATAAATAAAATTTTATCAAAACGAACTGAGTACAGATTATGTTCCGCAGAAGCTAAAACTTTGTTTGCAGCAATCCAAATCTCGACTCAGATTGTCAGAAACATAGTTGTTTCCAATAATGCAAAGTTTGTTTACCTCAATCTGAAATCTCAACGAAAATCTCAAAAATCTGAAATCAAACATATTATATTTGCATCAAACATTAAATAAACATAATTTTTTTCTGCGTGTATAGAATATAATGATCCAATTTTGGACACCCCCACTTTTAAAAATTATAAGTGAAAAATTTCATTCGAATAGCTCAAACACCAGATGGATAGACAGACGGACAGCTAAATGAACTTAACTGGTCGAGCTAATCAATAACATATATACTTTAAGGGGAACTAGGACGTATCCTTCAAAAATCTTAACCTATATATAAATATAAAAACCTATATAAATATATAACAAACCTATATATGGGATATAAAAAATTATTTCGGAAATATAAGGAAATTTTTTTAATTATTGATAGAATAAAATACACAACGTCCTCTATTATAGCAGATCTGATCAATGATCTGTTCAAAAAACGAACATATAAAGTAAAGACTACAAATCTTTTAAAATGATTTAAAAGTAATTTACTATGTATTAAGCGTTTTGATCATATGAGTACTAAAAAGATAAATGGGCATGGTACTCCTCTTTGAATAAGTTAGAAAACAAAATACATGATCTAATTAAAGAATCCTGTTTTCAAAATATATTAGAACACCTTCATAACAAGGTATTAAGGTTTATACCTTGTGAAAGACTTTGTTTGCGAACCAGCGCAAACACCAAATATGACGTCAGCTTAGAAATTTAATGAAGAATCACTCTTGCACACAGACGTTATTTTGAGCTAAGTGGGCAATTGAGAAATAAAGCCTTCTCTTGAAAAACAAAAATCGCGCTCTATAAGAATCTTATCATGCCTGTCTTGTGGTATGGTGCAGAAGTTTGGACAATTATTAACAGCGATGAGAATGCGTTATGAGCATTCGAGAGAACTGTGTCATATTAACACAGTTAGCGTATAAAAATTCTGTGGTTTCGCTGACTTGAAGGAAGTACTCCGGTTAGAAAGGTGTTTCATTCTGTACACGCTGGTGGAAAAAGTGGTAGAGGACGTCCATAACTTCGGTGGAAGGTCTAGGTGACCAACGATTTGGGGGCGTTTGGTACTACCAATTGGGACAGCAAACCACTGATCTGCTTGGTTGGCGGAGACTACAGGATGCGACTAAGGACGACTCACGCCAGTAATGGCGAACTAAGTAGGACACCTTTATAACAGTGGGGCTTCAAAGTAACTGAGACGAAAAAAAAATGTTAACTCTTTTAATTCATTACTGGTTTATCAAGCCGGCAAAGTATGAAATATATACATCTGTTAAGATAGTACTTTTGCCGATGTGTAAGGCAAAAGACAAGTGTGTTATCAACTGCGAGGTACAAATTCCTTATAAACTCCTTATAAAGTTAAAAATTTTAAGCACGAAAAATTATTAACTGAAATGCAAACAATTTTCAACTTCTATGATTTGTGGAGGAGGCATGCAACGCCTCCTTGCGAGTAAGTTATTCATACTGGGAACACTAAATGGTATCTGTGCTACATGAAAAACGCTGTATTTGCGTTTTTGTCAAGCGTACTTATCAGTAATTTATTTCAACCTGAATACGTGCCTTCGTAAACATTTTGTCTTGTACGGGTATTCGGGGCAGGCAAAATATCCTTTGTGCAGCTTGTTGCCTTGTTAATTAAAACAACCTTGTCGCTTGTCTAGGCCAGCATTAACCCTTCCGTAGCCATACATTATGGCTAGAAAAAATCTTATGATAAATTGTGAATTGTTGCTTACCTATTTTTATTATTTTATTTTCTTCCCCCACTGGTTTCGGAGACAAGCTGTATTTGCTTTTACCTTGGCTTAGTCAACATGTATGCACATATCTCCGTGATAAACAAACAAGTTAGCTAAATGATTTATGATTTTAATTTATGAAATTCAAATTTTTTCTTCTTCCTTCAGCTGTTCCCACACTTGCACAGCTGAAGAGTGTGTAAAGATTCAAGGAATTTCGGTAAATTGTTAAGGAAAATACGCAAAAATACTAAAATGATAAATTATAAAATGCTTTTAAGTTAATGAGGCCTGATTAAGTTTACTCAGGTACATGTGCATGTGGCACATAATTTCGCTCGACATTTTCGCTCGTATTGGAAACACCCAATTTATCCTTTCTTTACTTCTACTATAGCTACTTTGTCATATTAAAAAATATTTTGACGCCAAGCTATGTAACAGTTTTAGTTTTCATTTCGGCATCAAATAAGATTTTTATTGCATTTATTAGACATACATTTTTTGCTAACTGCATGTTCCACTTTATGTCTAACAATATCATTTTAATTATTTATTATGCTTTTGCAAGCAAATATTTTAAAATTCATTAAAGTGTCCTTGTTTGCAGGATTTTGATTATGCACATTTTAGTGCCATTTTGTTTGTTCATAAATTTCGTTGGAATACGTTTTCTGCTCTTGTCTGGTTTGTTTACTGACTCTTGCAGAGCCGTGTATTTTTCCCTTCTTCTACTGTGAAGCACCACATATGCATTTTGGTATTGGATGACGGGAATACTAAATAATCCTTGACATATAAATAAATATTACCAATCTGCATAGCACATCAAAATAAATATTTTCCAATAATAATGCGTTAGTTGTGCAAATAAGTTCTCTCAGTACAAGGTTACACTTATTGGCGATTATATTGCGATTCTATTGACAATTTTTCAAAAAAAAGGTATTCATCTACTTGTGCTGATTAAGCAATGATATCATAAGAAATTGTTTACTATTCACATTTAGTTACTTGTTTTGAAATGATACGATATGTTTCTTAATTCAATTGAGAAAAAAAATATTTGTGAAGAAACATTTGTATTGTATTGAATTGAAGTGATTTTCATATTAGGCCTATAACCTTCAAATTTGAATAAGGGAATACCTATTGGATATTCCATAAGTACAGTAAATAGATCTATTGCTTTACGCAGTACTAATGTAGTAAATATAGGCAATGAAATTTTTAAGCCTATTATTTTTAGTGGTTGGTTTCATATATTTATTTACAATTTATTCGAACAATAATTAGAAATTATAAATCAGTGCATCATGAGCAATACTTATCATAATATGTTATAGGTACATTAGTTAATAAAATATTCGAATATCTGAAGTTAAAGAACTTTCAACATTTTATATATACATACATATAGTGACCCTCAATCAATGATGAACATATTTAAATTGAAGATATTTACTATAAGTTTCAGTACATAACAAACTTCCAGCGATGTAATTTTTATGCGTACTACTTTTAGCACTTTATGTGGCCTCTCAAAGAATATGGTCAAATAGTATAATATTATATATATATGTACATAAATAGTATATATATAGTAAATCCCTTACAAAATGATTAAGTTTCAAAAAAGGTCAAACTTAAATGCAGTTTTTAATTATGAAAAAAAAAATTTAATTATGCTACTATCTCTCTAAATTATAATACTAACTAATATATATAATCAAGTAAGATTGATTTAACGCTTAAAGATGAAATAAATATTGATCAGCTTAATCTACCACTCACTGCAAATTTCAAACGAAGGAAAATATAACTAAATTTACATTTTTTGGCTGGTCTATAGGTGACCCTAGATATATGGTAGATATAAAAATCCGTTGAGTGAAATGTTAATTATAGTTAATGTTTTAGAATATGAATATTCTTGAAGAATGTTGGGAGGGATTAAGAGTTAAATGAATTCTTGAAGTATCGTGGTTTAGTCAAGTTGTCCGAGTATTACATCGATTACATAGAAAAACAAAAATATCGTAAAAAACGTAACAAATATGCCCATAAGAATATCTACAGTTCGGTATTGAAAAAAAACAAAAATATAATTGGCGTTATAAGACTGATATAATGCATTATAAAAAAGATGGGAGTTATTCTATTATAGCAGGAGATTTTAAAAATAAATAAAATATGAATAAATAGAAGGTCATCAGATGGAAAAATGGGTCTACACAAAATAATATTGGAATTTAACAATTAAAAGAAATATTGCAAATTAACAAAACTATAAGTTTGAACATAGAACTCAAATACGGGTTTGGGTCAGTTGTCTAATGAGCACTGACTCTGAGCTTCAAATTTAGCAAGGTACGAATTCAGCGAGTTATTTACGAATAATCAAATACAAGAAATAATTCCAGGACCACTGATGATTGGCATTTGGTAATACTCAAAATAGTAAGGTCAGCTAAAAACATATTAATTAAAATAATATAATAAGAATTTTCGTTGTTGTAGTTCACTACTTTTCGAAATCTCTCTATTAAATATAATAGTTTCTATTAAGTAAAATAGTTTCTACCGTAATATTGACATTAAAATCAAATATAGTGTAGTTATGCTATTCAGATATAAAGTAAACGATGCTCCAACAGTCGGTTTTAATAGAATGCAATTTTGTACAAGGAATTTTTTTAGATTCAAAATAGCTTACATTTTAATACAATTCAGTAAAATTGTTATGCAGTGACTTATCAAATTCA
>NC_051847.1:129512611-129598804 GCF_002237135.1 Teleopsis dalmanni
ATATAACATCCTTAAGCAATTTTTTTTTAGGCTTTTCCATCAATTCCGCTTCTTTTATGAGCTTTGTGAGAAGATTAATTTCTTTTTCTTGTGAAAAAGACTTGGATTCCATCATTTCAGGATTAGTTAAACAATGCGTTTTACGTGGATTTTGTGTAAGAAAAAACTTTTGTCTTGTTAAGGATAACTTACCCAACTGTTCATAATTAGGAGGACATTTGCCAATTACTGCTCTTGCAACATCTGCAACATAACTTTCCTTTGGCGGTCTCATCCATTCCGGCCCTTTTAACCTTAAGGATTTCAACGAGACTTCATGCTTTGAGTCACGCATAGCAGTAGATGTATTATAGATGGAATCAGTATCAGTTCTTTTTTCGACTACTGGTTTTGATTGCGTACCAACGTTTTTACCACAAGTTTGCAATTTCTTTAAAGGTGAAACACCCCAATTTTTATAATGTGAGTTTGTAGATCCTAAACTTCCTTCGCACACTTCAGAACTGGAACTGAGATGAGGTCTCTTCTTTTCTTGTAATTCATGGTCGCATATGTTTCGAACACTTATTGTTGGCTTCTTCTCGAACTCTTTGGGCAGTTCTATAGATTGAAAGGAAACTGTACTTTCTGATGACAACAAGCGGTCGTGTTTAATATATTCCTGTTTCGAAGATTTGCCATTGGCATGGTGGCGTTCAGGAATAGACGTGGCTCTATCCTTGAATGATTTTCTTTTCATTTTGTGTTGAAAAAAAAAACAGTTTAAGTAAAAGAAAAAACAGAAAAAGAAAAAACAGAAAAAAAAATTATAAATCAACAAAATACAAACAATGTGTAAAAATTTTTTTATGTGTAAGCTGGGTAAAGAATTTATAAAAAACCCAAGGCCTACCTATACTTTTTACTATTAGTTTTTTTTCAGGTTAATATGGTAAGCAACACATTCGTGACTTAATATCAGCCTGCATAATTGAACCAAGTCAGAAGTATCCTTATACTATAATATCTTTATCTCCAGAACTGATTTGCTTCCCTGTTCTTGTGTAATAAATGCATGAACGAGAAAATAATAGATTATAAATTGCTATGTAATAGGCACTTAGACAAAATTCGAAATATAGCAATCGGTGACAATCAGCATTGAAGATGCTCTCTATTGATTTCTATTTATAGGATTACTAAGACGAAAAGGATAGTAATTATATTTATAGTTGCCAACATTGTTTCCTATAGCAGTGTTGCTTTTTATGAGTGGTGCGGAATTAGTCCTGTTGTGATTCAAAAAAAATTAATAATAGGTGTTGACATATATATAACTCACCTAATACACATTTTAAACTGATTAGTTCACTGGGAATTAAGTCTATCTACTCTCATCTCTCTCCCCTGATTACTGTAATGAAGTTTCCTCAGTGCTGTGGAAATCTTCTCCATTCATTCCTAAGAGGTGGATTTAGTGGGTTCAAGTCTCACACACAATTTAAACTACCTTATTGCTTTCTGAACAAAAAAGAACTAGAATTTTAATTTTTTAAATTCCTGTACTTATTGAATCGCGCTGGCAACACTATTATACACATTCTGCCAAAGTTTAACACATATCGTACGCTTAGTTTTTGTTTGGCAAATATTTTTTCGACTTTTTGTATAGACGCCAAACAAAAACTAATCGTACGATATGCGTTAAACTTTGGCAGAATGTGTATAATAGTGTTGCCAGCGTGAAAATAAAAATAACCGATTGGATTGGATCAGCGCGGGAATTCCAAAATAGGCCTCTCGTTCTTTTTTGATCAGAAGGTATAGCCTTAAGTATAAATTGTAAAGAACTAGTTTAAGGAAAAGGTTTAATGAAAAATATGTGAGCTTGCATCGAATGCACATGAGATTTATTGAATTAATTAGCGCATAGATAACAGGTGTAGTAAAAAGAAATCCACTATTTTTGCTGTAATTGAAGACTTACTTACAGTAGTTAGAATGATCCGATTTGGGGCAAATATGCGCCGTTTTGTTCGATAAGTTGTTGCCTAAGTTGTTGATATTTTAAAAGTAAATTCATTATGCCTCTTTTATAAAAATCCTCGTCTGTATTGGTAAAAAATTGAGACAGTCGATTGTTGAAGCATATTTTTTTACTACAAAACTCGTTCGCCGTGGACAAGAGTAAACGGTAATCTTTTGGTACGAGGTTTAAATTACAAAGTGGATGCATAATAACTTCCCAACCAAGCTCCCGAAGCTTTCAACGAGCCTTTGATGTCGATATCAATGTATGTGACCTGGCGTTGTTCTGATGGAATATAATTCCTTTGCTAATATTGGCCGTTTTTGAGCGATTGCTTTGTTTAGAACAACTTATAGTGGATAATTCCTCACCAATCCTTCTAAACACACATCAAAACTTTCCCGGTCGTCAAGCATTGCTTCGCCACCTTTTCAGTCTACTCACCGCTATTCGACCATAACTGTTTTTGTTTGACATTGTCGAAATTGATCCATTTTTCATCACCAGTCACCAACCGCTTCAGAAGTGGGTTCATTTTGTTGCGATTTATCAGCAATTCGCAAATGGAAATTCGGTCCATGAGGTGTTTTTGGTTAACTTATACAATGCAGATGAATACAGATAACTAAAACCATCTATTGGGAAAATAATGAATTTATTTCTCCTACACCTTATACAAGTATATAGGCTTTTATGTTGTTCATACCACATACTGAAAGTTTCTTACGCTTATGCATATATCTCTTAACTATGCATTCACACTGCATCTTTGCTCTCAGATCAACTGCAGTCAGAATTTTTAATTAAAACATGGAACAATGATTACATTGTCTAATGCCCTAATGTTGGGTAATAACATAATTCCTGTAATAATGCTGCGCCAATCGAAGTGAGCACAGAAGAGAAGTTTTGCCGATTTGTGTAAATTATATATAACAATAATAATTTAGGAGATTTTAGGAGACTATTTATAGATAATTCTTAATGGAAACAAAAATTTTTGATTTCTTTGATAAGATGTATAACTAATTCAAAAAAGAACTGTTCATTCAAATAATATCAACAGTATTTGTTTTTAAGTTGAATGAAATCCCAATTCATAATTGACTATTGAAACCATCGTCGAGTAAAAGATCAGTGCAATTATTTTATTTCTTCTTATTTTCATAAGTTGACGTCGTCTCTACCATTTATACCAAGAATCATACAAAGTGAGGTTGAAAAGGAGCTAGAGTAGCTGCAAACTAGAAAACAAATCGTGGTGAGGTAGTATTAGTAATCATTCTTGAAATCAGCTTATAGAAATTCTTTCAATCTCATCGCTGCCGATGACATTTTTTTCTATGACCTTTTGTCATGAAATATAAAAGGACCTACATTTCGGAAAAATATGAACTATACTTAAAATAAAATTTTTTTTCCAAGGAGGTATGGATTCATGGGGTTTGAAAAAGTCTCATTTTAGAGTAATTTTTAAATGGTCATGGATCTCAAATATGGTTGCTGTAAAATTAATATAATTTTTCGAATATGAATGTAATAACAATAATAACACCAAAAATTTTTATAACTCATATCTGGAATATTAAATTTTGATTTTGTGTGGCAGCTATACCGATCTGCCCTTTTCTTTGCAGCCATTTGCTACGAATAAAGTTAGTTTTTATATTACTATTTTATATTATCATTATTATTGTTATTATAATTCTCGTCTATGTTATTATTATTACTATCATATTTGATCATTTTACTTTACTCCATCTATCTATAGTAGTTGACCAATCAACTGAGATGCGGTTTTAACTCCTCCACTCTGATGACCTCCGTTAGTTCCTAGACGAAACGCGTCAGTGGGCAGTTTAGTGACGCAATTTTCAAATATATATTTGCAATTCGCAAGGAAATAATAATAATAAATTTGAACGGACAAAAACAAAATTCGTATCTATATTTATTTCAATTTATTTTGAATTATTTTATTTTATTTATTCTAATTATTCTAATTCATTTATTTATTTATAAACTTATTGATTTTTTTAATTATTTATTTAATTTATTAATATTATATTTATATTATATGTGGGAAGGATAAACCACAGAAATTTGTAGGGGTAAGTATTTTATACTCGGTCCTAGTTTTCAGTGGTTAGCCACCTCTGTTGTTCAGATATTGTTAATGGACAATATACTGAGGGAATGGCTTTGACGGCATGATATGGTAATCTGGCCGTAACAGTGACAAAGCAGAAAGAAAAAGTAAGTAAAATAATTTTGAAGAATATATCTTTATTTTGTAAGATTTATTCCATATTTTGAACGTCACTATTTCTGAGTCATTTCTTATTTAGAGCAAATCCATTCTGGGCAAATATTTTTTATCCTAACTTAACCTATAAAAGAATACACTTAAAACGTTGGCACTTCTATGTTAAATAGATCAAAAACTTTTAGAACGTTCTGGGTTTATCGAGTTAATAGTTCGTGGTGTCTTGTGTCAACATTTTTTCTCCAGACTCTTTTTGTAAGCTAGAGTTTCACTATAAATACTTCTAAATACTCTGAATAATTAATTTTGAATATGTAAACAGTATCACTAGTATTAGAAAAATCGTATTTTGGCAGTGCAAATATTATTAAACATATATATACAAAATATTTCCCAACTTTTTATTAGACTTTTCATACCATTTTTCAGAGTATTAAATACACCAAGCTTTTTGGGGCACCAAAATAATCATGTCATCCTTTTTTCTTTCATTTCATGACGGAATACTCAAGGTTTATTTAACAAAGCACACTCTGGGTTATATAAAAAATAAATCTTCTTCTCTTTTGTTTCGTAGAGTAAGGAATTAGTTTTCATATATGTATTGATATATGCCTGATAATTTCAATAAGAGTAGAAAGTTTTAAAAAATCCTTCAAAAATACCAGTACAAAATGGTCAAGTGATTTCATAGCTGATGAACTTATACTTACTTACTTAATGCAGTCGTCTTCTTCCAGTAGAGCGTAGATGGACTTATAGTATATATATAGATGAACTTATAGTAATTGCTTATAACATTTTTTTTATTATTGAATTTGATAACTGCAGAAAATATTACAAATATATGTATGTATTTATTAAACAATTAAAAATGTATTTAAATATATGTTTATATGCCAATGTATCAAATATATGTAACCAGTACAAGGGCTAAATTTAAATTTGTGTTAAAATTGTACATTCTCGTACATATGGCGATTTCTTAATATACTTTCCTCCATAATTTTCTGCTTTGTTTCTTCCCATTTACCCAATCTGTCTACAATTTCGGGTAGTACTTCTTCGACATTTATACGATTGATCTCAGGACCATCACGTAATTCAACTTGAGTTTTGAAGTTATAATTTGGCGTATAACCATTAAGCGAAAGAAAATAATCGAAGTAAAACTCAACAGCAACTTGTTTATCGAGGTTTGTGATGACACTCATTCCAGCATTGGGAACATTTTCAATATCTTCAGTATCATCATGAAAAGCGTGAAACATGAACCTTACTTTATCGGGTATAACTTTCTTTTCTATAATTTTTGGTGGACGCTCTTTCTTCGGTATCGCAAGAATATACTCCTTTTTCTTCTCTGCAGTTGCACAACAAGGCTGCAATAAAAATTTAAGTGATAATTAATACTAATTTAACTGTATGTGACAAAAATTAATTGTGACATAAGGTGCATAAACGAGTATCGATATTGCAGTTAAATAGGATAGTAAATATTTAACAAGACTAGTAACTATTTTTAAAAGAGCTAATGATATTAGTTTTACTACCAAAGTCGTACCCTATGTTTTGGATCCAATGGCTCCATATTCTTGCGCAATACTTTTAGTTCAGCTTCCACACGATACTCAATCTGTTGAGCATTATATGAGATCTTTTTCAATTTGTGTAATTTTTGTCTAAAATAGTTTTCGCAAGCTCGAATTATGTTTGATGGATATGCTTCAAATTTTCCTACACACAAGAAAATTGATTATTATTTCTATTTTATAAATAAATTTAAAAAATTCTTAATTGCTATCTTAATTTATTAGTAATACAGTTATAATACGTAGTGATTATATCAATTATTTTAATACCTATTAGATCAATAATAACATCTGACATCATTGCAACCATCTGAACTGGTGCAAGTGCTCTTTTCTTGCCACCTCCTTTCTTTTTACTAGCACCTCTGATGCTTAGTGGAACTATATATTCCCAAACTTGTTCGACATAAGCTCCATCTGTCACATAGACTTCTTCGCAGTACGAAACTGCCATGGTCTCATTAACGAACTTTGTGGCACGTTGTCTCAAATCTTCTGCCCGACTGATCATGAAATACTTTCGAGCGCATTTGTGTGCTACTCGTTCAATTTTTTCACGTAAATCTGTATTGCACCAATCACGTAAATTAATTAGTTGCGACTTAATATCGTAGTGTAAAGCCAAGTTTAAGTGCAGTTCCAATAGAGCAATGAAAGTCATCTTTTTCAGACTTGCTATACCTTTGATTAAGCCCTGAGAGTCTTTGTATGGTAATATAATTGGATGGTTTTGTTGTAAGTATACATTTTCATAGAAATCTTTAATGGCCCATGCATCATCTCGGTCTCGTTTTCGAATATTAACGAAGTTGCGATTTTGTATCGATATATCATACCTCTCCAGTTCAACCTCCTCTCCACTATTGCTTACGCGATGTATCCAATCGAACTCATCACGCCATTCTTTCTCTGCTATTAAATAGAAGAAATTTTGCAATACAATAAGACGTATCCAATGACCCTCGATAAATGCAATATCCAAATTAATCATCTGCAATTGCCGTTCCAACCAACGTAATTCACGCTTAACGATGTCGGTTTGTTCATAATAGCTTTGTACCTTTGCGGATGTGATTATCACCAATTAAATTTTCAAAAAAGTATTTATATTGAGTTTGCTAACACTTACCTGATAAACAATAGAAGTGGTTCTCTCATACTGTTGTTGTTCCCACTTTTCAAAAAGTCTTTCATATAGTGCTGTGATTTTCTTCATTTTGTCAAAGAATTTATCATTTAAGCGATTTATTACATCCCATCTCACTATAAACTCATTAATAACCATGGATTGTATTTTGAGTCGCAGACCATCTTTTATAATTGAACCTAGGCTTTTAAATCGAAAATGTGTAAACACTGAACTTTTTTTCAGATCTTTTACAAAGTTTTCATCAATATCTGTTGCTACAAGCGGCAGATATTGTTTATTTCCGAAGCCAACTAACGTCTCGCGTATATTAATGTTTGGCACCTCTAAACGCAATCGTATACTATTTCTCAGGCGTGTATTAAATGTGTGAAAATTTTCCTTTGGAACAACCATTTCAAGTTGGGAGTGCTTTTGTCCAGAAAACGGCACAACTCTGAATGGATTGGCTTCTTCGACTTCACGGTTTATTGGTTTAAAATGGAATAGAGATTGTTTCTTCTCATCAAATGGCACGTTTGCTTTGCGGATATAGTCTAAGGGTACTTTAGTGTCTCCATGTATTATTATAAAAGTACCACTATCATCAGTAAAATTTGTACATTCTGAACTTTCTAATGAGGAAAGGCATGTGTCGACACTCTTTAAATCCTCCTCCAATTCTGCATATATTGCCTTTCTCTTTTCTTCTTCTCGTGGATCTATTTTCGTTTCAACAGTTTTTTGTTTTTTTAATTCCCCAGCGAGTTCATTCAGAAATTCGATATATTTTCTCCTACCACCATATCTATCACTTTTCAGTTCTCGTGCAGTACGTGTATGGTAAACTTCATCCTCTTGTGGTTTTCGACCTAATTCTAGTAATCTTGCTTCTGCTTCCAGTTTTTTCAACCTTCTGTGCTCTGCAAGCATTGCCTCTGTATCTATGAAAGGACGTGTTGCATCCCAATCGTGCTCTATTTTACATTCCGTTTCAGCGTTACGTCCATCCTCTTCACTAATATCATTTTTTTCATCGTGGCTTACTGGATCTTCAATTTCAGTCACATCATGTTGGTGGTGAACAATAACGCGTTTTGTATGAGTGGGTTCCCAATGATCGTGATGATGACGGGCGTGTGCTAGTTTTGCGTACTGAGTGTTTTTTAGCCTGACATTTTGATATTTCATTTTATCATTTCCAATTTTTCTCATGTGAGGAATACCAGTCTCTTTGACTCTTAATGTAAAGAGTTCCGGTGGAACATCTTCCTTAACATATTCACGTGGTTTACGTGGATGTCGGCGGGTGGTTGTTTGTCGGTGCTTTGGTGCAGGCATTTGAACTCTGTTTATAAAGGAATGAGAAGCAGTAGGTCTTTCCTTTAGTTCCTCAGCTTCATCTTCTGTTTCTGGTACCCAATCTGACGAAGATGAATCGGTTCTTTCACAAAAAGGTGGTACTGGTTCTGACTCCTTGATATGAGTTGATGTTCCTAACAAACTGATAATTCTTTTCTTTGCCTCTTGTTCGTCTTGTTTCTTTTTAAGTGCTTTCTCTTGCATGTATTGTATAGTGGTTTGAATTTCCTCTTTAATTTCTTCCTGTTTCACATTTTTAATTTTTGCATTCTTACCATATAGGAATCCGATCAAGTTAAATGTCTTCTTTCTGCGTTTAAGGTGTGGTTTAATAATTTTTAGTTGTTTGTATAGCGTACGTTCATACTGGTCTCCCAGTTTTTTTTCGCGGTATCTCTTTATGGGACTATGCTTTGCTTTAGGTGGTTTATATGCAAAGAATGAAGAGAAAAGCTCCTGCTTTGGATCATCGGGATTTGTCGGTTCTGTACGCAGTTTTTTCACATCAACTTTAACAGATTGCGGTTTTGTAGTTATTTCTTGAAGCCATTGTTCACGTGTTATACATCCCTTAACAGTATGAGCACCTTTCAACTTATCTATTTGGTGTGTTTTGCCACGTACATTTTCTCCCATTTTATAATGAAAGCCTCTAACTTTAAACACATCTATTTCTCTACCAACTGTAATAGCATCTTCATCATGTGACGAGTCTTCTGTTATAACGGTATCTATGTCAATACTATCACCAGTTAAACTACTGATTTCTAAGTCTGCTTCAGGATAATTTTTCACAACACCAAATTTTTGTGAATAGAAATCCTTTCTCATTTGTGCTTCATTGCGCTTTTCGCGAGCAAGAACTTTGAACTTCTTATTTAGTTTTCTTGCCTGGACCAAAGTGTGCGGGTATTTCTGTGGTATGTGGTCAGGTGGGATTATCTTTACAGGCTGTTTGATATTTAGACTATATTCAAAGTCTTTCTTTATTGCCGCTGTAGTATTTGCTAAGTTTCGTTTCGAAATCATTCTAGCCTTATCGCGTAAAGCTTGTTTTTCATTTTCAATGCTAGCAATCCGCTCATTTTCCATACGTTTCATACGATCTTTGTACAATTTTTCATTTCGTTCCCATCGGCGTGCGTCTTCTTCATCAATACGCTCCTTATTTAGTTCTTTAGCTTCTGTACGGAGTAATTTTAAATATTTTTTTGGTTCTGGAACAATTTCCGGTTCAGGAGAAGGTTCCCTGTTTTTGACATCATAGAAAGGAGGAATGGATAGGCAGCTCTCCATTATTTCGTTTTCAACTTTAATCACAGTTTCCTTGGCAACACGTTTTTGTTCCATATGGCGAGAAATTTTTAAAAAGGTTCGTTGATACTGTATATCCTGTTCATCACCTTCAAAAGTTTCTCTATAATTTACTCCTTGAAAGTCTAGGTTTAATGGATTAACCAAATCCATAACTTTGCATACTTTAGTTTCAGCTAATTTACTTTCTTCAGGTTCAATCGTTAACTTTGCTTTTTTAACCATATCAGTTAAATAGTTAACCTCTTTTTCCTTTGTGTAAGATTTCAAAGATAAAACATCAGGATTAGCCAAGCAAAGGTTTTTTCGAGGATCTTGTGTTAAGAAAAACTTTTGCTTAGCTAAAGATAATTTACCCATTTTCTCGATATTTTTAGGACATTTGCCGATAACAGTTCTTGGTGCACCTGCCACGTAACTTTCTTTTGGTGGTTTCGCCCACTCTAGTCCGCGAAACTGTTCTGGTTTTTCCGAGTGTTCATGGAAAGAATCATTAAGTTCAAGTGATGTACTGAATTTTGATTCTGGTACTTCATCTTTAAGTTTCTCCAGTGCTGACTGTGTTGCTACATTTTTAGTGCAAGTACCATATTCACGTTGGGATGTGATACCCCAGCCCTTATAATGCAAGTTTGTTGCCTCAGAACCTGTTTTGCGCTGGGTACTGCTTGTACTGGATTTCCAAATGCGTTTATTTGCCGCTGTCTTTTCATGTAATAGCGGCACGTGGACTGTGGGCTTTTTTTCGAACTCTTTAGGTAGTTTTAAGAGTTGTACAGAAACACTGCTATCAGAAGTTTCCTTTTGTTTGTATTTCCTAAATTTCGTTTTTCCTTTGTCACTCATAGACTTGCTCTGCGAACCGGTCATTGAAGTCTCAGCATTAATTAAATATTTACGCTCCATATTGGTATATATTTACTATACAATTAAAGTTACTAGTAAGATAAAAATAAATTTATTGAATTTATAAGAAAATCTATAGCATGTCAATTTTTGTATTAATTTAAAAGAAGTTATTGTTAACTGAGACCAAAAATATTCAAATAATAACAGGTAAATAAACGGAAATTTTACAAAAGAAAATATAAAAGTTAATTTTATTAGATCATAATTGTGTAACCGGTTCCCTTTAGTAACTTCTAAAAAAGTCTAATACTTAGAGGGGTTAACACCAACAAATATTAATAAGAAGACTATTCGTATTTGCTTACGTTTTGTTGATGTTTTTTTAAACAGTACTTAAAATGAAACTTTCATTATAAGTTTTTTATAAGTTTTAAGCATTGGAGAAAACCGAAATAGCTTATGCTGCGGTAGTAGCGTTAAGACTTATTTTTTAAACTCCGTCAAAAATGGTTGTCGTTTTAGCTTGGTATACAATACACTAAGCCATGATACTGTAGAGTGACTAAATCTCTTAACGTATTATTCCATGCCTAGGCGTCAATCAACGCCCCAATGGAATCCGTAGTATTTACGCTGGTACCAAATGATTAAATGCGTGTTAGACATAACTTCTATTTTGGTACGATGCGGGCCTCGCTATAAACCTCTGCTCCACGCCGAATGTGAACCAAAACTGAACAATCTTCCCGAGTAAATTTGGGTAGTAACCACAGCCACTATAAGTCCGACCTCAACTAGTCAGCACAGCCGAAATTGAGGGCCGGTCGTGTGTCGCAACTGCAGTAAAAAAATTGTTTTCCATTAAAACAACGCCAGCTCACACATATCAATATCGGCATTGATAACTCGTCAAAAGCTCTGTTAACTTGGTTGGGAAGTTCTTATGCACCCATGTTATAGACCACATCAGACACCAAGTGATCACAACTGTTCTTGTTCATGACGAATAATGGGCGATCAATTTCATACAAAAAAAAATAGATTTCATTTTACGGTATTATAACAAAATATAAGAAATGAGGACAGGGAAGAAGTAACAGAAGTGACATTAGATCTAACTAATGAATAGGGCGAAAAAGAAATTGAAGTTGAAAAAAAGGTTAATGAGACTAATCAGAGATCTACCAGAAGTGTTGAACGAGCTGCAGTTCAATGTATTTGTAATGAAACAATGGAATTAAGTGAATTAAATGAAAATCAAAAATTATAGAAAGTCATTAGGAATAACAAGCCAAAGAGAAAAAGTAAGATTCAGAAAACTATTAGATACAATAAATGAATGTTTCAACATTGAAATGTTTACTTATAAAGTACTCCGTTATGAATATTTTTGACAAAGGTCCAATAATCGTACAATAGATTTTTAGTATGAATGGTGTATGAATTCATGAAGGCTGATGGCGCAAAAATTTTTAGGTCATCGATGCTAAATAGAATAGTTGATGAAAGGAATAGAATCACACACAAGTTATAAGAATATGAGAAATGAAAGCTTTTTTCGTAGTTAGAAGAAACATTATGCATGTTTCAAAAAATTGGGGCATTTTATATAAGAGTCCAAAAGGTTCTTTGCAATGCCAATGGCTAAGACCATCTTTGAAAGACGATCAATAGTGAATCAAAGCAAGTTATGTGCAGATTACCTAAAATACAGCAGTCAATTCACGATGCAGATAAAATATAGAAGGATGCATAGATATAAGGGCAATTCATTCTTATAAAGTCTCGTGGAAAAGAATCCAATAAAGGATAGTAGATTCAGCTCTTGATTGGAATTATGTGTCAAGAAAAAATCCGGCAAATATGGTGTCTCGAGAAAAAATAAATCTGATAAATTAGTGAAATGCAATTAAAGGTGGGATGGACTAGACTGGCTATAAAATAAAGCAAAGGAATACATACATGATATGAAGGAAATTCAAGTAAAGTGCCACATTTCGTAGATATAATATATTAAGAGTTTAATAGAAAATATTGTAGAAGAAAATAGTGGTATATTTAAAAAGATTTGTTGACAAGTCAAAAGACATAAGACAAAAAATTGTATAGTAAAGCGGCGAAAAGTATTATATTTTGCTTCGGAAATAGCGGTCTTATTTATTCCTCATTGATATTTTGGGGGAAATATCATTATATCAATGCCTTTTATCAACAAAGCATCCAAAATTATTAAATAGTTCAAACCTGAGAATATCGATAGCAGAGAGAGCGCATATAATAACGCTAAATGAAGGCAACAATAGTGCAAACTGCATTGGTTTCATACAACTACTATATATCAAATCCATTTATGCATACAAGAGCTGATTATATGGGTCCAGAACAGATGCAAAAATCAAGGAGGACAAAAGTCAGGCAAATGACGTTAAATTTATTCGCATGGCAACTAAAGTATTTCACTTGTTAGCAGTCAGTGATTTAACTGTAGAAGATTTCTTTGTCACATTAAGAATATTTTGTGCTGGATGTGAACAAAATCTGCCGTTATGATTATGATTAAATTAATCAGATAAAAGCACTACGATTATACGATTATTTGTATAAATTTTTAATATTACCATTGAATTTGTGGGATTGGTGAACAACTGTTTAATTTATATGATCGATGAGATGGATAGATAACTGGTAATAGAAAGATTGATATTTCGAAATTAAAATGAATTGAATCCATTAGTAAATAAGCAAACATCGGTAATTGAACCTACAGAGTTACGGTAAAAGTAAATAGCTAATAGAAAAAATAATACTGTAGCTAGAACTATGGTATACACCATTAAATGCGGTGTTTAATTAATGTCGTTAAGGAGAATGTGGAGCAGAGGGACATTATCACTACTATTGTGAATTTGTTTTCGTTTTCAATGTAAATCTTAAAATAAGATAAAAATAGAGAAATTTTCTTTAAATATTCAATTACGGTAAGCAGGCTTTTACTGCCTGATCACGTTGACCAAAGCAGTGTTACACAGTAATACATGTTAGATATTGTTCTATTGTAAATATATGTATGTATCTCTTTATGGATATCTAAGTATAATGACATAATAACCTTGTGAATAAAGGATCAATAAAAGTACTCAGAGCACGAAATTGGCAACTCTGATATGATATATCTTTTGATCATGACCAAAAATAATATAAAATTACCGTCACCATTCATGAAACAAATTTCTGTATAAGAAAGCCTTGAGTATTTTCTCCACTGTACGATTTAGTAAAATAATTTGAGTTATTTAAGGCAAAAGATTATTCACCTTAAGACCGCGTTTTATAACTATCAATAGTTTTATTGTTTTAATGATTCTATGTTTAAAGTGTGATTTCATTTCATTGCTAAAAGTCCACAATCTGAAGAGGTATTAACATTAATTTTGTTTATTGGTATGAAAAATTCATTTATGAAACAGCATCAACCGCAGAGTTGCATTTAAGATTCTCAATATTTTTACAGTTCGGTAGCAACTGGTAGCAGGGTTGCATTTAAAATTCTTTAACTTTTTACAGTTTGGTAGTTTTTACAGTTTTGACATTTTATAAAAAATGTCTAAAAATTATTTTTGACATCCTCACAATCACCAATTTTGTTTTATTTATAGCATATGTGAACAAAGGAAATCTTTATATTATCCAGTATTCTATTTTAATATAAATTTAAGTATTTTATATTTATTTATGATTTATTAGTTAGGTGAAATTAAAAATGAATGTGCAAAATTGTGTTTTTTTTAAAAAATTTGATTGTTATATATAATAAGCATTTCTTAAATATTTTGTAATTATTATGTAAAATTTATGTTACATATTTTGGTGCACGACAACTAAAACAGTTTGTTAGTTATCTTTATAAGAAATAATGACTAATGATTGTAATAATTACCTGCTTTTATAGGGTTTGTAATGTTACACTGCAATGTCTATTAATTTAATTCTTAATACTATAACAATTAATGACTATTTTTCAATTTGAAAATGTACTTTTATTACCGTAAGATTAAAATGTAGGAACAAAACGTATATAACACCGGCGAATTTAACTTAGACTATTAATTTTAGCTGTAGTAATATGCTGAATTTTGAATCATAAAAGTCATTTTGAAAAGAAAAAAATATAACAAAAAAAAAATTTTAAATTTGAAATTAAAATTAACGCTACCTTTGATAATAAAAAATATATATGTAAGTAACTTCTTTCGTTATGCAGACAGTCATATTATGAATGGTCACAACGGTTTTACGTTTATTTTTGGTCATGATATATCTCAAGTGGATCCACAAAAATATATACATGGTTGCTTCTAAAAGGCGCATATTTTGATAGTTGTTAGTAAGCAACATTGCTTTGTTGCAATGAGCGGAACGAGGCACTGAAAGCCTTGTCAAAATTCACATAAAGTTTTTCTCTTACTTTTATTATATTTTTACTTACATTGAAAACTACTCTTTGCATTATATTATCCTTCTGCAAAAACAAAGTTCCCTCAGAGATTTTAATCGGTTACACCGTTTAAGCAAGAACCATGTTTACAATTGACAGCTGAATTTTATTCAGTAAGTTTTGACATTACAACATTAATAATACTCACATTTCAATCCAGTATCAACTTCAAACTAAATCCTCAATTATTCTGGTTACTATTGTTTTGAAAATTTTATTTTATCATAAAAATTTAAAATCCAAACCAATTTTTTTTTCATTTGAAATTTAAAGTTTACGCCACCTTAGATTATAAAATATACAATTCATTGTGAAAGTGATGTCAACGGAGTTGCTGTGTCCCTAATCCTAAATACTATTATTATGTTGAAGCTATTTGAGTCAGTGCACTTGAGCACTTTTACTCTCTATTAACTGCGACGCATCATCAAAATCCCATTTTACGCCTTGACTGGATTATTGTTTATCACTTCATCAGACTAAGCAATAATTGTCCTCAGATCTGCATACCTCTCCGAGGATTTTGAAACCATTCTGAGATTCAATAACATAAATATATATGTAATGTATATGGAGTATTGAATATAAGCAACGATGTTTTTGATCTTCATACCTGATACTGTGCGGTAATTCGAAAATTATCTTCTGAAAAATAATTTGGATATTATTTTGAATAACATAATGTGATTGTGTAATTACTAAACTCAGCTACATTGTGATGAAGGGTAGATAAGTTTAAAGGAAAAGAAGTTATTAATTAACTACGAAAATGATAATGCTTCTTTTTCTAGTTGCTGAATTCTAAGTTCTGGATGGTCTGCATTTTTTTGACAAGACAAACTAGATGTAATTGCAATATTTCTTGCCAAGAAGTTAACGTATTCAGCTTTATTATATTTATCCTAATGTGTTCAAATTTAGATTTAATAGATTTCGGTAAATTTTTAATTTACGCGGCACCATACATTGTATTCATTATTCTGAGGTTACTTCAAGTATCACTTCACGTTAGATTAGGTTAGATTGGAGTGGTGGCTTTGTGTACAAGAAGGCCCATTTAAGCACAAATAATGAACTATTTTAGTAACACGAGATAGACGTCTCTTCATGCATAAACTAAATGTCAGTACACTACTAATCGCCGAAAAATGCTACGATGTGTAAATCTAGTCTCATAGCATGCCTACTGATACAGTAGTCCTACACAGGTTTCGCCTTAGTTAAATTAGCTTTTAGACTATATTATAATAGTGTGTTATTTGTCCAAATTAGACCAGATCAACCTAGAGGTCTGTCAGTAGGATTCGTTTGCCCAGTTGTGCTGGGATATGCTCAAATATTTTTGTTTATTTGCCAGTTTAACTGTTGCAAGCGAAAAGACAGTATCTAAGAAGTGAATGTCTGGGGTGAGAACACTTGCTTGGGCAAGAGATGTTCCTATGCCCAGGAACCCACATGAGTTGAACCTTGACACGCTTAGTTAAACAATTCAGGAAAGCTCGACATTCTCAAATAATAATTGATGTGGATGTAGTACCAACCAGTCATTCAATGGCAGCTTGGCTCTACGTAGTCGATTGAGACAAGGACTCGCAGATCCTGCTTCAGTATGGTCAGGTGCCCTATGTCAATTTTGGACCAGAGTTAAAGAGTCACTATTTAAGTTTGCTGTTTTAACAGAAACAGAGATGAGTTGGCGGGCTGGGAGACCTTGCGGGGGTGAAGCGTAGAGCTTCAGTGAATTGCAAAGCAGCTATCATTCTTATTTTGTCAATAGATTTTATATAGTTCATCTTTCTACTTGCTTGCTACCAGAAGGCGGCCTCGTAAAGAAGGATTTGTTCAATAACGTCTGTAATCGAAACCAGAGCACGATTTGAGGTTGATAACCCCAACTGCGACCTATAGCTCTTCTGCAACAGTAAGTAGCACACGTATTACAACACTTGAAGCATTAGTATTTCGAAATAACATTGTGCTTTTGACACAGAAGGGATCTTCTATTAATGGGATAGTGTAGCATTATTTGCAGACGAGAAATATATGCATATATTTAAGCTATTTAATTTATTCTTAGTTATCATCATTCTGTGTATTATTTATGTTAACTCTATTCGTATTTTCTGGAAGTCTGGTAAAGTAAAGTATTTAGCCTAGAAGGACTTTGTCACAGAGTCCTTTCATAACAAATTCTTATAAAAACCACTTCACTTTTTAACAACATCTATATTACTACTATGTTAGTGAAAAAAACAAAAAATAAAGAAAGATCCGTGCTGGGGCTCCGTGTCAAGGTAACTTGTGTGTTTTCTATTCTAATATCCTTGATGTGGAAGTTGACAGAATAAAGAAGAAACTAAAATCACAAATTAATTAAAAGATTCCTGCACTTTCATATTCTTTTCAATTCTATATTCTCTTACTTTTATTCTTTTATTTTTCTTTCTTCGTAGCCAATATAAATTGTGTTTCTCTAATTTGAATTGATTAAGACACGATTTACTGCCTGCCAACCGCCGCGGCGGAGAGCAAAACTTTGTGTAAAGTTTAAAACGCAAGTGAGATGTTCTGGAATCTGTGAGGCAATTTGTTAAACACTAAAGTTCATGGTCAGGAAGGGGCGAATAAATTATGTTGCCTTTAAAGTTTTCAAAATATTGAAATTTATTTTAAGCTTTCTTGAAAGTTTTTTAATAAAACAGCTTGTTGAATGTTTAGAGCTGCATCTTAGAGGCAGCATAAACATATGACACTTTCAAAGCGATATTTAAATAAAGTCAGTAAATATTTCTATAATAGTTTTATATATTGAACATATGGCAAGTTATGTATATGGCACCTTAGCTTATGCACCCTCCGTCAAGACTACTGACCACATAATTAGCTACAATTTTCTAATGTCACATAATTTACTTCAGTAGAGCGTTTTTATTAGATTTACATTTGAACTCGTATTTTGACTTTTTTTATTTTTTCCCAAAATTTGCTTCGAAATTATACAAAAAAAACTTTTGCTTATATTTTTGTTTCAAATTTTTTATTGTGGCACACATTGTTTGCTGCATGTCATCACATTTCTCTAATTTTATGAAAATACTCAAGTTCGTGTCAAAATAAAAAGTTTGTCTAGACAGCTGCATAATTAGCACCAACCTCAATGAAAACGTGCTCAGCAGAGAATTAAGTTAACAGAAGATTAAATTTTGTATCTGGGATCAATAAAAAAGTTAAAATAGGATTTAGTTACTGCAAGTGGCTTGCTTTTATAGAAAATGAAACAGTTGAATTAAAATCGAAGATCTGTAGGCTAACTGTATCGTTAACAATGGTATGGAGTTATAATATGTTGCAAATTCAAATAAGACAAATTGTTGTTTATTCAAAAGATTGCATATAGATTTATGCAACATAATGCAAAATGAGATATCTGCCATAATAACACATGACAAATGGTTGGCGGATCAAGACAAAAGAGAGGCGCGTCAACCCTTGAAAAATGAATTGCATTGAAAGCTATCCATTTATGCTGTATTTTTGAATACCTACGTGTAAACTTTTTCATCCCTGTTAAAACATTATAGTCACTAATAATTGTCTACGATGCTTCTTCATGTTTTGAACGAAAGTTTGATTTAAATTTTAAAAGATATAAAAAAGTCTGCCATATTTGGGGAACATTGGAAGTGTGACTCCTCAACTCCTCACCATGAAATTATTGATATGTTGTATTTTATAATTTTGGCAACTTAACTTCTACATTTCAAGTAAAAGAATTCGTTATCCCCTCTCTCTCGTTATGGATACGAACGGGAAGAGCAGTCAAACAGCTATTAAACTGTTTAGCATAGCTGTGGTTTTTATCTCATGCCTGTAAACGAGTTATTAACTTTCTAGATAGCTCATAATAAGTATGCGTACAAATTGAGAAAGATCGATGGTTCTCTGACTGAGCTTCCACTTAAATTTCTGTGCTAAGTTTCTATGGCTGATTTATTTTTCTAATCTTATAGCAGCATCTAGGTCAAAGACGATATGGTCAATATGTGTACATCTAGAGTTTCATATTAAATCCAACTGAAAAACGTATTGAAGATCGGTTGGTAATTGTATATATTGAGAATGCTCTATTTTTACTACATTCAATAGTGTTATCTGGTAATCAAGAACACAGAAACATATGTTGCCACTGTACAGGTATATATGAAATTTATTCTAATCATATGTTTGCGGATTTTCAAATCTTTTCACAGCTCCTCCAACTTGGAAAGTTGATTGTGAGATCAAAACAAAAAACAAAATTATTAAAACGTAAGCATATTTTCTTTTTATTGTATTTAGAAGCTTAGCTTTAAATAAAGTCACAATTTATATTTAAATACATATTTATGATAACAAAATTTTCTTATTTGATGATCACATCAAATAATGTGAACGACAGGATTACATCTTAACTCCATGTTACGGAACCGTAATTTTTCTGAACAGTGGCGGCGCCACGCAAAAAGTTACCTACTGTGAATTCAAAGTACTTAATGAATGTATTGTACAATATAGTTTCATATTTGGCATTAATCATATCAGAAGTATATCCGAATGTTTATATAGTAACCAGAAGCATGTTCACAGATCCAGTCAGTACAGCGTGTGCGGAAAGAAGCTTCTCAAACTTGAAATTGATTAAGACCTACTTGAGAAGTATGATGATCCAAGAGAGATTATCTCTATTGGGAAGTCTAGAAACTGAATCGAAAATAGCAGCTGGTGCAAATTATGATATAATTTAAAAAAAAATTGAGTGAGGCTAAAAGTAGGAAAATTTATTTATTTTAATTTGTGTTTATTTTAATTTAATTAGCAATAAAACTTTCATACATCCTTCGTTGTACTGGTGAATGTAACTTATTTACTTTTATACCTGGGTAATAAAAGGGGCGTAGCAATTCTGATGTTGCCGACGTCCAGAGTTGTTCTAACTCTGCCACTGTTTCTGAATATATAGAAACAAATTTATGAATACATGTTTCTCAGATAATTTTGTATTTTATTTGTATTCCTGATTCATTAATTTTGGTTTTCAGTAGTGAATTGTAACAACGAAATTTTATTATTTTATTAATTGAACTTTTAGCTTATCATACAGCTGTTTCGAATATTGGCATAGGTATATTAATAATCAGTAGTCTTTTTGAAATTATTTCTTATATTTACTTATTAGTAAATAAGTTTTTGAAACTGTAAGTACCCTGAACCCATACCCTGCCAAACTTGAAGCTTAGAGTCAGCATTCATTAACCAACGGATCCAAAGCCATACTTGACTTGTATATTCGAACTTGGAGTTTTTTTAATTTGCAGTGAAAGTTCATTATCGAATTTACTTCCTGCGTTTTATTAGACCAAAAATATAAACCAACTGTAGAATAATTAAATTAATAAATTATAGTTAAATCTTAATACTATTTTAATTAATTTAATTATTTTTCTAATAATATTTAGAAAAAAAGTAGCTATGAAATCTGAAATATTCTTCTCTCCTCTACTCCGCCTGGTTTTTTTATGTGATTGTTGTGGTTGTATCTTGTGGTTATTTTGAATATTAAATTTCCTGACAATTTGTTAAAACTGCATAAAGTATAAATCAAAAAGTTTATTATTTTCAGTTTTTTTTGTGTTTTTCTTACATTTAAATGTATGCAAATCCTTAAAAGAGCGACAGTCAAGCACGCTCTAAAGAAAAATAAAAGTTTTAAATACTTTTTTACATCTTTTGTTAATTTAAACATAAAAAAGTTAAAAATTTGAATTTTTGAACACAACAGGGAAGCAACTTAGTTGCATAGAAGCAGTTAAAAATAATTGTAAACGCTGCAGCGTTCAACGGAGGACATTAGGAGAGGACGCACTTACTTTAAAAAAGTTTAAAATTTTTATGATAAAATGAAAATGCTTAAAGTATACTCTAAGTCCCATAAAAAGCAGCAAGTAGTTATTTGGAATAACCAATGCACTTGGCTTTCCATAAGAACGCGTTCCAAGTGCAGAGCACAACTGGAGCGTGAGTGAAAGCACAACATGCTAATGAACTATTTACTTAAACTAAGAATGCCGGAAATTAATCTTGTTGACCGGATGTTTAACTTAATGGGCAAGGAAATGTGCTTTACTTAAGAAAATTTATGCATGCATGCCTAATATTCTTACAAGAAATTTTCTTTTTAAACATTTTAAATATTTTTGCCACATATTTTTCGCAGAAAAGCAGATTAACATGAAAATTAAGCAAATAGATTTATTATCAATTTTATAATTTTATTAATGAAACAGCTGATGCATATATAACTAATAATCTACAAACATATACATGCAACGCTTAGTTGTTTCTGAAGCCCTAAGGAGATCTGTACTTTACTAAATCAACGTAGGCTCTATATAAAGGGAACGAATATAGGTAGGCTACAAGGCTCTTAGTTCTAATTTATCGTCCATGTTTTTAATGCTGACCACACAAAAAAATTGTTAAATTAGAATTTTACATCTATTTAAAATACTACTCAGATCATATATAGGAAAGAGGTTAAAGTTAATTCATAGTTTTATGGATAGCGATAAAGCCGAAAAGCTGTTAACTATCCTGTTGTGCTTTTTCTAAAGTTAGAACTTCGAATAAATCCTAATATATACCTGAGCAGTTGTATAGATAAATATTTAATTTAGTAATATGTAATGAAATTAAATGAAATAAATATTATACACATATAATTTTCGGCGTAAAATATCAAACACACATAACCGCACACATAACAACAAGTTCTATTATCTCTAAAAAAATTTGTGTTTATTTTTGCTCAATTGCATAAAATTTCACTACAAATAGCAATTCCAAATCCAGTTTTTCGAAGACTCTGGATTTACAAAAAAACCACTTCTTTTTTTCAACTTCTGAGATTACATTTACTATTCGATTAATAGGATTCTTTGAATACTTCGTAAAACCGATTACGAAGAGCACTAGCAACGATTCGGGTTTACTACTTACAAATAAACTCTATACTTCATAAAGTCCAATAAAGTTACGAGTATAAACTATCCCATTAAGTTCTGGGAAAGTAAATTTGATATTAAATGAAATTATGTAGGAACTTCTTGGATTTCGACATTTAACTGTCGCTTAAAACTCAAACTCTAACCTTTATT
Organism: Teleopsis dalmanni; assembly: GCF_002237135.1. NCBI lineage: Eukaryota > Metazoa > Arthropoda > Insecta > Diptera > Diopsidae > Teleopsis > Teleopsis dalmanni. Next base: position 129,534,817 of record NC_051847.1, read on the forward strand.
ATTTCACGCAACAAGTCTGGATGGAGAGTCGTAAGGCGTTGTTGAATTGATACTAACTATTCTTTTAATTGCCATAATTGATCTAATATATAAAATAACTCAAGACATCAGTCTTAAACCATTTGATTGCAAGGTATGATGATTACTGCTAATAAATTATAAAATGGTTTATTTTTTAAAAATTTTCAGATGGCATAGTAATTGTGCTAAGCAAAACAATCCTCGTTTAAAGGATCTAAGGTTTTTTAAGAAATTATATAGAAATTCATGATTTAATTTCATTGAACTTAATTTAATCATTTCAGAACCTGAAACACAAGAAATATATATGGAATTACCATATATTAGCATATTTTGTAATTGATCATGAAAATATTGTTGAAGCATTCATATTTTTGGAATATATTGTTAAACACGCCAGTTTTTTCTTACCAATGAAGTATAAATAAAAGACTTGAGGTAGTGTCGTGTGATATTCCGGGTGTAAAGTTATTTGAAAAGGACAAAACCAAAAATAAACAAACGTAGAAGTGCCAAGTGACAAAGACATTCGGTACTATTATCATCTGGCGACTACAACCCATTGACCAGTCTGGCTAGTTAGGGGTACTGGATTTAATTTAAAACGTTGCGGGTCTTTTATGTGCAGTTTATTAAGAAAGTAAACACAAATTAAAATTTTGTATTATTTTGAAAAAATTAAAATTCATTTTTATTATACAAATTGTGTCAGAACATTTGTGAAATAATATGATATCTATATACGAGTACTCAGATTATTTTTTTGTTCAAACCATCAAAAATCTTTTCAATTTGCGTTTCAAAACTACTTTCCATTAATACGAGTATTAATTTATTTAGTCTTCATAAAAGCTTCAAAATACACTTTTAACATATATTGAAATAAATATTTTTTTTCTTAAAAAATTCTTTAAAGTTGCCTTTTAATGTTTAACAATGGTGCATTGTATAGGTTAGCAAAATTTAACAGACAAAGCGACTGTTTAGATGGAGCAATCAAACAGGTTTCAAGAAAGGTCGAGTCTACTTCTCGTCCAACACTCCCCAAAAGGACGAACAAGCAGGTATGTATTTGTTGTTATTATTTGTTAGAATATATTTTCTAACGGGTTACAATAACAACTACATCCAACCAAACAACAGCTACATCAAAAGAGCTAACGATCAGTCAAACTAACTCAAATTTGTAAAAGCGCTACGAGTGCAAATATCTACATAAAGAACAGTTCTATGTCTCCTTGATACTTAGAGGGAGACACATAACCTGGTATATAAGCATGCGGCGAAGCGCTAAGACTTATACAAATCAATACAATTTAACTTAAACTATATTATAACTATCGTTGTAGATAGTCAGACAATGAAGAGAGCAATCGAATCCACAATAATCAAATTCAGTATTGCAATGAACTATTTTTTTCTACTTATAATCATTATGTGTTACAAGTTTTGTTCGTTGAGTTTTTATATATACTATATGGAAATGAACTAGCAGACGATGGTACCAAAAGTGTCTCTGAAATGGATGCAAAGATCGGTACTACAATCCAAATCTTGATATGTCACCGTTCAAATGCATAGATTTTGAACTGTCACTGCATAGTCAGTGATAAATGAACTCTCGATTGTAATGTTGTTCTATTCCAATTGTTTAGTCAAACCTGCCATATGTATGCTTACTGGAATATCATATATTGCGAATAGCGCACGCCAGATGAAGTGGACGAAGTGAAATCTAATATAATATTAGGTTTAAGGAATTTACGCTATAATCTAGAGTTCCATTGTGTCCTATTCATTATCTTAGAATATTTATTTAACTTCTTCAAAAATTGTAGTATTGAACCTACATAAAGAGGTTTATCTCTTTAATTGATATGAGATGCCTACCTAGGTACTTCCTTCGTTTCTGTATCAGTTTCTGTATCAGTGTCGGGAACAAACGTAGCACGTTTGCTAAAGTTATATTTTCTTATCTATAAAACTTACCTACCTTAGAGCTATTAGAGTTGATTGTCACAATTCTTGTAATAAATTTTAAATTATTTTTACCCAGTTGCATACAATTCTTAAACCGTTTTAGATCGATGGTCCATTTAAGCAATTTTGTTTCAACTGTAGAAATTCTTAAATTTGTATAAGTGTTTATATGAGTATTATACATAAGGGATAAGGACTTTAAAAGACTTTACAAGTATAGCTATATAATTGCAGCATTTAATAGTCAGTATTAAAACAATGTGAATATATTGAAGAGATTGCCAACAAGTGGTACAAGTAAGTGCTGAATAAAAGTGAAACGTTATAATAACACTTGAACTGAACTTCCAGTAACTTATTGACTCACTACACTACTTGCCATTTTCTTTGTCCTTGGTGAGAACTGGAGACCAATCGGTTTCAATGTTTAATAGAGTGTTTCTTCACTATCTTGCAGAGATTGGTTTTAATAGGCTATTACTTCATTATCTATCCTTTTAAATCTAGGGGTCTTCAATCGTGGGAGTCTCAGTGTCCACTCGATTCAAAGTACTAATGTTTATAACAAAGTACGTCTGTTAAACTTATAAAGAAACTTTAAGATAGTAAAGTTAAACTTTGTAATCAATAACTGACTCAATTATTTGTGTTCTAGGATTAAAATACCTTGTTCAGATAAGTTTCAGGGAATTTGTACGAATTTGCTAGATTTCATATATTTTCATTTAAAACTATTTACAAAGTAGCAGACACGTGTAATTGGCTATTAGAATACATTTTCCAAGAAAATCTCCTATTGAACTACAGACTGCAATAAAATTAGGTCAACTTTGGGTATGAGCGCCATCATTCAAGATTATCTGCATATTATGAATAATTTTATTTACTCAGTAAAGCCGAGCATATAAATTTATGATGATGCCAAAAGTCAATATTTAATAACGAATTTCTGCATACATGTTGCATGTATCTGTACACAGCAAAAACCAAAATCTGCTTATAAAATAATGCTTTTCTTGTGTGAAGATGTGTGCAGAACCGCATCATTGTGGCATTGCCATAAGCATAATGTGGCTGGATCTTTAGCAATTTTGTTTCGAGAATGTGGCAACTTTAGTGTTCTGAGATTATAAATAATGAAAGTTTAATAAACGAAATTGTTTGCTGCCATACAAAATTTTACAATCAATTAGTTAAAAGCAAAATATTGAATTCTGTGCTTAAGAGAGCATATAACGTATGCATTGAATTCAATTTATTCTGATTTAGAATAATATATATAATATAATTTCATAGTTAATTAATTTAATAGTAATTAAATTATGAATTATCATTATCATGATATACTATTTTGAAAATATTAATTTTAATAATAATAAAAATAACCACCATTGTGCTGTCGAAGTCAATGATACGATTGAATAATATTCGTATTAAAAAAATAATATTAATAAAAGTACTCTCAGTATTGCATTTAGTACATTTCTCAAAGGAGCAAAATGACAATAGCAAATGTTTTTATTAAAATAATGTCAATTTCACTTTTACGGTTTATTCTTGCGACTTTCTCTCATATTTATTTATACACACTTTACATTGTGTTTTAAGTGGCATTTACAGAGAAATTGCAATTTTATGCTTTTGAAAAATTCAACAATAAAGAATTATACAACAGTTCTCTGTTGGACTGCAAAAGGACACTGGCAGGATACTTGTCATCTTGTGGATGCCATTGTTGTTTAGTATTTCGAATGCATTCAATTTATTTGATGATAATAAATGTTTATTATATACTCGTATGCTGCATTGTGTTGGCTCCTGCATTTAAATTGCATCACAAACGATTTACTGGTTTCGAATTATGCCATTAATTTGATTTAAGTGTGTGTTTCATTTAAAGTTTTAATAGGTCATTTTATTTCAATTAAGTGTCTCCATATACTAAGGTAATATTTATGGCGTTTTAAAAACAATAATATATGTATTGTTTGTATACAAGCAGTTAATATGGGTCATTCTTTTACAAATCGGAAGACTTTTAGTAAATAATGACCTCATCACTTCCGATTTGGTTGAAATTTTTTTCCAGCTCCTTTCATAAAATAAGAAAACCTGTATCTCAGGAAAAAATTAAGAAATTTATTTCCTAGGAGATATGGACTCATCGGGTTGTGAAAGTTGCAATTGTAGATACATTTTTAAACGGCCAAATTTTAGGCTCCATAAATGATAGAAACTTGAAATCTGTTGCGTGATTTTATTTATCTAAAATCTGTTCAACATCACAGCGCTTCAGCAATTTTGCAGCTAGCGTAAATATTCCAATATCGCTTCTGTCTGCGTTCAAAAAAAAAGTTCTTGTTGATCCCAGTACCCACACCAGAAGTACCCTGAAAAGGTACACATTTTATGTTAAGTCACCTAGCAATTCTGAGCAACTTTCGTACTTATTACCTTTGAGTTCTACAATGTGTTTATCATCTGTTATGGTTTTATTTACTATGTGTTTACTAAAGTAAACGTCTAGTTTCTTGATTACTTATGTCTTTGTGAGAAAAAATCCACGTTGATCAGACGGACGGATAGATTATTTCAATCCTAAATTTTTCGAAAAGTTTTCGAAGCTAACTCTTTGTTGAGTTTAAAGCCGTTTGTGAAAAGATTTAGTTCTCCTTTTCTGAACGGTTTATAAGTATTTCAGCTTAAATTGAACTAAAACGAGAGGACGTGATGAACTGCACGTAGACCATAGTTGAATCTTTAGAGTTATAATGGAGATTTTGTTTCGAAATGTCAGCTCTTTTAGTAGCCCAGTTTCTATAGAGTTTTTATGAAATGCATATTCTTGGTTCAAATGGTCCTTTTATCATTTTCACCAATTTATTTCTTTCCAAATTTTATGAATAATGTGACATTTTTCTGCAATTCTTAAAAATGGGTTTTTCAGGAAGTGTAGTCTAGCTCTTTTTATACCTTGTTAAGTTTTCTTATTCGACCTTGATAAGTTTCTCTTTCTCCCAACAGCTTTGATTGTGGTTTTTACAAGTTTATTAGTTTCCATTCTCTTATACGGTAACACAAGGTGCTAATAGGTTTAGGAGCATCCTTTTGGAATGCCGGTATAATCTAACCTAATCTAATTAATATTCTAGTACTAGTTAGATGCATACATTACCATGTATGCCAAGGTTAGAAGTGTTGCTACACTTTGCTACACAACATATTGCTTTGGAGTATAGAAGAAGCGGTATAGTAGTATAGCGCCTTTGCATGCAAGAAACTGCTATACAGCTTCCATGAAATAATAATGTCACGGCGTCTGAGTGACGAATATATATATTGCTATATTTGCGAATTTTGCTTAGATATATATTTTTTATGAATTCTTTATGAAATGCAATACACTGCGATAGTCTATTGTGTTAATTCAAGTTGTTTTAATCGATGCTTAGGCATTTAATCAACGTGAATATTTTCAATGGATTGGTATTGTTTTATATGTTATAAGAGCCATCAAGTTTGTTACTAAAAAGGAGTAGTAAGGATTGGCATGAGTAATTTAGTATAAATTAAGTCTGTCTCTTGCCAGTTATATTTTATGAATTTAATAAAAAATTTTTTTAATAACTTTTTGTTTAATATTTCGAAAGGAAAATAACTCAAAACAACGGTACAGCAATACAGCAATACAGTAATGCAATAATAAATTAATTATATAAAATACAATTGAATTTTATATGAGACAACTTAATTAATTTTTCTATATATGAGTATTGTATGTATTTTCTTGTGCAACTCAAATACACAAGCAAACAAGCAGAGAAGAAATATTAACATTAATAGCACAAAAATCATGTAATAAAAATATGAGTTGTGCACTTATTCATACACTAAGAACTAAAGCATTTAACAACACTGGAAATTCAAACAAGAAGAAGAACAAAAACAAGAAGAGTACCCAGCAGAAGAGCAGGACTGTTGACAACAACAACAGCAGTAACGGGAATAAAAGCTACAAATTTAATAACAAGTCACTGAACAATGAGCTGCAAAACTGTGTCTGATAGTTTTCGAGTCGTAATTCATAGGACTTAAGAAGGACTACTTACACTCTTAAGTACAATAAAGTGAAAAGTGAAGTGCGTATAGAATTTGCCAAAGAAAAACATAGTTGGAAACTCTGAGCACATAAAAATATATATATGCAGATGCATATATGTACAGATATAAGTATCTCTATGCCAAGTTAATGTTGGCGCAAATACATACGCACTGTGTGCGCATAAAACAAGTCCTTTCGTTAATAAAGGAACTGTTAACTGCTGCTAACAAGTACAGCAAACAGGATGCGAGTACGTAATGCTATCTTATGTGTTTATAAGTTGACTAGTTGGTTAGCTCATTATTATGTATGTGTATAAGCGTTTCCTTGCGGTAACTAGTTTGTGTGCGAAATGGCCGTTTAATATTTTGGTTGCATATATCATATCATGGCGTATGAGTAACTATTAACAAGCTCTGTGCAGATTTCCGCACTTGTTTTTGCTTCTTCATTTAATTTCTTTTTTTTTGTTGTTTTTTTGTTTTTTGTTTTTGTTAGTAATATAAATATGGTATATATTTTTATTTTTGCACAGATTTTCTTTTCTTGTTTACTTTGTGTCCATTTGACTAATAGAGTAAAAACATGAACACGCTTATATGCCATAAATTAGTTTTATCCTTTACAAATGTGTCCATTTGTGTGTCTGTGGGCTTCCATTTGTGTGGGCTCAAATGTATTTATTTGCAAAGTATATCATTATTTATTTAGAAAATGTCCTTTCTTGTGTTTTGTCTTATGTTAATATATTTTAATAAATTGTTTCTCATGTAAACGTTTTGTCATGAAATTTATTAAAGTATATTTAAGTCAGGAAATTCTTTTCTGTTCGTGTTTATTATTTTTGTTCTTATACTGGCCATTTCAATAGCAATGCTATAGATAAGATAGATATAAGTATGAGCTGGGAGATTCGATGAAATCAGAAGTTTTGAAACTAATTTTAATATTGATGTAAGTAACTTTCATTGATTTGTAAGAACATCAAAAGTTTCAAGTGAAAAGTTTTCAAATAATATTTCCATGAAAATTTTACTTCGATTCATTTTTTTATTTAATTACTAACTGTAATTATATATGAACTTCGTGTCACTCACTCGTTTCTAATGATCGAGCAAGAGCATTGTGAACTTGTTATCTTTCTTGCCTAGTTTTTCTCTGCTCACTTGTTTCTGAAGCTTGTTCTTCTCTTCTCCTTTTTGCTTGATTTGTAGTTTGACCAATGGCACTTCGCTTTGGTGGCATAATTGTGGTGTTAAATAAAACGTATTTCCCTTTGATTTTATAAATTAAATTAAATGAATTATTCTATTTCACTTAATATATTTACTCAAAACTAAACTAAAACACACACTGTACGAATGTAAAAACCAAACTGACTTCTCACAATCAAACACTCTAGGATTGCTAGATTGTTTTAAATGATATTGGAATTACTAATTAAATGAACCTAGAACCCCAAGTCTGGTTTTAACAACAATTTGCAGAAACCTTCTTTGGGATATATCTAATAATTTTCCAAATTTTCACGCTGATTGGATGTATGGTTTTTGAATCCATCGAGTACAGACAGTCAGACAGACAGACAACATTAATTTATATATATATATGGATTATAAATAAAAAAAACTTAACAATATATTAGAAGATTAAAATTTATGGACCATTTTCTTAACCCATTTTTATTGTATGATTGGAGAGTGCGTCCTTTAAATGTTTTCACACTTATTATGTACCTGAATTATGATTGTGAGTTAAATTTAAGTAAAACTTTTGTTGTCTACCAACCTCCATAGGAAGTGGAATATATTAGAAGTAAACAAGACAGATCTAAAAAATATGATAGGTATGATAACATTTTATCTATGAATGTTCTTGGTGAGTTATCAAACTTGCATACGGTCTTGCATCATCTAAGATGAACACTATACCTATTACTTTTATTTAATGAATTTTTTAATTTCTTTATTTAAAGGCAGCATACCTTTAAAATGTATAGTTATCTGATACATGGTAAAAAAGAAAATTATGTTGAATCTTGAATCTGTTTGGTGGACTCAACAGAGGCATTACTTTTCTTGATTAGTATCAACGTTCGATATGCTATAACTAGCTCAATATTTTATATTTCATACTCTTCGGTATTTAAAATAATTGTGTATCATCTATTTAGCATTTTGAGTAATAATTCGTGTCAAAAATGCTACATTTTAATGTTTTTTAATAGTCAAATTGCAGACGTGTATGTGATAAAGCAAATTTGTTTCTATAAAAACATTTTCAACACATAAATTCATTTTTTAATTGAATGAATTAATTTTTTAAAATTATAATAATTAGGATTAAAACAAATTGAATCTCAAAGTGAGCTCAAAGTGAGCTATTTCAATCGATATCTTATTTTAATGCATTTTAGTGCAATTTTCATTTTTGACTGGTAAAATTCATTACAATCGAGATTTATTTGTAACAGTCTGGATATTTTAAGAAGCTTACCTTGAATTTTTACAGCTGTTTTACATGATTCTACAGATTAAGTATAATTTTATTCGATAAAGTGTATTTATTAAAATATAAGTTTCTAAACATCACTACAAAAATGTCACTGCAAAATTTGATAGATCGAGAGTAAATTTAAATTGAATCCAGATTTGCCAATCGAAAACGCCATTAGATTCTGATGTACCATAAAGATATTGTACTCACATTGTATTTATCAGTAATTGCTTATGTTTTTTAACCTCAGATGTACTTACAGTTAATAATTTTGAAAATCGTTTAACATTCTTTTGAAGCTAAATGAAATCATATTTATTTAAGTATATATTAACTGCTCCAGTTATATAAAGCTCGAGCTCAAAAAATACCCGTATTTTGTAAATAAAACACAAATTAAAATTTTATTCCAAATTTGTTTTATCTCCTTCAAATTATGTTCCTTCTAAAGCGATACACATATGCCAACGCTTAACCCAATCTTCCATACACTTTTCGTAGGCCCTTGGAGGTATGGCTTTTAGTTCCTTCGGCGGATTCTCTTTTACCGATTCAATCCACTCAAAACGCTTACCACGAAGGGACAATTTGAGTTTCGGGAACAATAAACAGTCGCACAAATCCAGATCTGGCCGTGTTTGGTCAAAAAATCTCGTACAACAAGAATTTTCGATAGTAAAAATCGCTAAATGCACTTTAGGTAGTCTCACATTAACAGTTGCTGTAAACAAACTATTTGACAGATGGCACTCAAATTTGTACCATACATAACAAAAAAAAGGTCCATTACTTAAGGAGTAGTTAACAAACAACACAATCCTGATACTTTTTGAGCAGAAGGTACATACAACATCTAAAGCCTATCATCTCGTATTTTTCTTCAAATATTACTTATATAAATAAGTATATATTTATAATAATTTCTACATTTCTAAAATGTAACAGAACTAACTATTTTATTAGAATATAATCCATCAAATTTGGGACTCATGTTTACTGGAATCTTGATTATAGATTTCAAGAACTTGTACTCACATAATTATTTTATATTATCAAGCAATTGCATACAGTTCAAATGATTATAAAAACATTTAAAGAAGTTTTCCAAAATGTGTAGAACTTTCTATTGCAGAAATGTGTTCTAAGTAACAGAACTCTCTAAGTCGCCAGGTTTATTTAATAACAACAGTAATGAAGTCAAAAATGATATAAAAAGTGAATTTAATTTCTTCTTAAATGTCTTAAATGTCTTAAATGTGTTAATTAGTACAAATACCTTTTGAGTGCAATTTGTATAAACTTTTAACTGTTTGTTTGGTGAATATGAAACGCAAGCGATTGTGAAAACTCCTTTCCGCTCATAAAAATAAATTCATTGTTTAAGGACGCACAATGCACCGCGAGCAGCACCAGAGACGCATAAGTGCGTGCACTCCGCGGCGATGAATGCACTATTCAGTGCGGCTTTTCAGTGTATATTTTATACGCAATGTGAGCAACTGGCATATCCTTTTTGTACAAATTGCTCTACAATAACAATTAAACAATAAAGATTATGCAAAGTTTTTTGAAATCACTTAAGGATTCGTTAGCCTGAAATCATGGCAACATAGTCCACTTATGCGGTCTGAATACTTTTCACAATAATTTTAAATGTTGAATACTTTAGGCTATCAGACGAAGAGTATTAAAATTTCAATAATTGTATAGAAAATTATACTTCTAAAAATATATGTTAGTAAGTAATATATACAAGTAAGTTTACTTATCTAAAGTGAGCATATAGAGCTAGTCTTCTCATTGCTGGTAAAGCCGGAATGATACTGTTTAAGTGTTGACTTAGCCTGTCATAATGTGTTTCAGCTGCCTTCTATATTTCTTGCTTGATAGTAGGCATTTTAAGGTCCCGATGTAGATCCGCATTTCGCACATACCACGGAGCGTTAACTGCATCTCTGAGTGCTTTATTCTGGAACCTTTGCATCATATATATAATATAATTTTTGCACAATACCAAATTTGAATACCATAGAGCCATACCGGCTTGAAGACTTGTTTGTAGATCATCAGTTTGTTTTGCTGAGATACTTTAGATCTCCTTTCAATAAGCCAAGTTAACTTTTTGTATCTTATGTTTACCTCAGTTAATTTTTTCTTGACGTGTACCTTCCATCTCAGTTTGGCATCTAGGCTCATGCCCCGATATTTCGCAGAATTAGCAACTGGAATTTTTACGCTATTTAGAAATAATGAAAAGTGGTTGTTGCTTTTGTTAGTAAAGTCTACGTGGTTTGATTTTGAACAGTTTACTATCAGTTTCCATTTATTTGTTCATTGTTCAATTTCTTGAAGAGCGATTTATAGCTTGGTGGTAGACACCTTTTTGTTTGGACCTGTAGCCATTATTACCGTGTCATCATATGTGTACAGCAGGTAAAGAAATGGGCACCCCGCGATTTATAGGATATAATTGCGAATACGCATCAAGTAGTTTAATTCGATAGTACCTTTCGCCAATATACGATTCCAGTAGTTTACAGAATTGCTGTGGCAGAATAGTGTTTAGCTTATATGACAGACCAGAGTGCCAAACCCCGTCAAAAGCCTTTGAGATATCAAGAAACACAGCTGAATAAGTTTCCTTGTTTTCTAAACCCTTTTCTATTTCATGAGTAACTCGATGGTTGAGTTTTTTTCGAAATCCAAAGTAATGATTTGGGATAAGATTGGCGATTCCTTAAACTATTTTTTCAAGTCTTTTACAGATGTCCTTTTCAAACAATTTTCCTATGTCTGGCAGGAGAGAGATTAGTGTACTTGAAATAGGAGAATGTTGATGCTTATCTGGTTTTAGAACCATCAGCACTTCAGCAACTTTTCAATAACTTGGGACATGATTTAATTTTATTCCCGCATTAAATAGCTGTGGAAGTTTGGTCACTCCTTCTGGAGATAGCTTTTCCAACTCTTCACTAGTTATGAGGTCATAGCCTGGTGACTTTTTTAACTTTAGTTTTTTGATATCCCCAGTTATTTCTGTGTTTTTTATCAGCAGAATAGCTTCATCATCTACCATATGTTGTTATTTGGCTCTATGCGCTGGGTTTCTTATTGACTGAAAGTGTTACTTACAAGGTGAGATGAAAAAACTGCAACCAACTTCAGACTGCTGTCATTTCTAAACCGCTCGTCCCACAGCTGTCAGATTTATTCTAGTGACAGCTCATTATATTGTTTACAAGCGCACAAAAGCATTTTGGTGGGAATTTTTCAAAAAAAAAGTTATTTGTGATGGAATTCAAGCGTGATAGTGTGATTGCTTTGCATTTGGCTGGAAAACCACAAGTGGCTATCGTTAGAGCCCTCCAGCATTTAGAAGTGAATAAATGTTTTGTGTCTCGTACCATCGCTCGTTACCATGATACTGGTAGCGTAGCCCGACGTCAAGGAAGTGGACGAAAAAAAACAGCAACATCGGCAGAAATGGTTCGAAAAGTGAAAAAGCGAATTGAACGAAATCCGCGTCGCAGTGGACGAAAAATGGCTCGTGAGCTGAACATATCGCAATATGCCATTCGGCAAATATTGAAAAATGAGCTTGGACTAAAGCCATTCAAGTTCCAAAAAGTGCAAGATCTTACTGATGCGCAAAAAAAAGTTAGACTCGAAAAAGCTAAAGAGTTGTTTCGCTTGGCCGAAAGTGGTGAACTGCCGAATTTGGTTTTCTCCGATGAGAAACCATTCGTTATCCAGCAGTTTGTAAACAAACAAAATGATCGTGTTTACTTGCCAGAGAGGTCAGCTGAAAATTTGCAACTTCGGTTGGCCATCACAACTCAAAAGCCGGCCATGGTGATGGTGTGGGCCGCCATAACAGCCGATGGTCGCTCGCCGCTCGTATTCATCGACCGTGGTGTCAAATTAAATGCGCAAATCTATCGCGAAAATATTTTGGAGGGAGTTCTGAAGCCCTGGGCACGCAAACATTTCGGCCGCAGACCTTGGACATTCCAACAGGACTCAGCACCATCGCACTCAGCACGCGCCATCCAAGAATGGTTAAGAAATGAGGTTCCTCGCTTCATTTCCACCGCACAATGGCCACCAAAATCTCCGGATGCCAATCCGTTGGACTATTGTGCCTGGGGTATTTTGGAAAGCAAGGTTGGAACTAAAAAATACCAAAGTGTCGATCATCTCAAGCAAGCGCTTCGCCGAGAATGGGACAAAATACCGCAGAGCCACTTTCGGGCAGCGTGTGATGTTTCATTGGCCGTATTGAAGGCCATAGTTCGTGCCAAAGGTGGCCAATTCGAACAAATCTAAACCGATTCTCAAATTTGATGTTATTTCCGACATTTTTTGCTTTCATTCAATAAAATTTAAAAAAAATGAAAAAATTATGGCGTTTTACTTTGTTGCAGTTTTTTCATCTCACCTTGTAGATATTCTGCCAAAACGTGTGCATTTTCTATGTTGGTTTTTGCCCATTCATTATTATCTTTTTTTAAGGGAGGGTTAAGAGTGATCGGTCTTTTATATTTTTTTATAGCTTTTCAGAGAGAATAGTTAGTTTTACTGTCATATTTCTTAACATTTTCATTATTAAGGTTTCTTTTGTCTTGTATTAAACGTGATTGCTGCCATTTTTTGCGAAGTTTTCTTTTATTATAGACTAGATTTCGAGCGGATACATCTTATAAAATTGCTTACTGTTCTGCAGAGGTGAACTGCGCCATGCCGATTTTTGAATCAAGCTCGTAAAGCAATGCGTTTCGCTCTCTAGGTCATCAATGCTTCGTATTTTGCACGATAGGTCGATATTTTCATTTATCTGAGCCTTAGAATAATCTAGTCTGTTAAACGGTTTTTTAATATCGGTTTGGTATGTTAGTATGCTACATCCGTATATAAGTAATATTGGTGAATGGTCGGATTTTAAGTCGAATCTAGCTTTAACTTCAATGTGCCTTTTCTGAATTTTATTTAAGATGAAGAAATTAATGACATCTGGTAATTTATTTGTATCAGTTGGCTAGTACGTTGGAGAGCCAGTGGAGAGAATTTCAAAACCTGTGGCCTGACGTGCTTTAAATAATTCCTTTCCCTTTGTGGAATTTAGTCTTGAACCCCATTGAACATTTTTTCCGTTGAAATCACTACCAATTATAGCTTTATATTTGTCTAATTTTAGTGGATTTATGTATTGTTCATATTTTGTATTATGGCTCGGTGGACTATAAATGGACGTTATTAGGGTTTTGAAACCAGTCTCTTCAACTGCAACGGTTGTTGCCTGGAACTCTTCATTAAAGAGTTTATTTTCTTGATAATGTATAATGCTGGATTTAATTATAACGGCACTTCCGCTTCTGGCATTATTGCTTGGATGAGTAGTATGATAAGTATTATAGTTTTTAAATTTGATGTACGATTCTGTTGTAAAATGAGTTTCGCATGTTAGGCATGTCTATATTTTCTGTCTTCAAAAGTAATTCTAATTCGTTTTTGTGTTGAAGCAAACCATTTGCGCTCCATTCCATTAATTTGAGAGCAATCATTTAGATGTACAGTAATGTTTTTAGACATTTTGTGATTCGTCAGGAATAATTATATTTTGGGCTACAGAGGGTGTTGACTTAATAGGGTCTGCATATGATGCATTAGCGATTCTTCGGCTTGTGTATACTATTGGTCTTTTGATATTATTTGTTTGAACTGGGACTGTAACTTTATTTGGTTTTTGGTCTCTCAGTTTCTGAAGCTCCCTTGCTACTATACAACCGCGGTAGGACGCTGCGTGCTGCTCGCCACAGTTGCAACATTTTAGGTGACTATCATCAGGTTTTTCACAATTTATAGTTTCATGCTTACCTGCACATTTCACACACCTAGACTGATTTTGACAGTAGTTTTTGGTATGGTTGAAGGATTGATATTTGATGCACTGTGGGATAAGTTCTGAAGGTTGTTTGCTTTTATAGATACTATTGAGTTTAGGATTTCTTTAATATCATCAATTTTGTTCGTATCTTCAACTGAGTCAAAGATTAAGATGAACATGTCCAGTGGTTTCTTGGTTTTAAATTGTAGTTTGTTAAGTGCGCTGACAATTTTAAAACCCTTTTCTGCGAGGTTGCCTACAATATCTTTAGAATCGCATGAGTAATGCAGGTTTTTTCCTATAACTTTTATTGGTCTGAACTGTTTATGTTCGTATGAGTGCCATGAGTAATTTGCTTTATTCAAAGCCCGAGTTATTTTCCGATAGTCGTTGCCATCAAAAGTGTTGATTTTACATTAGTTATTATTCATAAGTTTCAACAAAAAATTATTTTTCTTTTCTGTGTTATTATTTTTCTTATGTCATTATAGTAATCAGAGACAGTTACCATTATTGGTAGTGGACGAAGCTTGGTTGATGCCTTTTCCATTTCATCAGAATGCTTTTGTGTTATATTGTTAAGAATTGGTGACATACTTGGAGATGTGGTAGCTTTACGCTTTCTTGGGGCTCTTGTATTTTTTTTAACGATCCAGTCGGTTTCTCGAGCAAGCTCTTCCTCGTCTGTTTCGAAAGTTGTGGGGGTTTGCTCTTTTGGAACTTTGTTGTTAACAAGTTGCGCCCTTAATTTTTGATTTTCACTTTTGAGTTGAATTCTTTCTTGGTGAAGTTTGTCGCAGAAAGCTTCTAATTCTGTCATTTTTTTATTTAGAGCTTTATTATTTTTGCCACTACTCTTGCTGGTGTGTGTGGACATATTAATTTCGTTTGAAATTATGTCTTTTTGACTGTTTGGAGAAATTATATTTAAGTTTTTGTTTTTATTATTAATTAATTTGATTTTATTTGCTACAGCAATTTAATTAGCTGTTTTTCTCATTTTAGCTGCTGATTTCCTTTGTTTGTTTGAGGGTTGATCTTTTATTTTAACGTCTTCTGCATTTAGCATTATATAGCCATTTAGGCTATTTTCACTAATTAGTAAATATCGTCGTATATAACTTTGACAATTGTTCATGAAATATTGTGTTTTTATAAAATAATTACAGTTTGATGTTCACTGATGTTATAATATATGGTATATACATTTTTTTATAAAAAAAGTACTTGAAATATACAATGTGGCAACGCCACTTTTATAAATTCTTACTTTTGTTAAAAAACAAATGCTGTCTCTATCAGCTGTTTTGGACGTATTGGTAACAATACACAGTTTTTATTTTAATGATTTTGTGAACTTTGTTTTAATTACAATTTAGAAATATTTTTTGTAATTAAATAAACAAACCGCCTTTATGCTGTCGCGGATCGCGATAACTAGTAAGTATGTACACCATTTAATCTTAATTAAATTTACTTTTTAAAATTTTAAGATTTAATTTAAAAATAAACGGAGCGTCTGCAATCAGAATGCAGTAACACGACCACAATCCAATGTAAATTCAAAAATAATGCGGGTTAAAGTATTAACATTTTCGAGCTTTTTCATGACTTATGTTGATGTGAGGGTTTTACAAGCCAAGTGATTTCACACATTGCGGTTACGGTTTTTTGGTATGCGTTAACCGTATTATGGCCATCTCACTTTGATGGTTTTAGTTACCATATAACCTCAAAACGACAATTCCTTGATTCAGAATGTATTGGCATAAGTTCATACATTCATACAGTTCGGTCGTGGTCTCACGGTTTTCATACGTGACTGCATTTATTCACCGTGTGTTTAGGAAAATAATAATACATTGTTTGTATAAATAGAAGTAGGTAATTTTTTAAATAATTTTAATCCAGTATAATTTTGTAATTCAAAATTACCGTCATTTAAAACGGCATTTTGTAAAAGAATATATTCTTTTAATCCAAGCTTCATCTGATTCAAACGTATGAATATTAAATATTTTATTTTAATATTGGTATAATAATTAATGATATATTTGTTAAAAAATTAACGAAATTCCAAAATTTGGTGGTGCCTCAGAATTTCTACAAGTAGTCCTGGACACTGAGTTTGCTACAAAAGGGAGTGTCGTATGTATGTATGTATGTCGATTCTTTTTTCGAGTTAGCACAACTAGGCACTTTTATTCTTTGATAGCTGGGGTACTACAGGGTCCCACCCATCTTATAAGGTTCATGATTATTCAGTGATTGATCTAAGATCTGCGTACCTTCCCGTGCGGAGAGTGATTACTCAGGGATTAGATAGTGCGAAGTAGGATAGCCTCTCAGTTTTTGCATATAACTTCAGGGCTCTGTCCCTTATGTATTTTTTGATCGGGTCTATTCTAAGGTCTCTTAGCTTGTCGTTTCTGCAGATGTACCAAGGCACTTTGAAGAGTCTTCGGAGAGCCTGACTTTGAACAACTTGTGGCTTTTGAATAGTAGAGTCGGCAGCTTTGCTATACGCGACGCACCCATAAAGTAATGCTGGTCTAATTATCTGGCTGGGGTTAACATCTGAAGTTATGTTAAAAGAGTGTTAGCATTATCGATTTCACTCCATATATGATAAGTGAAATTCTCATCTACACGGAGGTTTCTCTCTCACAAAGATAAAGTTATACACATACATATAACTCTAACTGGTTCCGGCGGCATTCTTTCCAACGCAATATTTATTGAAATATTATAACATATTGATGCACGTGTTAAGAATAAAGTCACTTAACACTAAAGTTGAGTTACAGACTTATCCACGTTTTGAAACTTTGTTTCGTTTTATGCTATGGTTCAATTTCTTGTAAATACTTTAGCCAATGGAAACGCTGAGATTTAATGTGTCCATTGTCTTCTTTTATAAGTAACACAGCTTGTTATGGCACCAGATTTGCCATAATCTGGTCTGTTGGATATTGTTAACAACCTTACGTTGCAGAGCTGCCAACATTATATTTAACAGATATAATGCAATTGCATAAAATTCGTATTCGTTTAAAAAAACATAACCAATCAGAAACTTAAACATAAATATGGATTATGTGGTTTCTTGATAAAAGTTATAAACAGTACTAGGGTTTCGAGCTAGACTCGAACCAAATTTTATAAAAAGGATATAAACGAAAACTTGAAGTAGTTCGGTGTTATAAAATTTTTTAATTGAATAGGATCGAGCAAGGGATTGATTAATTTTTCGTTTGAAAATCCTTCAAAGATATATAAGTATCTCACTTTATATAGTACAAAGATATGATATCTTCCAAGAAAAATTATTTGGTGTATAATTTTTATCGCTCCAGTGTTCTGTTTTCAGTATTTTGTAAATTTGTAAATTGTACGCGATAAATCTTAACCCATTGTTTACCCATAAAATACCTGCACACATAAACTTTTTAAAAATGAACGGAGGGATGTGATGACTTTAGCTACTGGCAAACTATTTACGAAAATAAAATTTTTAAAGGATTTTACAGAAAATTTATGTCTGAGTATTTGTTAGTACAAATAAGAGTGTATCTACAAACAAGTGATGTGCATGAGCTGTTTATGAATGCTACCGGTGTACACGTGTAAACAAGTTATATATGTGAGCCTTATCTTTCGAGTTGAATAACAAAAGGATTCAAAATTTTGTCGTATTTATTAAAAATATTCTTACCAGAATATCCAGGATGCTGGGAACTTCTTACACAGCAACTGATTTCAAAAGCAACATAACTTCTGAGAACTCGAAAAGGAAGCAAGTTTAGTTATAAATAAAAAAACAGTCCTTTTGTGTGCTAAGAAGTGTAAAAACAGCAAAGAGTAATGAATTTGAAAGCAAATCTTCTATTTAATTAATATAAGTTATACTTCAAAGAATGTAGAAAAATGAAAATCCAACCTTTTTGAGCTTTCGAGAAAATGAAATATAATTTTGGATATTAAATTCAGAATGATTTTTTTAAAGCAATACTAAGAAGATATTTAAATGTTTTTTAACAGCACAGCTTTAATTAAATATAGTAAATTAAATATCTGTTTTAATTTCTATTTTGATAAATTGACGTTCACAAAGGACTAATATGCAATAATTACATTGAACTAATCAATATAACTTTCTAAAATACGAGGGCGGTTTGATAATTCAGTGACTTTTTGAATAAAACAAATTTCTTCGGCAAATAAACATTTTATTTTTCTACATAATCACCTTTTAGTCCAGCATTTCTCTAATATTTTTATTCCCTCCAAATAACAGGTTTTCTCAAAGCTCTCAAAATACGCGTTTGTTTCGGTAATGACTTCTTCATTCGACTCAAATCTCTTACCACCCAGCCATTTCTTTAGGTTTGGAAACAGAATATAGTCGCAGATGGCTAAATCTGGAGAATATGCTGGATAAGGTAGCAGTTTGTATCCCAATTCGTGGATTTTGGATCGTAATGCTTAATCAGCACACAAAATTCGCTTTTTTTCATTTTCATTCTCGAGCTTGTCTGCTTTGAACGGATATCAAACCCCAACTGAACGAGGTAGCTTGCTCAAAATTTAAAAGTTGCCCACTGGTAGACTACAGTTGACGGCAGCACTAACTGCCCGGGAAATTCAAAAAGTCACTGATTTATCAAACCGTCCTCGTATTAATGTTCTTGTGCTAAATAAGAGAGCGGGAATAATCTTACGCTATATGCTATAGAGTATTGTGTTTGTTATTTATGAAAACTCCATTAAATTATTTAAAGAAATAAAAATTCACAACAATTTTTAATAATTCTTTTAACTTATTTTTGATAGAAAACATTTCAAAGAAACTTCCAACTTACTCCTCTTAAAGAAAAATTTTGCAAATCACACTATACGGAGACTGTCTACTAAGTCTGTGTTACCTGCACATGTCTAAACATGTATTAATATTTTTTGCAATGTTTCTTTTTGTAATCGGTAGCGGCCCTATGCCCCACTAGGAGAAACGGATACTAAGAAGAACAATAATATTAAAGAACTGAACCTATCACATATGGTCAATGGTAGGTGCAGTTCTGGTTAATTATAAAATCGAGAAAGATGAATTTCTACGTTAGGTTTGGTTTGATCAAAATATTAATATCTGTTGTGAAGGAATTGCAAGGATGACTTTAAAATATCTTCGTATTGATATTAACTGAACCTATTCTTGACTGAATGTCAAAAAAAAAAAATCAATATTAAGATATCAAAACAAAAACAATAAAATATATACAAAAAACCCTGTAGGACATTATTTACATTATTGGAAAATGGTGGGAAAATATGTTTTGCTTATTCAAATAAATTTCGTTGATGCGTATTTATATGTACCAATATATCCCACAAAAAGTAAAAGTTTTTCATGAAATAAGTTAAATCGGAAGTAACAGTTTGAAGACAGCTATATTCAAATAATAATTTAATAATAATAATTTAATAATTTTTACTATGACTATTCCTTTTGTGTAACAGATATCTAAATGCTAGATTATATGATATGAATATAATGTCGCACGTAATCCTACATAAATACAAGCACACTTGGTTTCAAATTTTATTTGAATACCATTTTTAAAAGTAAGGAGAATTCATATTCGTTTGTTCCTTTATATGGCAACTATAGAATATAATGATCCAATTTTGGACACCCCCACTTTTAAAAATTATAAATGAAATATTTCATTCGAATAGCTAAAACACCAGATGGATAGACAGACGGACAGCTAAATGAACTCAACTGGTCGACCTAATCAATAACATATATACTTTAATGGGAACTAGCACGTTTCCTTCAAAAATCTTAACAAACCTATATAAATAGGATACATATAGGATATAAAAAATTATGTCGGAAACATAAGGAAATTTTTTTAATTATTGATAAAATAAAATACACAACGTCGTCTATTATAGCAGATCTGATCAATGTTCAGATCAATCTGTTCACAAAACGAACATATAAAGTAAAGACTTCAAATCTTTTAAAATGATTTAAAAGTAATTTACTATGTATTAAGCGTTGTGATCATATGAGTACTAAAAAGATAAAAGGGGATGGTACTCCTCTTTGAATAAGTTAGAAAACAAAATACATGATCTAATTAAAGAATCCTGTTTTGAAAAACCAAAATATATTAGAACACCTTCATAACAAGGTATTAAGGTTTATACCTTATGAAAGATTTTGTTTGCGAACTAGCGCACACACCAAATATGACGTCAGCTTAGAAATTCAACGAAGAATCACTCTTGCTGACAGACGTTATTTTGAGCTAAGTAGGCAATTGAGAAATAAAGCCTTTTCTTGACAAACAAAAATCACGCTCTATAAGAATCTTATCATGCCTGTCTTGCGGTATGGTGCAGAAGTTTGGACAATTATTAACAGTGATGAGAATGCGTTATGAGCATTCGAGAGAAAAATTATTCGGAAAAACTATGGAGACCATTACGTATTGGCAACAAGTATCGAATAAGATGCAATAGTGAGCTTAATGAGTTATATCGTCACATTAACATAGTTAGCGTATAAAAATTCTGTGGTTAGAAAGGTGTTTCATTCTGTATACGCTGGTGGAAAAGGTGGTAGAGGACGTCCATAATTTCGGTGGAAGGTCTAGGTGACCAACGATTTGGGGGCGTTCGGTACTACCAATTGGGACAGCAAGCCACTGATCTGGTTGGTTGGCGGAGACTACAGGATGCGACTAAGGACGACTCACGTCAGTAATGGCGAACTAAGTAGGACACCTTTATAACAGTGGGGCTTCAAAGTAACAGACGAAAAAAAAATGTTAACTCTTTTAATTCATTACGGATTTATCAAGCCGGCATAATATGAAATATATACATCTACTAAGATAGTACTTTTGCCGATGTGTAAGGCAAAAGACAAGTGTGTTATCAACTGCGAAGAGGAATAAAATCCTTATAACTTCTTAAGTTCAAAATTTTAAGCACGAAAAATCATTAACTGAAATGCAAACAATTTTCAACTTCTATGATTTGTGGAGGAGGCATGCAACGCCTCCTTGCGAGTAAGTTATTCATACTGGGAACACTAAATGGTATCTGTGCTACATGAAAAACGCTGTATTTGCGTTTTTGTCAAGCGTACTTATCAGTAATTTATTTCAACCTGAATACGTGCCTTCGTAAACATTTTGTCTTGTACGGGTATTCGGGGCAGGCAAAATATCCTTTGTGCAGCTTGTTGCCTTGTTAATTAAAACAACCTTGTCGCTTGTCTAGGCCAGCATTAACCCTTCCGTAGCCATACATTATGGCTAGAAAAAATCTTATGATAAATTGTGAATTGTTGCTCACCTATTTTTATTATTTTATTTTCTTCCCCCACTCGTTTCGGAGACAAGCTGTATTTGTTTTTACCTTGGCTTAGTCAACATGTATGCACATATCTCCGTGATAAACAAACAAGTTAGCTAAATGATTTATGATTTTAATTTATGAAATTCAAATTTTTTCTTCTTCCTTCAGCTGTTCCCACACTTGCACACTTGCACAGTTGAAGTGTGTGTAAAGATTCAAGGAATTTCGGTAAATTGTTAAGGAAAATACGCAAAAATACTAAAATGATAAATTATAAAATGCTTTTAAGTTAATGAGGCCTGATTAAGTTTACTCAGGTACATGTGCATGTGGCACATAATTTCGCTCGACATTTTCGCTGGTATTGGAAACATCCAATTTATCCTTTCTTTACTTCTACTATAGCTACTTTGTCATATTAAAAAATATTTTGGCACCAAGTAATTTAACAGTTTTAGTTTTCATTTCGGCATCAAATAAGATTTTTATTGCATTTATTAGACATAAATTTTTTGCTCACTGCATGTTCCACTTTATGTCTAACAATAGCATTTTAATTATTTATTATGCTTTTGCAAGCAAATATTTTAAAATTCATTAAAATGTCCTTGTTTGCAGGATTTTGATTATGCACATTTTAGTGCCATTTTGTTTGTTCATAAATTTCTTTGGAATACGTTTTCTGCTCTTGTCTGGTTTGTTTACTGACTCTTGCAGAGCCATGTATTTTTTCCTTCTTCTATGTTACTGTGAAGCTCCACATATGCATTTTGGTATTGGATGACGGGAATACTAAATAATCCTTGACATATAAATAAATATTACCAATCTGCATAGCACATCAAAATAAATATTTTCCAATAATAATGCGTTAGTTGTGCAAATAAGTTCTCTCAGTACAAGGTTACACTTATTGGCGATTATATTTCGATTTTATTGACAATTTTTCAAAAAAAAAATTATTCATTTACTTGTGCTGATCAAGCTATGATATCATAAGAAATTGTATGCTATTCACATTTAGTTACTTGTTTTGAAATGATATGATGTTTTTCTTAATTCAATTGAGAAAAAAAATATTTATGAAGAAACATTTGTATTGTATTGTATTGAAGTGATTTTCATATTAGGCCTATAACCTTCAAATTTGAATAAAAGAATACCTATTGGATATTCCATAAGTACAGTAAATAGACCTATTGCTTTACACAGTACTAAAGTACTAAATGTAGGCATTGAAATTTTTAAGCCTAGTACTTTTAATGGTTGCTTTCATATATTTACTTACAATATATTCGAACTATAATTAGAAATTATAAATCAGTGCATCATGAGCAATACTTATCATAATATGTTATAGGTACATTAACTAATAAAATATTCGAATATCTGAAGTTAAAGAACTTTCAACATTTTATATGGACATACATATAGTGACCCTCAATCAATGATGAACATATTTAAATTGAAGATATTTACTATAAGTTTCAGTACACAACAAATTTCCAGCGATGTAATTTTTATGCGTACTACTTTTAGCACTTTATGTGGCCTCTCAAAGAATATGGTCAAATAGTATAATATTATATATTAGGTGTACCGGTATGAAATGAGCGTTTTTTGGTGAAAATAAAACACTAGTTATTAATAGGAAAGTAAAAAACATTTTATTCAAAGTATTGGCCATTGCTTTCTACACATTTTGACCATCTTTCTGGCAATTTGTGGATACCACGCCAAAAAAATTGTTCGTCTTTTAAAGCAACACCAGACACCCAATTTTCGACCTTCTAGAATCAAACTGCGCCTCACCAGGAATGTCCATCCGATGAAACAAATGGGAGTCGGGAAGAGCAATCTGTAATACGGCGGTGGGTAGCGCTCCCACCAAGTTTTCGATTGCAGTCCTAAACCCGTTTGCTTTGTGTGCAGGTGCATTGGTCATGGAGCAGAATTCCTGGACGTGTCTTCTGGCCCTTCTGGCGTTCCTCGATCAATGCAGGGTTCAATTTATCAGTTGTTGTTCACAACAACCACATTGAGTTTCACCAGTTTTAGAGCTCGTGGTCACCACCTTTCTGTCACCAAACACACAGCATGGTCTTCTTGCGAATCGATTGGTTTTGCAGTCGATGTTGATGTTGTCCGGATCAACCCATGTTTTTCCGTTTAGGATTCTAAAATAAATCCATCTTTCATCGCCAGTAAATTCGATGCATAACCGTTTCTTGCGTGTCTTATGAACAAAATTTCACAAGTGTTTTTTCGGTTTCCATCTGTCTTCATTCAATTCATGTGGCACCCATTTTCCACACTTTTGGATCTTTCCCATAGCTTTTAAACGGTCAGAAATTGTTTGTTGTGCAACATTTAACATTTCTGCCATTTGCTTTTGACCCAAAGTGTCATCTCCATCCAATATCGTTTACAATTCGGCGTCTTCAAACTTTTTTGGCGGTCTTCCACGTTCATCATTTCTCACATCAAAATCATTATTTCTGAACCGTTGAAACCATCTGTTGCATGTTGCTTCTGATAGAGCATGATCACCATATGCCTCGACAAGCATTCGATGCGACTCTGCACCACTTTTTTTCAAATGAAAACAAAAAACTAATGCTTTCCGTAAATCATCAATTTCTGGTACAAAATTCGACATTTTTAACACGATGAAAAAATATGATGTTGTCTGTTCAATGACTTGATGTATACTAAATATATTTCACACATGTCATAGCAAACAAATAAAAAAAAAATGGCTCGTTTACAACAAATGTTCCCTGTCGGAACATTTGTATCTTTACGCTCACTTTATACCGGTACACCTGGCATATATATAAATAGTATATATATAGTAAATGCCTTACAAAATGATTAAATTTCAAAAAAGGTCAATCTTAAATGCTGTTTTTAATTATGAAAAAAAAATTTAATTATGCTACTATCTATCTAAATCATAATACTGACTTATAGGTACATATGATCAAGCAAGATTGGTTTTACGCTTAAAGATGAAATAAATATTGATCAGCTTAATGTACCATTCACTTCAAATTTCAAACGAAGGAAAATATAACTAAATTTACATTTTTTGGCAGGTCTATAGGTGACCCTAGATATATAGATATAAAAATTTTTTTCCATCAAGGTTTGTGAAATGCTAATTATTGTTAAAGTCTCTCTCGGTCACAGAGAGATAAACGCTAAACATCATAGGAGAATAGAATATGAATATTCTTCATATTTAACCCTTAATTCTTGAAGAATCGTGGTTTAGTCAAGTTGCACAGAGTGTTACATCGACTAAATAGAAAAACGTAATGTAAACAACAGACACATATCGAAAAATAGCGTAACAAACACGAACATAAAAATGTTTAGAGTTCGGTATTAAAAAAAAAAAATATATGCGATATAAGACTGATATAGAATGCATATAAAACAAAGATAGAGTTATTCTATATAGAGAGGTTTCTAAAATAAATAAAATAAATAAATAAATAAATCAAATGGAATAAATAATGGGTCTTCACAAAATAATATTGAAATTTATCAATTAAAAGAAATACAAGTAAAATACTATAATAAAAATATGATGAACTTCCACAGCAAAATAACCAAACTATAAGTTTGAACATAGAACTCAAATACGGGTTTGGGTCAGTTGTCTAATGAGCACTGACTCTGAGCTTCAAATTTAGCAAGGTACGAGTTCAGCCCTGGGTACTTGCAATTTAAAAAATTTATTTACGAATAATTAAATACAAAAAATAATACCAAGACCACTGATGATTGGCATTTGGTAATACTCAAAATAGTATGGTCACCTAAAAACATATTAATTAAAATAATATAAAAAGAATTTTCGTTGTTGCAGTTCACTACTTTTCGAAATCTCTCTATTAAATATAATAGTTTCTATTAAATAAAATAGTCTCTACCGTAATATTGACTTTAAAATCAAATTTAGTGTGGTTATGCTATACAGATATAAAGTAAACGATGCTCCAACATTCGGTTTTAATAGAATTAAATTTTGTGCAAGGAATTTTTTTAAAGTCAAAGTAGATGGAGCTTACATCTGAATACAATTCAGTAAAATTGTTATGCAGTGACTTATCAAATTCATCACCACAAAAAATAATTATGCATATAAGTCTCTTTGTTGAAAACTTAGTTAAAGAGGTTTAATTACTTATTAAGTTGATCTACAAAGACCTTCGTTGTCCTTCACCGCATCCAGTACTCAATTAGTAGGTTGTGTTTATATATTATTGGTCACTTGGTCTATTCTTTGAAGGTGTGGACTTGTTCTTCCTTGTATTATTCACCAGCTAGTACAGCGTCAAATAACCTTTTATTCGGAGCATTTTTATACATTTGTACGATAAATTTAATCCAGGGAATGGCAGTGTCGCGGTATAGTGCATACACCTTCTCAATTTTGTTTTTGATTTTCACAACTTGAAAAAATTTAATTAAAAAAATCATAATTCCTATTCGCTATTGAATGTGCCTAAACTCTAATTCTAAACGTAGTTCACATATTCAACAATCATAAAAAGTTTCATAAATTTTGTTACCTTTGTTAGACTATTGATCTCAATATTATAAAATTTATAACAGTTTTCCATCCAAGCAACAAAATTTAATTAAGAAACCAACAAGTGTAACGTAACTATTAAGAGAACCTTTCGAGAAGGTATAGGAATTTGTTTAAGTACTTAAGTGGCTTTCAAGAACCACTTTTCATAACAAAAAATTCCAAAAAAGGTATTAGTCAAAGATTAATTTTGTGAGTTACGAAAGCGTGAAATAGAGTGGTGAGCCGCCCCCAACAGAAGCTCCCAAACGAAAACCATTCTCTTTACGATTATGTAAATTTAATTGAAAAATGACATAGCATTTATTACAGTTAATTTAAAGCTGTTTCGTGTAGAGCCCAAAAGGATATCGGAGCAATACTTAACACAAAGGCATGATATGAAATAACGAAACGGCTATTCATGGCATGGGAATGTTATAAGAAGTTTCAGGCCTTCTTCAAATATTTTTTGAGATTAATTTAAATTGAAGTCAAATGAAGTTTACACTCTATTTTTGGGAGCTTCTGTAGAGTATTTTTAAAGGAAATAGAGCAATATTATATTGCTCCGTGAAAGCTGCAAATAAAATTTGTTAGCAAAATGCAGTATGTTTGCATTAACTTTTGTATGAATTTAAAAGTCAAACAGAAAATGGAAGCTTGAATTATATATTTTAATTTTATTACAACAATTGTATGTATTCAAATCTGTATATGAAAGGCTTACTAAGCATGTGTTTATGTCTGTCTATGCACTCTAATTATCTTTAGTATTTCCTGAGAAAATAAATAATTTCCTATGCATATGCAAATGTTGCAACGTAAACTTGTTGCAGTTGCATTTGCTCCATGATGAACGTGAATGT
This sequence comes from Teleopsis dalmanni, assembly GCF_002237135.1. NCBI lineage: Eukaryota > Metazoa > Arthropoda > Insecta > Diptera > Diopsidae > Teleopsis > Teleopsis dalmanni. The sequence continues at coordinate 129,562,125 of NC_051847.1, forward strand.
ATTAAAGGCCTTAATGTAAAATGCAAGGATAATTACGTGTACAAAAAAATGAAGACAACTCACGAAGCAAGGAAATCTTCTTAAAGCTTTTACACTTAAGCAGCCATTAAATGCAGGCACAACAGCAAATCCTTCAGAAGTGCAAATTTTTAATTAAATGGTTCCTCTAGCCGATTTATCTGTGAGTGCAGCTCCTCTGAATGCAGTTTTTTAAGCAAAAGTAGCAAAAATTGGACAAGGATGACGAAGTGAGTGCATAATAGTTTGTATGTGCTTAAGAAAACTACACTAATCTAGTTAATTTGTGTGCTTCAAAGCTGGTTCAGGAGTGTGCAATTAGTGCACAAAATTGTATAAACTTCATTTGAATTGAAGGAAAATGTGCCAGATATCTTCTTAGCTTTTACTTTTAAATAGTTAATTAACGTAGCTGAAGTTTAAAAAGCAGTTTGGTGGGAAAAATATACTAACTCATAGTAATTATAAGTTGCTTCTATGAAAAGGAGTTTTATTAATGAGATTAATTAAATTTACTGACTCTTACTACTAACAAGATAATGTATCTTTGTAAGTACTCTGATAAAGTATTGGATATATATAAGTGCGATGAGCGACTCGATGAGTAAGACGACGACGAACAAGAACAATGTTAAGCTAAATAATTTCTTAAAAATAGCGAAAATGGATATCTGACTTTGACTTACGGATAATAGCTACAGATTAAATGTACTAATTAAATATATAAATAAACTACTTATTGTCATAAATTATAATATGTATTCTACTCTGCAGTTGACCTGACGTTATCATATATTTGGCCAAGTGTATTCACTATTGGGGATCTATTTCAAGAATAGTTAAATGTATATAAAATCGGCATTGGTTATTTTTATTTCAAATTTTATGCTATATAAATTTTGTTATAGCTTCAAAGTTCTTTTATAGCAAAAGGATTGATAATTTTTTAGAAAATAACTTCATTTACAGACACAAGGTCCTTGTTAAATTATTGATCTCACTTGCAAAATGCCAAAAACATATTTGTGGCTTAATACCATATATTCCCAGAATAAATTTTAATTTCAGTGGACTATTTTTTTAATTTACTTCTCCATTTGAGGAAATTTACCATCATAAGGTGATATTAGTCTATGAGTTGTAAGTAAGGGGTCCTCATATTTCGGGAAGAGTTTCCGACCCTTTCAACTTTTTTATTTTTCTTTGTAAATGTGTTTTTATAATCTGTTGTAAAGCAAAAATTTGAAAGAATAAAATGCAGTAAAACTAACAACTTAAGTTTTCCTAAAATTCCGTCAAAATTATTTTTAATGGGCTATGGCATATTCCTAGAGGATGTGTTAATATGAAATCGTAATTATATATTCTTCACTCACCTTACTATGGCAAATATGTATGAAATGAAGTTTTTTAGTTATGTATCTAAGCAAATACTACAAATAAACTAACTAGTTGTCATTCAATCAATAAGTGGCTAATAATAAGTGAAAACCAACATAATTTATATCTAGCTTAAAGACACTTTTACTTCATTGCAGATTTATTAAGAATATCATTTACATACATTTACATACGTTTAGTTACATACCGCTAAATACCTATAAATAATGTTATTTTATGAATGAACGTTCAACTGAAATGAGGTTAAGTCAATAAATTCCGTTTGTGATATTTTGGTTTTGAATGTCGTCGTTTGTTGGTACATTTGTGTTCAGCCGTCAAAATTGTTGGAAATAACTAAAACCGCGTTCAATCAAATATTTCGATGATGAAACAGAGTGGAGGCTTGTATACGGTTCTACACACTACACAAACTGCCATTTTCAGTCAAAAATAACTGAACATATTCTTCACTTCATTTCGACCAAATAAGCTTGTAAACAATAATGAACGCAATCGTCTTAATATCTCAAGTTTCAATAGAAAAGAACATATAGAGAAACCCCACGATTATCCACACGACTCGTAGCAACAACAACCACTGACCATTTCATTTCGGTTGCGCTGTGGACACTACATTAACCAATTGTAAACCGGCTCAACTTATCGGACTTATTACTCTTTTTCAAAACCTTTCCTATGTATAGCTTAAACTAAGAAATAGCAGATTGGTGAACGTTAACTTCTGCAAAAGAAAAATTGCATATCATTGCGCCAAAATGTAGATCTAATACGAGTGTTGCGTTTTAAGTCTTGCATCTTACAATGAAAATGCAGTACACTACTCCTTCTGATTCCACCAAATGCACAACATAACCTTACTTTTATGACTGTTTCATTTTGCTGTTAATATGGATGATTCGTCTGCATGAATCAATGATTTTTTTTATTTAGGGTTTCATAGTAAGTCTGTTATACCATAGCCAACCATAATTTAATGCAAAAAATGCCATCTTCAGTGTCTTGTAGGCACAGATTTGCAAAGCATGAAACGATTCTCAATGTTGGCTTCAGTGAGTTCATGTGGCACCCATTTTCATGCTTTTTGAAACATTTTCATTGAGTGATAATTAAGTGTTCTGAAAGTTATTTTTTTTTTTTAAGTTGAGTTTTCCTACAATAATATTTCCAATTCTTCATCTTCGAATTTTTTTGGTTGATTAGAACGTTCGTTGTCAATGATATTAAAATCAACACTTTTGAATCGTTTTAAGCATTTGTACACCATAATTTGAGATATATGTAATATAATTGATAATAACATTTCTTTAATTGGCTATTTCCGTATAATATTTTATTAGGGAATCTTGTCCATTTTGAAGTTTAGTTAACTAAGTTAGGAGTGACTATAATTTAACATAATTACATATGTCATTTGCTTTGACAATTTATTGTTATTTTAGTAAAATTGATGTTCATGTTCATCATTTTGATTTGAATTTAATCACAGCTATCAGTTCATTTAACTGTTGAGAGAAATCTGTTCATTTAATGTTATTTATGACAGATTATTATGTATGTGTCATAATGTAATTCTGATTAAATTTAATATATGTCATTATTCTGATCTTTTCCATTTTACATTAAAATCAATTCTTTAATGAAAAATATACCTCGGCCTATAATTTAAACGCAACCCAAGTGAATATTGGTCAATACTACAATATAAAATCAACTTATTGTTGACTGAACTTCTTAAATAATAATAATGGGCTTTCATTAATCTGATTAAAATCAATTTACTTGACTTCATCGCAAAAATTACACATAAATAAATATCTCATATAGCAGAAAAACCCACAAAGTAAGCCATATTTCACTTTTATTTGGGCAGCAAATTTTCCACGGTTTGCTGGTAATTTATTTGTTAATAATATAATACGTAGCCGGCTATGTGCTCCGGTGTGTGTATATTCTGATACTGGCATAAAAACAAGCAGGACCTATGGTTCGGCTGTTGTACAATCAATCCTTGTTGGTGGTAACTCGTTGTCATCATCGCTTAATGATGATGAAGTACAAATGGGATTGGACACCGTTCTGTTCGACCCATGCTGATAACACTGGCACAATTTCGGTATTTGGTATTTGGTATTTCCTTTCGAGCTAAACTGTATATTTAAGCTAAATTTGGTTGTATGGATGCATGTGGCCACATAACTAATATGTTTGTGCCAGTTGTTGTTACATTTGCTTTGTATATTTCTCATGGAAGCATAAAATGTGGAGCCTGTGTATGCACAGGCCAAAAATGAATGATATATTGTCATATAAAAATATTTCATAATTCGATTGGAATTCATGACGCAATTGCTGTCATAGTGATTACCAAAATGTAAACAAAAATTTATTAAATTTCAATTACACATTCATTCAATATTTCACTATGGAATTTGTTCTAAAAATTGTAAATAAAAAAATTAATATAAAATTTTTAGAAAACAGAGCAAACAAATGTTTCGAAATGAAATTTTATTTGATCTTTTTTCACATATTAAAAAGTGCAATATTTTCCAATAATTCTCAATGTTTTCATAATAATTTCCGCACGTGCAGGCTTTATTTTAAGTTGTTGCACAAACAAGCGTCATAACCAAGTTTACTTCTATCAATTGGCAGTTGATTTCGGCATTAACAAATTACTTTGGGTTTAAATAGTTGCCGCGGATAATGCCTGCACGCAGAACAACAAGTTCTCCAAATTTCGCAAATTGAAAACTCATTTTTCAATTTTCTGCTTTTATTTTCCGCTCATAATAATCCTGGCAATAGTTTGGCGATTGCTACGTGCTGCCAAGCAACTGCATCCACTCCTGGTTCATGTTGGGGTAATAAAAAAAACCTGCGAACCTGCCAATATTTGCATTAGAGCAAAATATTTGCTTTGGCAAGCAACTTCAGGTGCATAAATTTGTTAGAAAACTTGCAAATTTCGTGCTTATTCATCACAGAATATTGCTTTGCATTTACGCAGATGTGCAGAATTTCATTGTGGTTGCCTTAAAATATTGCAGTTCATGCTCTGCACACATGACCGTGTACCGCAGGTTAATGCAATTAAAATACAGCGCAGCAGTTGCAGTCGTAAATTTATATAAAATTTACCAGAATATGTTACTCGATTTTATTGAACTAAACTGGTGTTATTCTTCTCATAGATTGAATAAAATTTTTCATTACAGTTCATTTGAGAAAAACGTTTTTAGTTAATAAATTCAATTCAACTACATTTCAAAATAATTAATGAACATTATTTATTTTTTTGTACATAAATTATACAACCTCACAGCGAGGAGCTCAAAATATTGGAGAGTATAATCATATAACGGGTACTTCCTTTTAGGTATGACTGAGATCCGTTTTCATTACTTAGATTAGTTTAGATTTTAAAGGGATGGGAACTTGCTAGCACGTCACTGCATTCTTCGAGAATTACCATGACAAATCTATTTTAGTTCCATAGACGAGAAGCAGTTATAACATATATGTCATTATGTCCTTTAGAGAGATATTGCCTTATTCTGTTATAAGTGTTATAAGTGGCAGTTGATGAGTAATAAGTTTTCATTACTTACTGCGATACATATTATCACTTGGTTTCACAACAATTATCTTAAAAATGGTTTATTTATAGCATTTTCGATTGGAAAATCTGGAATCAATCTAGATTTACTCTCGATCGTCATATATAACAGTTTTCCTTTAATAAAGGCGAAAACGCAAGCTAGGCGGCTGAAAATGTGAATAGTCCTGGTGTGTTTGTAGTCCTGACAGTATCAAATGGAACAGCCAATTAGTTCCGTTCTGGTAATATCACCCACTAAAATGCCAATTGTCGAAAATGTTAACAAAATCATGGAAAATGTCGAGTCCATACTGTTCCGATTGGTCAAGAGTTAAAGACCGGAACCGTTTGGAATCATTTAAATAAGGCTGGATAAAAAACGAAGCTCGATGTATGTGTGCCACGCAAAACACGTCTTAATGCAAAAAACCTTATGAACCGAATTTCATGTACAAATCACTGTTGAATAGCAACAAAATCGATTCATTTCTGAAGCAGTTGGTGGGTGGTGATGAAAAGTGACTCATGACAACGTCAAACAGAAACAATTGTGGTCGAATCGGTGTTGCTGTGTGTTGGGTGGGTTACTAAAAGTTGCTCCCTGCGGCAAAACTCTTAGCTCGGAACTGTACTGTCAAAAATCGGACACAACTTGGTGTTAAGCAATTGCCTAGATCGCACAAGAACGGTCAGCTTTTGAGCTGGGCAAAAGGAGAGGAATTGCATTCCATCAGGACAACACCAGACCATACAAAGTTATACCAGATTTACCAACTGAAAATGGGATTAATTAGTTTCAGCTGCATAGAAAATGGTCTGAAATATTAAGCCTATCACGACCTCAATATGAGTGAGGGTGAGTGAGTTGGAAACACAAGTATGTCGGACATCTTTTAACCTTTAAATACTGTTGATTTCCAAACCATAACTTATATGTTTTTGAAAAATTTTGTATACTTGACCGAATTAGTTCCCCAGAAGACAAATTTCAGCTTATGTGGATAGAGATTTGGTACCTTCTTATGACTTTGTTGACAATGAAATAAGATCTAATAGGTTTTAATGGTTTAGAGGCCAATAAATGGATTAACCACAGGACTTATATAGTGTTAAAATTTTTTTTTAAAATGGTGGAGTACAGCTACTTACTTTTGGGATCGTGAATCTGGGATACAAAATCTGTGTTTTACATTATAGTCTTTAGCTGTAAAGAACCCTGTTGTCTATGATTTTTGCTAATCTCATCAAGTGAACAATTTTCAAAACAAAGCACAATGGGAAGCAGATTTCAAATACGTATTAAGCATTGTTATCTCGAGCATTTAATAGTATTTGGTCCATTAGATATTTATTCTAATACTTGAATTATATTGATTACTTTAATTGTTTAACAGAAACCAAATCGCCATAGCGTACTTATTTAAGAAACTAGGAAGTAGGAAGGAATTACGAAGTAGTAAAAGTTTATTTGTTGATTGAACTTAAATCGTGAATAAAATTCTAAGTAAACAATATTATTCTGAAAAAATAGTTAATTTTGGTTGATTCTTCATTCAACTGCACTGTTCTCTTCAATTTGCTTTTTTAAGTTTGTTAATTTTAATAAAAATTCTTTATATTACTTTCTCGCAGCAGTTAGTCCCCATTTTTATCACCGGACGGGATTTTTATTTCATTAAATAAATTGGTTTTTAAATTTAAAAGAGAAAAAACTGAATTTCCAAAAATAATCTTATTTTATACAAAATTAAAACAAGTATACATAAAAAATTATATAAAGAAGCATTGAAGTTGCACCACAAGTATTTCTTTTGTGAATAAAAAATTAAACTGTTGAAATATAATTTAATGTATTTATTTATAGAAAATTAAATATATACACACTTACAGTGATAGACTGTACATATGTATAAAAATACATCCAAAAGTCTTCATATATACAAGCTATGTAGCTAAATTGCTATTGCACTGGCAGAATTTAAAAGGACAACAGTGGGAATGACATGGACGACGTCCAGACTTTATTACTTGGAAATTGGTCATAAAAGAGTGCTACACAATGCACCAACACAATAAGCTCAACAAATGTGAATATAACCAAATGATAAACGATAGAAAATGATATGGCTCAAAATACACTAAAAAAGTTAAATTTGGTAAGAAATAAAATGTTTTACTGCCATTGCATACAAAAAATGCCAGAAATACGAAAAATACAAATCTAGGACTAAAAAGCTTTAAGAAAAAAAAAACAATGAGATATTTCTCATTACAATTATATTAAATTTTTAACACAATATAAAAAAATATATATCTTTTAGAATTACTTCTAAAAATAGAACCTAATTAACACTTTAGTACGGTGTACCAGTATTATTATATTTAAGTTTTAAGTGGATGTCCCTGTGCATCTTTATTTGATTTTAAAATATCGATCTTTTTAAACTAAAGATTGTACAAATTCGTGTATGCTATCCAATATTGGATAACGTCTGGAATCTATAAATTATAATACCACACGAAATGAGTGGCGATAATAATGAAAAGAGACTTCCATTGAATGTGTGTAGGGCTATAATTATTTATATCATATTTTTATGCAGAATGATATGTTCAACGAGTAACTGATATCGAGAATTAAAAGTAATTTCATCGAATATTTATTCTAGGATAATCTTTCTTAAATTACATAAGTATCAAGAAAACCAGAGTATCAGGAATAAGTAATACCACTAAATCATTGGTAAAGCCGTCTCTGGGATCTGATGATATCATTTGTAAAAACTGCAGCAGACGATAATATAAACTGTAAGCTTATACTACATTGAAGTAGAACATTTTTTTCACTTCGTCTGTAAAGTCTGTTTTCTTTTACGTGCGTGAATTCTGAAAAGAAACGTACAACATAAAATCAAGGATTCAGGTGTTTGTAAACCGATGTCTAAGAGAAATTCTGGGAATTTGGTGGCTCCAAGGAACTTCTTACAATGGTTTATGACCACGCATCGCGCAACCATAAGTATCGTATAAAATAAAACAGCGCAAAAGGAACAGAATCGGATACACAGTAAGACGACCAAATAATAACATTGCCCGACAGGCTATCCGCTGGAACCCACAAGGTCCCGGGCTCCCGCAACGACATTGAGGAAGAACGATTAAAGAAGAAATGCCAATTATGCATGAAACGACATCACCGTTTCTGCTCGTAAGAGAGTTAGATGGTGTTGGTACCTATAAATCTGGCAGGACTAATTTGATTATATCAAATGAATATGTGATGACTTATTACTATAAAACAAGCAAAACTGTTGCAAAATCATGTGAAAAAGCTCCATTATGGATCGATTAAAAGACTATGAATTGATAGTGTAGGCCATCTCCTTTTAATTGTATCATTTAAATTCAATTTTTCAATTATTGCAGTATATCATTACAGATGATAAAAATGGAATTAAATATGTTAATGTTCAATAAAAACAATAATGGTCATTTTCTCCATGAACCATTTTAAAGACGGAAATGGTGGCAATCAAGGTTATGTTGAGTCTTTGGTGGGATTGCTAGAAAGTTGTTCCTTACGAGCTGGTCTAGGGTGATGCGCAGATAATTTTTACTTTAGACAAATTTTGTTATGATCTGGTTTCTCCAGCTAAAAAGATTATTCGTAAGGAGATGTGTACTTTAAGTAGTTGGTAGAGCATGCCACATTGACTCAATAATATATATAAGGTTTATCAGTCATGTCGCAAGATTAATAGAGATGATATACGAGGTGAAATAAATCTCTCAATGTAACTACAAAAGGCTAGAAGCGTATGTGAGTTCCAAGAATAACATTGTTTAGCACGGGCATATAATTAATAATTATTTCGTTATATGTATGTAAAAGACAAGCTCCAATAATTAATATAATATAATTTAAATATACCCCAATAATAAAAATAATAAATATATCAAACGTGGAAGACAAGCGCCAATTATAACTGCTGACTTCACAACTACTGCCATTACTGCTTGACCGACCTTTACTTGACTGCTCAACTTACCCACTGCTACTGCTGGACTCTCATATATATCACTCATATATATCATATATCTCATATATATCACTTACATGTACGCTAAAATTTGTCAGACTGAGTTTTCATTAAAAGATTTTATGACGCAGATAATGAGAAGTGAAATAATGAATTAAGTGGCGGAGCATCATATAGAAATGATGTGACCATTTACGGCAGACGTTTCTTCGATGGAGGAAATTAACTTGACTAAAAAATTTTAATGCATTACCGTATGACCTTGTAACGACCTTTCCGGCCTCTACCGCGGCCGGGGTATACTCAGCGTATACCAGGGTTCAGTACAAAAAGAATCTCAACAACCAAAAAAATTAATAGGCCATATTTAATTACAAATAATTATTAAAAAAAAATACATTACACGATTTAACATACTTCAAATAATTATATTTAACTATCATGGATATTCTTAGAAAATTAAATAATACTTCAAAAAGCTAAAACAAAACATACTTCAATTAATTATATTTAAATTTCATGGATATCTTAATTATTATATAAAAGAAACTTAACTTGGAGTACTTTTTAAAAAAACTAAGTAAATAAATAATTAATGTAATAGGTAACAGTATTCATTTAGTTATTATTGCTATTCTGGCAATTGATGCTTTATTGTTGTTAACGTTCGCGCCACTGCTACTGTTGCCGTCGCCGTTGCTGTCCCAGGTGTCAGTTTGATTTTATTACATTTAATGCATTCGATACTTGATTTATTGATATAAAAAAAACGTTCATTGCATATATGTTATTGAAATATAAAAATTGTTAGATGTTAACTCTTTTCTATTGTTTAATTTCGTATTTATAATTTAGTTAGTAATATATTTGAATTTCTTTAAACACTTCATTTGGTTTCCTTTGTGGTTAATAATGTAACATATTCTGCGGTAAAGCAAAGGCACTAGAGATAAACACACGTTTCTCAAAAAAAAAATTGGGGTGTTTTATATAATTTTTTTTTATATTTAAAATACTTGATAGTTATTATGGTATAAAACACTGTTCCAGGTATAAATTTATATATTAAAATCTTCACGCCACTTCCGATAAGAGTGTCATATATATTTTTTTTTTATTTCTTGTGTATTTCTTTGCGGATCACTGAAGTTAAACTCTGTCATACGTTCTGCCCGTTCCGTTCAAAATAAACTCCACCAAGAAGACAGAAAATCCTCCGAATGCTCCTTTTATTTACTTTTTTTATAACTGCTTAACTTATACTTTTTAATCCGCCGTTTCTCGGTCAATGCACTTAATTAATGTTTTTTACTTCGAGACTCACGAAAGCTTTCCATTATTTTGTTATTGATTCTCTTATCTTGCAATGTTTACGCTGCATTCTCAGCTTCTCTTATTACTCATTGCAACTTTTGGCGATCAAACGAAAATTATAACAAAACAAATTAAAATGACATTTCTCATATTGCAGGTCTTTTTTTTGTTATAATTTTTATAAGCGTGTTTGGATGTCAGCGATTTTTTTTATTTACTATTTTTTTTTTTTAAATTATTTTTAAAAAAAAAAGAATCATCATTGTAAGATCAATTTTATTTTTTTTACTTCAAAAATTGATCATTACAACCTGAACCTAGCACTATTTAACTGTCTTAATGTTAAAAATCACTTGATCAAATTTTTCACTGATAAACTTCAGAAGTTCTAAATCGATTGAGTTACGAAGATGCCTAAAAGTTGGTAAGAGGTTACATATAATAACGGCAGAGGCAGATCAACACCTGATTAAAATTGATTTTCAACAAAGGACCATTTTTCTTTAAAATTGTAACAAAAAACCGTAGATACCTTCTATATCAGCCATTGGTCCATTTTCGTTCCTTACATTGTTTCCAACATTTGCGTCCATCCTGTCTATTCATTTTATTTTATTTGTTATGTATGTCTTCTAATTCATAGATGTTTCTCTGTTAAGTAAATTTTAACGACGATAATACCAACAACAACAGCGTCAGTGATAATAAAGACATCGAATGTATTTTAATCAGTTTTTCTGTCTTCATTCAATATTATCGTAACCCACTTGAATGTGGGAGGCATTTGTATATTAGGAAGGAAGCCCTAAATGTCGTTATCAGATAACATTATAATTTCATTGTATTTAGTTGGCATATGCATAATATCATAAGCAGAAAACTCGAAGACTTAGTTTCTAAGAGTGACTACTAGTTGATTGTATTATATATGTAGATATTGCAACTATTTTTTTTCATAAAGAAACATTGTAATAGGTTATTTGAGTTGGGATTGAATGACCATAAAATTGTTTACTTGAAGTGATGACAAGAATCAAGGCCAAGTAGACTAAAAGCAGCTCTTTTCAATAATAAATATAATGCTAGTGTATAACACCAGAGTATGTAAAATCTAGTGCATAAATATATGTACATATGTATTACGATGAAAAATAAAACTAGTTGCGAGAATGGATCAGTTTAAAGACGAAATGATATGTAAAATAAAGTTTCATATAATTGACACTGTACATTATACACTTAATGTGTATCTGATATATACAACCATATAGTTGTTCTTTTTATCTTATTATAAAAAATATATTATCAAAATTGATTGCAATTCCATCTTAGTTATAGCCTACATTTGTGACCTACTCACCTAGTTATTCCGCGCTAATAGATTATAAAAGCTTTACTTAGGTATATAAACCAATTTTGCGTGATTTCAAAATATAATTGAAACTACTAAGTTTACTAGTTAACTCAAGGTACAAGCCTCCATGCGGTTCATTATGAAGCAAAATGAGCCGCGAACAAAGTTTCCAGTAATTGCGAACAAATGTTGTCTCCGCCTGTAAGCAAACGCGAGCATAAACACGCACGGAGACGGAAGTAACAATGGAGTTTAAAATGTTTCGGCCAAAATGATGAAACTTCTACTTATGCCTTGGCCGTACCAGCGAGTAAACGGCAGTTGAGCCGTATGCCAGTTATTGCGAACATAATAACATAAAAGCAATTGAAATGCAACACATGCAGTGTATGAAGCAACACTCACACACACAAGAAAAGATATGAAAAATAAGTCCAAAAGCTACGGTTGCAGCAGCGAGCAACGATTCGAGTCTCGCCAACTGCTCACTATTTCAGCGTGTATGTATGAGTGTGTGCCGCTGTGTCTGCCCTGAGTGCGGGCTTGTTTATGTGTTTTATGCATTATTGCTTTATCTGCCGTCGGTTGGTTCTGCTGAAGTTGTACACTTTAAAGCGCAAATAACTAAATTAACCGCAAACATGTGCGCCTCTGCCTTTGCTTTTGCTTTGCAATCTGCAAAGTTTAGCTGCCGGGCGCGTATATATAAAAGCGGAAAAGTGCTGCTGTGCTGCACTTTATGCTTGCAAAATGCAATTCGTTTGCATGGCTTGCCGCAATTTCATGCAATTTTCTTTTCTTTTTCGCATGATTTAAGCAATTCTGTTTTTGTTTTTCTGTTTTTTCTGTTCTTTTAATAATTTTGATCATTTTAAGTTACTTTTTTTGTGGTTAATTTTATTGTTTATTGTAAGCGTACAACAACAACGCGTTGCATTTCTATTGCGATTGCATTATGGCAGTTGGCTAACAGCAAGCTACATTTGCGAATTTAATGAGTTAAGCAAAGTTTTATGAATGTACGGGTATTGTAAGTTCGGGTCTAGTAAAAAACTTTTTCAATAATTGGTTTTTGCATATAAAAGCAAAAAGTAGCTACCATAAGAATGTGAATAATATGAAATAAAAACAAGAGTCAGTTGTGTAGCCAGTTATAAGTTAGAACTTACGTACCGCAGGTGTGCAGAAATATAAAGGTACAAAATTGTTGCCAAGTTGGTTGAATTGCTTTAAAAAATGAAATTTTGTTACATGCAAACCTCATAAAAGTGATTTAAGTAAATTCTTTATTTCAAAAGTAAACAATTTTAATAATTGCAAAATATTTACTGCAGTGTAATTGATAAAATTAGTTAATCCGGCAATAAATATAATTAGACTAGGTTCCTTAATATCCTTAACGTGATTCTATTATAATAGTTAAAATGATTATAATGATTATATTGTTAGGCGTTGTTGCCATGTCTGAAAGGTGAAGAGTAAAGCAGGCCTATTAACACATTTTTACATGATTGTATTCTATTCTATTTTATTCTATTCTATCATTGCAGCTCGCTTTCAAATATATTAAATTTATATACACATAAACTTTATGAATCTATGATAAGTAATAATTGCATTCAATGATATATTCAATATTTAATTTGGCCATGCTCTTAAAGTCATCAATACGTTGGGCTAATCCTGACACGCCTAATCGATTATTACGAAAAGTGTGGAATCAATACGGTTTTCAGAACTATTTGTCCTATTATATGGTATATGAGGTTTAAATTTGTTATAACGATTGTCAGGTTCTTGATAAAGCAACTTTTTTAATTTACTTTAATTTGACGTGTACTTGTACTTTCGAACAAATTGCTGGGAGCTAATGAACATCAAAGGTGTTGGATAGGCCTCATTCTCCTCCTTCTTCACGCTCTCCTCATTCTCCTACGTATCGGCGCATAATATCGAAACATGTGCTAAGAGTACTGTAATGTTATGTCATCGTGACAGTTAATTACGTCAGAAAACTATCGACTCTGTCAGATTCTTGGTTGTTTAAAGACTTGATTCTTTTTTGTTAGCTCGTAGCGCAAATATTTGTAGATTAATCCCGCTATAATTAGTAGATGTAGATGCCTCATGGGAGGGGAAGGTGGGAGGTTGAGCTCTATCGTAAAGTTACTGCTTCCATTATTTCACTATCAATAAGCTTATTTTTTAGAACTGATTTGAATACTATGCAAACTGTCATTATGGCGGGGCTGTCGAAATGTTGTTTTCCCGGTTAACGAAGTGCAGTGTGCAGTGCTATTGTCTGAAAGAATCACAGTGCCGAAAATCACATCACCTTTTCGTGACTTGCGGCCTTAACATTCCTTATAGTATCATTCTACCGTTCGTTTAATACATTTATATAGATATTTTTAGATGTCATTGCAGCTACCAATTCGTTTCCAGTTAGGTTCTTTGAATGGAATTCGTAGATAATTTCCATGGGCAGTATTACGTCATTTTTTATCATTTATTGATTATCCATTGAATATTGTTTCTCCTATAATATCCTTTAAACACTACAGTAATCTAAATGTTATATTTAGAAAGTCAAGAATTGTAATTCGATTTTGATACAAGAAAGGTTGGAGAAGATCAAACTGAAGTTGAAATACAAATAGTATTAAAGTTTTGTAGTAATAATTTATTTTATGACTCGTTTTGGTTAATTTTTTTTTTTTTTCGGGTTTAAGCTAGTTTTTTATTGATCCATAACATTGAATTCTTACTTAATATGTAATTAAAATAAACTATATTAATTAAACGGATTCGAATAGCAAAGAAAAAATAAGGGCAAATATTTTTTTAAATTTATTGAAATTTGGCAGACCACACGAGTATTGCCAAGTTTCGAGTATTGCCAAGTACTCATCACTCATCAACAAGTTTCGAAATATCTGCGACTACAAATACCAAAGTTTTGATAATAATAGTCAACAGAACTTTCATTTTTATTGGATGTGTAGTCATTACTTGCATATATATACCAGCTGAATAATCGATGCAAAGGAATTCGTTTATAAAAGGGATTGGAAACTCACACCAACTACGAAATACTGACTGTAAATCAATTCACAATTTTGTGGCATATTTCTATATAGTTCTGATGACAAACAAAGCTTTCATTCCACTGATATGTGTTCTTTAATTACTCAACACTAGGTACAAACTAGACCGAAGGAATGTCATCACTAATATTATCAAACTACTGTAAAACATCAATAATTTCTCACACGGTACGGTGGTTTCCAACACTATGTACTGCTGGAGCGACATTTGAACTTGTATTTGTATCATTTTGCATAGGAATTACCTATATTGAAAATTTGTATTATGCACTGGTGAAGTATTTGCTTCAGTTGCGTTCAAAGAGAACAACGACGAAATTGGCACATGCGATTATGATGGAAACTTCATTGGAGCCAATACAGCAGAGTTTGCCACATTTGCGAGATGCGTTACGAGCAGTGACCATAATATGTTTGTTGATGCACAAACAGCATTATTCTGCATGCTTTGGGTTGCCACAATAATCATCGGAAAAGTTATACTCACAGTATATGTGGTTGCTGTTGACGACGATAACTTAGTATATGTACAAGAGTATTTGACAAAAAATAATTATTTGCATTTACCATTGCATCTACGTTTAATATATACACTAATATACCTTGGACAGGCAGTGTTAATGATTCTAATGTCCACTAAAGATGTTATACATCGGTTCTCAATTGTGAAACGTTCGCTGACCACATTAGTACCGCTGGCGTTCTGTCTTCCTCTTCCTCACAATTTAGCAGTTGTGTGGTGAATTCATTTTCTGGATTTTTCATTTAAATTTTTTATCTGGATCGCGAAATATTCTTCTTACTATCTTGCTATCTGCTTACTATCAAGCTTCCAAAAAGAGGAAGTCAAAAAATTTCATTTATCACTGAAGATGATGGCAACAACCAAAAAAAGTAGGATAAATAATGATATAAAAAAATTTTTAACTTTTATTTGTATCCTAAGTAAAAGACCAAAGTCGTCCAAATAAATATTATCTTTCAAATTAATTTATTTTGTCAAAGGTGTGCCATATGCCATTATATCTGATATTCACTGACGTATCGTATAAAATGCAAATATAGGAGTGCTTTTTATACATTATGGTTGAAGCTTTCGAATCTGACTTTATAAGAAAAGCCACTGCACTTTACGTATATCCCTTGAAATAAGTTAAAGTTAAGTATTGGTAGCGGTCGTATATGTAAGTAGATCTGCAGATTTAGGTTTTGTAAATTTCTTGACATTTATGAAATCGCCGTGTTATGTACTGTGCCATGGGCTCTTTAAAATTGTTTCTTTTGGGCTTTGACGAAAATACATGTTATGCAGAAAGTCACAGAAATTGTAACAATTAACACAAATTTTGATATTTATTACTGAATACAATGCTTTGTACTTTCTGTTTAAAAAGTACAAAAGTAGTTTTGTTAACTACTCCTTAAGTAACAGACCCTTTTCAAAATTTTTTTTTTTGTTATGTTGGTAAACCCTTTCTTGACATATGGAAAAATTTGAGCGCCATCTGTCAATTAGTTTGTTTACAGCAGCTGTTAATGTGAGACTACCTCAAGTGCATTTAGCGATTTTTACTATGGAATTGAACAACGAGTTTGTTTGAAATTTTGTATTTTGAACAAAATTTCATGTGTTGAAGCATTGAAAATGGTGCAGAAAGCTTACGGGAACTCGTCTGTCTCGGACACAGGCATACGTGTGGTATTAATCATTCAAATAGGGTCGTGAAGTTATCGAAGATTTGCTTCGTTATGGACGTCCATCAACACCAAATACCGAAGAAAACGTAGCAAAAATCAAGAAAATTGTGCTGGAAGATCGTCGTATAACTAAAAGGGAGATTGCTCGTGATTTAAACATCTCAAATGGATCCGTTCACCACATTCTACATGATATATTGGGCATAAGATGCGCTGCAGCTCGACTTGTACCGAAACACCTTGATTTTTTGCAAAAAGAATACCGAAAGAACGTGTGTGAAGAAATGATTTTTGAGCATGGAAACGACTCTACATTCATGAAACGCATCATAACAGGTGATGAGACATGAGTTTATGGGTATGACGTCAAAACCAGTCAACAATCGAGCAAATGCCGCTTCGAAAACAAGCCAAAACCCAAAAAACCGCGTAAAAGTCCCTCGAAAATTAAAGTTATGCTTACTGTTTTTTCGACTACCGCGGTGTTGTTCATTACGAATTTTTACAAGAGGGTCATCAATAAAGAATATTTGTAAAAAAAGACCAGATTTGTGGAAAGCCAACAATTGGATTCTTCACCACGACAATGCTCCATCGCACACGGCTCTTGTTGTACGTGATTTTTTGACCAAACACGGCACCACTGTCATCGCTCAGGCACCATATTTGCCAGATCTGGATTCGTGTGACTTTTTCCTGTTCCCAAAACTCAAATTGCCCCTTCGTGGTAAGCGTTTTGAGTCGATTGAATCGGTAAAAGAGAATTCGCCGAAGGAACTAAAAGCCATGCTTGCACGAAAAGTGTATGGAAGATTGGGTTGAGCGTTGGCATATGTGTATCGCTTCAGAAGGAGCATATTTTGAAGGAGATAAAATAAATTTGGAATAAAATTTAAATTTGTGTTTTGTTTATAAAATCCGGATACTTTTTGAGCAGAAGGTATAAGTCACGAGGTACAGATAATCTCGGTTGTCATGATATGTTGTTGTTTCTCTCACTCTATATTTTATAATTTATATTGAAAACAACTATTTTGCTCATGACATAATATGGTCCTACCTTTTTTCAAATTTAATAACAAAAATGTATCTTAATAAATTAATCTACTATGCCTTGCTTTCAAACTTAAATGAAACATAATTATTTTCAGATAAAAAGTGTTTCATATTCCTAAAGTGAAGTTCGTTTCTATTTTTTATTCGAATTTGATACTATATTGTGAGCATTCAGTTCAAGAAAAATTCAATCAAAGGTAATAAAATTCAAAATATATTTGAATCAACAAGTCCAACTGTGATGTTTATAGATGTAAGTACTAAAATTTTTTTGGTATTGAAATAGTAGTTAAATAATTTTTTATAAATTTACTCGCATATTTAACTCTAAAACTTGAGCTACAGAGAATTGAAACATACGTTCAGCCTTAAATTAGATATGAACTCTCATTTCAGTTCAGGTCTAAAAGTTTATGAAAGTATTCACACTAATAAAATAATATATGGAACATGTCTTAATAAGTGAGTTTAATTAGCATCCTATTTTATGTTTACACCATTATAATTTTATTTTGAATTTTTTTTTTAATTTTCAACTGTGAAACTTTTTCTTCTAAAAAATACAACTAGTGAAAAATTATTGCTATTAGGATCGTTTCATTTTAGGAACAGGTAATGATCCTTTATTACATCAAGGTAGTGAATTTGAGCTAAATAAAAATAAATATTAAAAATAATCAATTAAACTGTTATCCGAAGTCCAGTTTTTCTAGAAATGGTAAGTGTCTAGAAAATAAAAAAATTTGTAATAAGAAAGAAAGAAAAATGTCCATTAAATATTGGTCACATATTGTTTGTTCATTAAGAAATCATGATTTGCCCCTACTTAGACTAAATATGTGTATTTAAGCCAAATGCATAAATATCTGTTTAATTTAAGCATAAAAATAAGTACCAAATTAATAGTTAAGGAACATAATTGACAATTGTGATAGTCTTTTGGTTAAGGCCAAATGAAGCATAAAATTGACATGACCATCCGTCATATCGATCTCTATACCCAAATGTTTCTTTTATTTCGGCATCACTGCAAGGTGAAACTGCAGCATGTGAGGCGACAATTCAATTTATAGTCAGGAATAATGCAGTTTTTAGTTGACTGCAAACAACCAATCAACCTAAATAGATTTAGGTTGAACCATTCTAAAAACAATGTATTTATTTTCAAAAAGTTGCGATACTTAATTCTGTTGTTGTATAAATTTTAAATATTACAACCTATTTTGAAATTTTAGTAGAACCCAAAATGCTTCCAAATGAAGGTTCTTGGCCTGATTAAATTGAGTTAAACAATAGCAAATAATAACAATTATATATAAAGAATACGCTTTGCTTTATTTTCTTTATGTTCCATATCATCACAACAAAGAGTAACTAAAGATATATTTTTATAATAAATGTTTATTTTCTAATAGGAATTGGGATTTCTTTCGCATAAGCCAATACAGTTTCTTACATTTAATATCTCTTTTTATTTTGACATGTTCTTTCCAACGCAGTTTCGCATCTAGAGTCAAGCCAAGATATATAGCAGCATTTTTGCTTGGGATTACACAACTATTTAGATAAATAGGCTTATTTTGAATTTTCCGATTTGTGAAGTTAATGTGAACAGATTTAGTACTATTAAGTGTTGTTCGCCATTTCTTACACCATTTACTGACTTTAGAAATCGTAGCTTGAAGTGTGTTAGTTGAATCATCAACATTTGAACCAATACTCAGAAGAGCTGTGTCATCCGCAAAGGTAGCAGTTCAAAGACCCAGCGTTGAAGGGAGATCGGCTATACTAACTTGCGGCACCCCAGCTTTGATTGTTTTCAGGTCAGATGTTATGTCATTTTGTTTCGGAAGAATCTGTCAATCAAGTAGGATTCCAAAAGATCGCAAAATTGTTTAGGGAGCGTACTTCGTAGTTTTGACAGAGGGCCATTGTGCCATACTTTGTCAAATGCTTTGGCTACATCGAGGAAAACAGCAGAGCAAACTTTATTTTCTTCCAAGGCTTGTTCAATAACATTGGTAATTCTGTGAATGTGATCGATTGTAGAATGTTTATTTCTACGTCCGAACTGATGGGCTGGGATAAGTTTTCTGTCCTCAATAAGTTTGTTAAGACATTTAGCAATAATTTTTTCGCGCAGTTTTGATAATACAGGTAGATTTTGATAATATATGCGTTCCACTATATAAAAAATCACAGTGCATACTATTCGCAGCTTTCAGTAGTTCTCTTCCTTTGGTTGTTGTGAGGCGTGAACCCCAATGTGTGCTTTTTGTGTTAAAGTCTCCTCCGATGATGAATTTTTCGCCTAAGTGTTTAAAAAGTTGTGAGGACTTGACAGAGTGTCTTGGTGGACTGTATAAAGCAACAAATTTCAAGACTTAGGACTGGAATTCCACACTAACTGCTACCACTTTAAACTCAGCAGATGACAGCTTGCAGTATTTCTAATGTTTAATATTCATTTTGATTATGACGGCACTGCCTCTACAGGCACAGTTGTTTGGATGAGTTGAGTGGTAGACATCATAACCATTTATTTTGCAATAAGATTGGTTCGTAAAGTGGGTTTCTGCGATGAGGCATATATTTATGTTCTCAGATTTGAGAACCACTTCTAGTTCATTTTTGTGTTGAAACAACCCGTTGGCGTTCCAGAACATAGTCTTGGTAAATTTAGACATGTTGGATATTTGTCCTCTTTTCAAGGAGTTGAAGGCGACTCTCAAGTTGCTTATTAAAGGCTTCCTGAACATTACTTTAGTCCAGAATTTTTAATAGTAGGCTATTAGTGTCTTGAGTCGATGGTAACTCGGTAGAACCACTTTTTAGAACTTCAGCGAATTTATTTTTTTGCGTATTTATTGCTGTATCCGCAGTTTCTACGTTACTGATGCTTTGAGAATTTCGTTTTCTTTGTGTATCCCTGATTTTTTGGAGTTGCTTGGCAACTATACATCCTCGCTAGTTAGCTGGGTGAGATTCGTCACAAATGCAGCATTCGCGGTATTACTTCAGCAGGTTTAGGACAATTACTCGTGCTATGCAAGCCTGTACATTTAACGCAGTGTGGGACTTTTGAACAGAAGTTTTTTGTATGGTTAAAAGATTGGCAGGATGTACATTGAGAAATGAGTGGAGAACTTTTGATTGGTTCAATCTTGACAATATTATTAAGAATTGTTTTAATTTCGTAGATTTTTTTGATATCTTCGGTAAAATTGAACGTGAGCAAAAACATATCCAGTGACACTTTGGTTTTATACTTAAGCTTGTTTACATTGTTAATTATTTTTAACCCTTTTAACGATAGACTTGAAATTATCGCCGATTCTGTAATCTTCTGCATTAAAAACTGTTACTTTGAAAATACCATTATTAATAATTTTAATAAGATATTCATTTTTGACAAGGTTTTGGTTAGTAGCCTAAAATTTCGGATAATCAGTGATATTGGAAACCATTATAGGTGGTGGACGCAGATCAAAGTTTTTATTATTAGATTTTTTCTCATTTACATTAGCTTGGGCGTTATTAGCTTCAAAGGATTTTTCTGCTTCAGGTGATGAATTAGCTTTCTTTTTTTTGCTTGCTCTTTTTTTCTTTTTCAATATCCAATTCGTTTCAAAATTTTGCTCTTGCACTTGAAATAAGAGGTTTTTCTTTATTTTTCTCAGCAGATTTTACTTTTAAGTAATTATTTTCAGTACTTAAGACTGAGATTTCTTTTTGCAAAGCAATTATAAGTTTTTCCAGTTCGTTTATCCTATTTCCCATGGCTTGAGTATCGTTTTTACCTCCTGTAGGAGGATTAATTTTTTTATATTGTAGACACGTATCTCACTTTCAATTTCGATTGTTTTTTTCATGAAAATTATTTTCCCGGTTCTTAACCTTTTCTTTTTGTTTTATAAATAAATAAAAAGTTTTATTTTTATGAAAGTTTTCAAAGTTACTTAAAATTTATACTGTGGCAACGCCACGTTTAGAATTTCTTGCTTTCGTTAAGTAATGCATATGCTGTCTTTATCAGCTGATTTGAGCAAAACTCAATTTTTGCTTTTGTTTATTTTGTAAATCTTTTAAAATTTGATGCTGTTTTAATAAACTTCTTTCATCTATGATCAATGGAACAACCGATCACAATTTTGCGACCGAAATTCAACGTTTCGGACTAAAAAAGTAATAAAAATTATGGAGCGATCACTTTTCGCTCGCGTTCTATTCGCCTTTCGTCAAGAAACTCGTTGACTAAGTAATGATAAGTTATTAAAGTGAATTTACAGAAGTATATTTTATCATATATTCCTGAAAGAATATGTAGTGCATTAGACTTAAAAGCATACAACTCTAAATTCGTGAGAGAATCTTTGAATCTGCAGAATCAAACAATTTCAGCGTTCTACCCTTGACACACTCTTGCACATTCTTAACTGTCAAGTTTCTTTTCTGGTATATCATGGAGCTTTTAGCATACGTTTGAATACAATATATTGATAAGTTTGAAGTCTTCTAATGGTGGATGGAGCAGCATTGCCGTAAGAAACAAATCCATTAGGTAGGTTAAGTCTATTTATTTTACTATAAAGCAGAATTTTATTTTTCACTCACAACTTTCCTTATATTAATGATTATACAGCATACAGAGAGCCAGGTTCTTGACTCTTATATGTTATTCTATAGCCAAGTGTGTCATCTTCCAAGTGATTGACTTTATTTTCTTTGAATTTTGATTTCTACGGCTTGTAGTGAACATTGAATTCGTTTTTTCAGCACTTACTCTAATTTTCTACTTCTGAAAGCATCTGATTATCTTACCAATACTATTTTGTAAATTGTTAACAGTAGAATTATCATTTTGGTCAGCGAAGACTTACGTATTTTTTAATCAAGCATTTTGAGGTTACCTTATGCTTCTATATTTTATATCTTCATGTGTTTTTGAGGAAAGTTAGGTATATGCTATATGAAAATGCACCTTTTCACATAATTATATTTAAAGATAAGTATAGAAACATGCACAAGTAGTTACGGTTAGATACAACTGGCAAATGGCGGGTCGGTGCGGTTGGACTTAATATCCTAACCCACCACTGTACCATTGAGAAGATGTTTGGTTATCTTATATGAAGACGTATATACTATCTATTGTACCGTATATGCCATTACGTAGCTTAATATGGTACTTGTAGAAATAAAAACTAACAAGTTTTCAATGAAATGATCAGATTTTAATTTTGACACGAAAAGTTTTTTACGTTAAATGAATTGAAGAATTTTTTTAATTAAAAAGTTTTTATGTAAGAGTACGTTTACAAAATTCTGAATAATTTATTTTATATACCACAGCCTTTTTTAATTAATGCTGTCAAGAAATCAATATCGTTGCTCAAATAAGAAAATTTTTACCTACTATACTATTGAATCCAAGAGTGGTTCGTACCATCAATATTATTACGATCGTTTGAAATTATACAATAAAGCAGAAATAGAACAAAATTTTGAATACATCATAAATTTTGTGGCTTCAAATTTTCCGCTTTCTAAATTTGAATTGCTTTGCAAGATCTGACACTTATCTAATCCAGAAGATTAGATATAGTTGCAAACCGGTTGTGTCCTAAAACTCAAAACAACTAATTAAACTTGTGACCTATTTCTGGAACTGCGGTAAATATAATCCATCCTTAATACTGTGATTTTTTGTTGTACAATTTTACTCATTAAAAATTTTTGGTTTTAAAGCTGTTTATTCCTCTCAAATATGCATTCTGAACTTCAAGACTTTCGTTCTGTGCTGACTAGCAAATGCATTACAGTCGTACAGAGCGGTAGAAAATGTAAAGACGTAATTCGCACCATTAAATCGTAAGTAAAAATTTGATTTTCCAAGATCTTTTGTTTAAATTCTGCTCAACATTTAACATTTAGGAAGTGCAGTACTCAAAAGTTTATTGGGTATGATGCTGAATGGGTGACTGTTGAAGGAAAAAGAAAACCTGTTGCGCTCTTGCAATTGGCCACAGCAGACGGATACTGCGCCTTGATAAGACTCTGTAATATGGATTACATGCCAAAGGTCCTGTCAGATTTTTTGAGTGATCCGACCATATTAAAATTAGGCGTTGCACCAGTCGACGATGCACTCAAATTATACAATGACTACGGCCTTAATACTAACGGCACTTTCGATTTGCGCTACTTAGCTGTGCTAACGGGTCGTAATGGCGGTGGCTTAGCGAATTTGTCAAAACACGTACTTCAAGTACAAATGGATAAATCCTATTATATTAGGTGCTCCGACTGGCAAGCCGATAGGCTGTCTCAAAGACAAATTAGTTACGCTGCTGCTGACGCTATTTTGGCTGTTGATATATACATGAAATTATTTAACGAGTTGCTGCAAGAGTAAGTATTTCAAGAGCGTTAGAAATATCAGAAAAAAATTATTTTTATCTAACTTTAAGTTGCGGATTATCCAAAGCATGTCAGTCAATTTTTCCATTATTAGACGTGGAGTATGCTCAGAAAAAAGCAAATGATATGAGGCGACAACGACTTCAACAGACTATCGAAAGAAATTTGCAGAAAAAGCAAAAAGAGCTCTCAAATACAACGGAAAGCGATTGTTTAGAAAAAGAATCAGAGCAACCTCGATGTAGTGGTCACTCACAAAGCATAGGTGCTGGAAACAGTTCACTATGCGAAGTTCTTACTTCAAATTAAGCTCACGTGAACTAGTAAGGCGATAGGTTGGTTTTAGAGGCAAAGCACGTTGAGAAATATGTTGGGTCTAAAATAATTGACAACAAAGTACTTCAACACTTGATGAAACATACAAACCAAACTCTCTTCGATCTTAAATTATTCAATAAGTACTTGAAAAATAAGGTATTTGTGCGAATATATTTGATACTAACATGGATATCACTACGAAATTCCATTACAGAGTCAAAAAACCCAATTAAGAGTTTAGAAGCGAATCAACATTATTGAGCCGGTAATAGAGCATACATACATATACATGTACATATATATTAATTATTAAGTAATTTTATAGCTTCAACTTTTGCGACTGTGCTTTGCTTCAAAGTGTCTACTTCTATCAGCCTTCAGAAAAACTATAGATGAAAACCAGTATAGATTTCCAATTTAATTGGAAAATGAATTTATAAATGCAAACTAATTTCTAAACCACTCTTCAACTTAAAGCTTAGAAGTTAGTAAAAAAAATCTACCTAATTACGTGTAAGTCTAATTCTATACATTCTCATAAATTTATGTTATAACTGCCCATAATTTACTGATTGTAGCAATTCATCGGGACGAAATGGAATTGTTTTTAAAAAGACTAATATGAAGAATTATAAACACATTGAGAAATTTTTGTGACAATTGCTTTTCGGACCCAAAACTTTTGCTGTGGAATATTAAAATTATCGAATAGAGGGTGGCAGTTCCAAAGGAGCTATAAAACTGGTTAGGCTAACAAAATGGTAGAAAAGGAACAAAAAATTATGAAATATTTAAAACTGGACTAAAAATATCTTATTGCACTGGACTAGTATTGGTTCCTTTATTAGTAGTTTTACAGATCACTTTCGTATACAAAAACGTTGGTTGAACAAAACTTGCGCTATATTTTGTACACAGGAAAGAACGACGAATTTTTACACTTAAAAGCTTATATGCGTTTAGAACTAAAATAGAAAATAAAATTTATTTTAATAGCCAAAATTAAAAGAGAGTTTAAAAAGTATTTTATATAAATATTTCACAAACTTTTTGAACATTTTTCCAGTAATCATATAATGGTTGCACCGAATTCTGATGGTAGTGCTTAGTGAGATTATTAATAAACAAAATGTACGTATTACTATATTGGTAAAATAGATGATTCACTTGATTCTTAAGTAAAAGTTTTTTTTTAGAATTTTCCGTAATCAAATTAAGGTCTCAAAGAAATATTAAATGTTTATAAATGATTAATTATTAAAGCTTGAAAAGATTATTAATGTTAAGTCATTTCGAAAACATAAAAATAATAATCCATTTCGTGGTTCAGCAGAATGGTATTACAAGCCGCTCAACATGTTGGATACTTCAGGTTTTGTGGCGTCTGAAGTAGCCAGAAAGTGTGATGTCAAATTATACTCATAGTTACTCTAAAGATCGAGCTGATGTGGACAATTCTCTCAAAAATAAGTCGTCCATTTATAAACACATTATAGAGCTGACTTTGTTCTATGGCTGTATTGTTTACATGAGAGTTCTTGAAACTCACAAAATTTGTGAAAGCGCTGTAGCGTATTAAACGGATAGTCTTGCATCGATATCTCCGAATTGAGATCTCAGCTATATAAATATTGAAAAAGCACT
The DNA here is from genome assembly GCF_002237135.1 of Teleopsis dalmanni. Lineage (NCBI taxonomy): Eukaryota > Metazoa > Arthropoda > Insecta > Diptera > Diopsidae > Teleopsis > Teleopsis dalmanni. The sequence goes on from NC_051847.1 coordinate 129,588,099, forward strand.
AAAAGATTAAGGATGGTCTTGCGTCGATTGAGATCTCAGCTATAGAAATATTGAAAAAGCACTAATAGATTACAACATCATCCACTTGATTCAACTCTCTTTGCTGAACATAACCTCCACAACAAAAGGCATACATAAGAATATTTATAAAATAATAAATAAAAAACTTATCGCCATGTTGTTGGTGATCTTATATAAGTTGTTTATTTTAATTTAAATAAAACCAAGTTTTTCTAGTTATGTACTTTTGGTTCACTTAATAACCCAAGTAAAAGTGAACGAGCATGCTTTTTTAGAGTTGAGAGCTAACAAATCCAAAAGGCACTTTCCCAGACAAGACATTCTGCCGTTAATGAAACTAAGTGCAGGGGCGGATTCGAGAGGCCGCGGTTGTAAACTTATACCAACTGGACTCAATTGGACTTATTTACTCTTGCTCTTAAAGTGGATATGACTTTAACTTTAAAGCATTGTCAAACATAAAACTAATAAAAATAAAAAGTAATAAAAATAAGACGCAAAAACTAGAAAAATGTAATCAAAATTTAATAACTAGAAATGAATAACAAAATTTAAAAAATTCTAAACGATATACTGCAATCTTTTGCTATTAAATATAATGTTGCGATTTTTTTCTATTATCCTTTTTGGTTGCCAAACCACAAGAATTAGTTAACCGTTGCATTTTTTCGAAGTTTATTGAATTTCGTACTTGTCTGGCTTCTTTCCAACAAAGTCAATCTTTGTCTTTGTACCACAAATTAGTAACAGAAAATTCTATGAGTTCCGAGATACACAAATATGCAACTGAATTTGTGCATATGTTTGGCAGAATATGCAAAGGATCCATGCATGCTGTGCGACGATAAAAATTAATATATATGTCCTTGACGTCAAGTATGTGCAAATAACTTCAACAAAAACATATTTAAAGTGCACAAGAAAATTGCTGTAAAATTATTCCTTAAGGACATTTGTTAAACGATTTTTGGAAAGCCAATTTTTGGCAAACAGTGAAATGGTACAATCTGGCTACAAGGTAGAAAAGATAGAAAAAGGACATAATGTACGAGTTCTTACTTATTTTGGTTTAAATTTGTTTTTTACTTCACTTTCTGTTTATGGCGCAAGATATTCAAATTGCAATTGCGCTCAGGAGAAGGACTGCGTTCTAAACTTGCATTGCATATTTGACTTATTTTTTATTTATATTTTGGACCAAGAAGTTAAAATTTTGCTAAAAATGTGAATTTTATTTTCAATGTGATCAGAATAATTTTTCTTATATCTTCAGTAGCTGATAAGCAAATTGGATGCAAACAGTTTATAAGAAAAAATGAATAGAAGAAAATATTGTAAATTAGTTTAGAAAATTGAATTCTGTAAAAATTAAGTTAAATTCTTTATGAAATTGAATTAAATAAAGGAATTCAGCAACATATTTGAGAGAAGCATATTGAAAGAAATACAGTTTCTAACTAATTATTATTAACTAATTAACTAATTATACATTTATGCGTTTTAACATGATTATTTATTTCACAATATTACAGCTTTCACAACTTTAAGAGTACGTGATGTGTACGTTAATATTTTGACATTCAGAGCTTTAAATTAATTATTTATGACCTACATTTCAAAATTATTAATTTACATATATCAGACTTTATTTACTGACCAGAATTATTAATCAGCACAGGAGATTCAAAAATAGTTTCCAATGTTAGGTTTTATATTAATTATTTTAAATAAATTAAATAAATAGAAAGAAATAAAATTGAATATTTTAAAATATATTAAATAACTAGCTCGACCCGGCGAACGTTGTTTCCCCTTGCAATTAATTTTCCTGGCGTTCGTTGCGTTGCTCTTGACTTTCATTAGCACGTGTAATTGCATCCTGGTTTCTTACATCTTCATTGTTTTCTACCGATCTATTTAACCGATGGTTCTGGAGTAATTATGAATTCCGACTCCGTCGACCAATATTTCCTCCTCGTCCATGAAGACGTGGCATTGTTTTTTGTACAATATTTATATCTTTATATATATAATTCTTCTTTTTTGTGTGTTGAATTTTTGAATTCGCTGGATTTACCAGGAATACCACCACATAACTTAAGATTAAAAATTGGCTCACCTATAATTATGCTGCGGAATTTAAATGCATTTAAGCTATGCAACGTCAGTTTTACAATTCATTTTAGAGATTTTAAAGTTTTTAAACAAATCAAAGTAAGCATGAATAAATTTTAAATTTTTAATATAAATGTATATGGATACCAAAAAATAAAAAATTGATTAAAAAGACTATATCCAGTGGGCCAAATTGTGAATCTAAACCTTCCTTGAATCCACTTGAACACACACAAAAAATTTCATCAAAATCGGTTCAGCCGTTTAGGAGGAGTTCACTGTCAACACACGTACAGAAGAATTATATATATAAGATAATAAATAAAAAAAAAGGTGAAAAAAACTAAAAATTAAATAAAAATAAACTGACAATTGCTTTTAAAAAAAATAAGTTAAAAAAAAGTAAATAGAAAGTGAAAAAAATAACTGAATTTTATCAAATAAATAGGTCCATAAGTAATGGCACAAAAAACACTTCCCAAAGTGAACAAATAAAAAATTGGTTAAATAAATAAGCGAATAAGCAAATGGCTAAATAGGAATAAAAAAAATTAAATTAATAATTTTATAAATTAATAAGTGACTATAAAAAACAGAACCTCAAGTATTGAAGTGCAAATTTGCGTTTAAATAAATGAAATTTAAATATTGATTTATAAATAAAATAACTAGTAGTAGACAAAGAAAAAAATATAAATGAGTAATGAATATTCTAATTAAATATAAAATAATTAAATATTATCAATAATAATCACAATAATATTATTAATTAAATGTTTTGAAATATATTTGCACCATTTTATCCACTTAACTCATGATTGATGTAATGCTATTTGTCAAAATTAGAGATGAGATACTCAAATATATTTTATTGCACCAGATGCCATAAGCTACTTTTTTTCACTATCTGTATTTATACATGTTTACCTTCAAAGATATGTTGGTTGCAGTAGCGAGGCGTCAGCTTTTTGGCAAGGTGTTGACAATTTGATCAAAACAGAATTCCAACTATAACGTATTCCCTCTACTTTTAAGCCTTGTCCTTTCCATAAGCGAATAGCGTACAAGACCAACAAAACAATTTATTTAAATGTTCGCAGCCTGTGATCCACTGGTTTTTATTTACCATAAAGCTGTAGCTGTAGGAAAACGGCGACTTACCACAGATTTCGACATTTTTTCATCGGGTACCAAATTCTTTATATCTGAAGTTGGTCTGTTCATTTTATGAATTAAAACCTTTTTTTCAGAAGATCGTTTAAAAAAAGATATTTGAATCAAATCTTTAATTACCCATTTATCCATTTCTAGATATTATTTTTCACTTCAAATTTTTTAAATTTTTTCTTTACTTTTACCTTTTGTTAGTATAAAATTGCAAAAATTACTTTGTTTTTGGTTTATTTCCAACCTCTACATAAGTGTAAGAAACTCTCATGCATTCATTTTCTCTTTTACTTTGTATTTACTATGCGCGGTTCAGTTTTTTTACTGAACCATTTGCCCATATAAAACAGCAACCGTGACTTATGATTCAGTTTAGTCGAATGAACCTCTAGTCAAATGCAAAGCGATTTTCGCTCAGTCATTTCTTTTCTCTTTTGTATTTACTTTGCATAACATTGGAGGTTCAATTTTTTTATTGAACCGCTTGCACGCATTAATTTAAGAGTTATGATTATTTTACGTACATATTTTGCGGGGCTTGTTTTCTCTTTTATTTTTATATTTGTTTGCATGTTTTGTGTTGTGTATTCAATATTGAACATAGTCCCAATGTGAATGTTATTTCAGTAATAAGTAATAATTTCTGCAGTCTAATCGGTTAAAATTGCATCCAGACTTGTATAAAAGGGATTCAAACTATTAGAAACCTGCATAAACCATTAGAAAATAAAGTCACTATAGTATTAAACATATATTTTGATTTAGACAGACCACATTTCAGTAAAAAATAGTACTTTAATAGTACTTAAAACAAAACAAGGTCTTGACTTTTGAGTACGAGATCTGTATTGAGTCTTCAATCTGGACATAGTGTATTATATATAGCAATAGGACGTACCTTCAAACTTTTATAAGGAAATACAGTAATGATTTCAATACATGTTTGAATAAATATTATCTAGTTTAAACTTAACAATTCAATTTATAAAAATTTGGATGTTCGCTATAGTACACGAAATCAGGAGATTAGTGACATGCTTAATAAAAAAGCAACTATTTGTCACGGATGAAGAGCTAAAAAATCAATACTGTGAAATAACAAAGTCTGAGTGGTACTGAAACCATTTTGGCGCTCATCTAAATGCCGCGGCCTAAGTACAGTTTTGTACATAAGAAGCTAGTATCATAATGGCTGATACATTAGTTCTTTAATTCATGAATTATCTTCTATAATTGTCTAGTCCCAAAATATATAGAATTAGAGTGGTTTAAGCGCTTTTTTAATAGCTTTATGTTTTTCAACGGATTATAGAGTTTAGAGTCATTACTTTATGCTTAAGTTATATCATTGCTAATTCTATTTATATTTAACTAAGTTTTGACACTCAATTTAAGAGAGTGAAATCGGTCTTAATGCTACTTTTTGAGGTTGCTTAAATTTATAATCTACTCACGGGGGTATCATTGATTAAATTTTGGACAAATTAATAATAGAAATGTATTAATTCAACTTTATTACAATAAAATATATATTATAATTCTATTATAATTATATTATAATCTAAAATAATTTTATAGAATATATTTTTAAATGTGTATTGATAAGATATTTTTCTAAGTGCATTCCAAAGTATTATCTACTAAGTTCTAAAGGAAGCGTTGTTAAAGTAAGAGTAGTGGATCATCATCATATTTCAGCCAACGTTATATATTATCTGGGCTGAGTTGGACAAGTTCTGTTTAAGTCATTACCTTAACATGTGATTAATAATAGTTTTGATTTTTATAATTTAATAATTGGAAGATTACTAATTACATTTGACAAAAATTTTAAATTTAAAAGTTTCATTTCAGTAAATGTTTTTCTAACGAAGCCTCTTCTAATGCCAATAAATGGAAGAATCACCTAAAATTGTTTAAACCGAGTATTTCTTAAATAGACTTATTAGATAAAAAAGCTTTAAATTTTGTTTTATTTTATTGAAAAAATAATAATATAATGAACATGAAAAAGTGATGTTTTCTTCCAACTTGTAGGATACAAGATATATGTATGAGAGACTTGTACATGTCAGCAAATATAAAAATTAATGTAAAAGTTGTTTTGTAGCAAAAAGTAAAATGTTTAATGATTACTTCTTTTTATACTGCAAACTTTTCTTATTTATTGAATAACTTTTTCCCAATTTTTTTATGTATTTAATAAGTACATAACTTGACTGACATAATAATTGGTGTACTAAGAGCATATTTAAAGATGTCTGGATTGTCTACAAAAATTGCACCAGTAACGAAAAAAATGTTAAATTTTACATTTTAAATAAAAATTACAGCTTTTTTTAAATATATGGAAAGAATTCAGAGAAAATAATTTAGTTTAAAGATACAAAATAAAAAAGATGTTTGTTTATTAGTTTAATTCTCCAAATACATTTAAGCTGACTATCACATGTAATTATTTTGGTTTTAGATTATCAATAATTACATTCAAAACTGTCTCCAAATTTCAAGACACTGAACACGGATTCACACATATTTTTATTAGATTTTGTGTTCAATTCAGTCAACTTTAAGGATCAAAATGTTCAGTCGCTTCCAATATTCCAATATTGACCAATATTCGCATAAAGTTTCTCCTTGTTTTTTTCTAAACATAACTCTTTATAGAACAAATAATAGAGCAAAACACTTCTTAAAAAATGGTGAAAGGTTCTAATAGCATCTTTTAAGAGCATAAATTAGTTCTATTTTTCGCAAAACACCTTCTGGGATATGAGTATGCAGTTAAGATTGCTCATAAAATGCATCTGAAGAAATTAACTTTTATTAACCTTTGTGAAACGACTTTTGTAAAACACACTCCTCGATCTCTGTGAGTATTTTATGTATTATATTACAGCTTTAAAAAATTACATAAAACCTATTGATATTTTTTATATAATCTTTGGGAGTGTCTCATAAATTGTTTGGAAGCTGTGAAAAATGGAAAAAGATCTTAATATTTTTTATGTTTTATTAAGTAATATTAAATTTTTTTTTTATTTCAAAAAATTAGTATTATTCATTAGTATCCTTTAACATCATTTTCTTTTTTAAACTATGTTAAATATGACTGGAATGATCATTTTTAATATTTCTAAAGCTTTTGACAAGGTCTGGCATGACGGCCTGATAGTAAAAATGTCTCATGCGGAAAATGTGTTCCAGGCAGACTAACTAAGATCATCGACAGCTTCCTACGTGGGAGGTCCTTCTGCACGAAAATCAACAGCGTTCTCACGTCAGTCCAATCTATAGAAGCAAGGGCTCCTCAGGGATAGCCACTTTCTCCCACTTTCTACAATATTTATACATCTGATATTCCAATGTTAGATCCCTCGACCCTGGCGTTATATGCTGACCAACTCATTTCAAGAGCATATAAACCTCATTCTTGAGTATTTCCAGAAATGGAAAATAGAAATCTGTAATGAAAAAACTAAGGCTCTGTTTATAACGCGTAAGTGGAGACAGAATCCGTCGAGTGTGAGAGCGGGTGAAATGGTAATAAACTGGGAGGATAGCGTTAAATATCTCAGTATCACGCTGGACAAACGATTCACATTGCTTAAACATGTTCAACTGAAAAGAATTAGCTGTGCCTAAAATCTTCATCATCTCCAACTGCTTTTCAGAAATGAAAATCTCAATGCTAAGAACAGGAAGCTGATATATAACCAAATATTTCCATGTGTAACGTTTAGCAAGGCCTTAAACACTACTATTCGCCAAATAGAAATTGCACAAAGTCAGGCTCTGAGAAGACTTTTGAAGGTACCATGGTATATTAGGACGAATGGCATTCTCAGGGCCCTCAAGATTTATCCGATCAAAAAATACATAAAGAATAGAGTCGTTTAATTATTTGTGAAAACTGACAGACTTAGCAACATCGCATTATCGAATCTTAGAATGGTTACAGGCTCCTCAGAAAGGTATGCAGATCTGAGGACAATTATTGCTTAGTCTGATGAAGTTATAAACAATAACCCAGTCAAGGCGCAAAGAGGGATTTTGAAGATATCTCGAGTCAGTAAATAGTAAATGTGATCAAGTGCACTGGCTTAAATAGCTTCAACATAACAATGATATATTACGAGTATAATCAGAAATGAGAAATATAATATTCGATTCTAGGTAGGTTTGTTTTACGCGATGTGCGAGTATTTCACTTCAGTATTTTAGTACCAATAACTCGTTTATAACTATATATAAACGTACTTAACGCTTCATCGTTAGACTTTTCTTAATTGGTAAGGAGTGTTCCAGTACTGTAAATCAGCAGTTGGAGAACAATGCAACAGGATCTAGAAAGTAGCAAGCGTTTAGATCCACAAAAGTTGAAACTCTTTTCAGGTTTTGTTAGCTTGGAACAAAATTTACGCATTCTAAAAATTATGTATATCTTTCCAAGCTCTATTAGATTAAAGATTAATTATTGAAAAAGAAATGAAATGACTACAAAGCACTGTGTGTTCGTTCTGGATATATTAATTAAAATGTCCGAAGAATCGAGTAGTCTAGTACCTTATTTTTACCTTCAAAATTAATTTAAATGTTTAATCAAAAATAAATAAAATAAATAAATAAAAATTTATTGTAAGGAACTCTGGTTTGATGAGTCATACTTTGACCAGAAAGAATCGTTACAGATTGAATACTGTTTTCGCACTTTTAGCTCTCACAATTGTTGACAAGAGAGCGTGTGTAAATTACTATCTCCAGCTCCAGTTTGGGTAAAAAACAATTACTGAATAACTACTTATACATTATGTATAACTTATATACGCATAGTTATATATTATGTATTACAAGTAACCGATGAATAGTTATGATTAATCTAATTTTGAGTGTCTACAACTCCCTGAAACAAACTTCTTAAGGAGATTTTCAGTAAGAGCGCTTCGAATTAAAAAAGGAATGGTTTGACCAGATAAAATATCTATATTTTATTGCAGTTGTATGTACATTATAAGGCTCCAAAATTATTGTAGCGTGGCCGCAAGCACCCACTAAGTTTATTCTACAAAAAATAATTTAGTTATTTTTTTTTTCATTTACAGCATATATTGTACATAAAGTAGTGTCATAGCTTCTATGTTCTTTGAAACTAATTAGAGAATGAGTATTAACAGAATTTCATTCTGATGAGGGAAGAGATAATATTATTAAAACTAAAATCATTTTGAGAACAAATATTGAAAACAAACAGAAAAATCATCAGAAAATGTTCATCTTATAAATATATGAATAACATATTTAGATGATTTAAATCAAAAAAAAGTGCTTTCAGTTTAGAATTGTAAATCATACATGGTTTAATTTTTAATTTAATTTTATTTTTAATTTTTGTTTTTTAATATATTTCATAAGATATCCAATAGAGACATGAAAACAGAATGAAAATTTAAATCCAATATATTTTGTTACATCAATTCAAGAGTAATTTCTTGTTTTTTATTTTTGTTCAACAAAACATATTTGCTTTAGGGAGTAAAAGAAACACAAAAGTGGAATATAGAATTTTGTTAGACAAATTAAAACACCTTTACTGGCATCCATCAATCATTAGGATAGGAAACTTTGGACAGTAAAGAACTTGCATAGACAATAAAAACTACTTTTCAACAACTTCGTTTTTTTTTTGTTTTCATTTCGAAAATCAAATTTTAAAAATTTCCAAAGGAATTGATAAATGCGGTTGGAAGTACAAGTACAGGACTTCAAACAACCCGATGAAGACATCAGACACTGAAAAGCAAAACTGTAAGTGGCAAATTTGTTAGCAGCTTCGGTTAGTGCCATTAGTGCACAGAAACTTCCGTTTCCTGCTCAAGTAGTGTCTGTGTGCTTACCTATTCAGTGTGTTTGGTATGTCCACATATGCATACAGCATTTACATATATAATTAAAATATTTATATACTTATTCATATATGTATACATGTATCGTAAATGTGTGCTGATTCCACACTAGAGTATTTTACGAACATGTGAAAATGTTAGTTTCTATTCAACTTTTTTGAAGCATTTGTTCTTAATGTGCCTGAAGTCTACTAACATTTATTTTTTTTTTTTATGTTTTCATTTACAAATTATGTTATTTTATTTTAGCCAAAGTTGCCAGTACAAAATAAAAATTTATTAAAGTTTTCCATAATAAGTTTCTCTACTACATCTAACACATCTGTTCGACTTAGAGTCACATGTGGTAGTACTCGTAGAGATCTAATTGAAGTTGTTTCGTATTACTGCTGGTATTTTATGGAAAACAGTGAAAAATATTTAATTAAAGAAAGTCCTATTTTCAATTATTTTGAAATGTATAAACTATTTGCACTTTTATTATGAATATTTGGAAAAGTAAAATAATTTCATTGTGTAAATATTTGGACAAAATTTTTCCATACAACCTCATTGTTATGATTCCAAATACCTAAATATGATTTAACATAACTAATTTTCATATTTTGGTTTTGTAGGTTGAAGAAGAACGTGGGAATAATGGAATTTGGATCATAATTTAATAATATAATTATTTAAATGAATTAGTTTATATCAATATTTAACAACAAAACGTTATACATTATTCACAAAAGAAAATTTTGAAATCAAATTGCGGACAAATATAATTATAAATATAATATAATACAATAATTTAATAAATATAACCATAATAAATAAATATTATTATTTAAATTAATATTGATATAAGCTTGGAATGATTTCAGAAATGTAGACTCTTTAAATCGTCTTTTTTATGAATGCACGTTAGTCTTTTAGGAATAACCAATTTGTTCTAATGTGATATTTTAGAAAAATATAAAATACCTAAATATTATAATCCATTTCTCAACCAAATGGTTCAGATACAAGTTTGTGTCAGTTTCGGGAAAGGCATGGTGAAACACCTGAATGCAGATTTTGAGAAAGTCCTCATGTTAACAGCAACAGACTTATTCATCTGTGGGACAAAGTTATTGCTTCTCATAATAAATAGAAAAAAACTATATAGTCAAAGGTGCTCAAGTTACCCGATCTTACTAAAATTCTAAATATGTTGGCATAAATTAGTGGTATGGTTTTAATATTCATTACACATATGCATTCGAATCAACATTTCCTATTGTAGTTTTATTATAGTTCTATGATGTGATTATGTTTTTTTTTTCATCTGATATCTAGGTTGACATCCGATATCTGATGTTTTTTACGTTGGTGTCAAAATAAAAATTCGTGGCAGATTCAATAGTATAGTCGACAGTTACTAGCTAAGCATTAAAGCGATGTACGTATACCTTATCTTGTCCTCCTTCACTGCTAATACCATTTTTGCAGATAAAAAGCAGCAATGACATCATTCTT
>NC_051847.1:129598904-129602816 GCF_002237135.1 Teleopsis dalmanni
CCAGTTTAACTGTTGCAAGTGAAAAGACAGTATCTAAGAAGTGAATGTCTGGGGTGAGAACACTTACTTGGGCAAGAGATGTTCCTATGCCCAGGAACCCACATGAGTTGAACCTTGACGCGCTTAGTTAAACAATTCAGGAAAGCTCGACATTCTCAAATAATAATTGATGTGGATGTAGTACCAACCAGTCATTCAATGGCAGCTTGGCTCTACGTAGTCGATTGAGACAAGGACTCGCAGATCCTGCTTCAGTATGGTCAGGTGCCCTATGTCAATTTTGGACCAGAGTGAAAGAGTCACTACTTAAGTTTGCTGTTTTAGCAGAAACAGAGATGAGTTGGCGGGCTGGGAGACCTTGCGGGGGTGAAGCGTATAGCTTCAGTGATTTGCAAAGCAGCTATCATTTTTATATTGTCAACAGATTTTATACACTTTACCTTTCCACTTGCTTGCTACCAGAAGGCAGCCACGTATAGAAGGATTCGTTTAATAACGTCTGTACTCGAAACCAGAGCACGATTTGTGGTTGAAAGCCCAAACTGCGACCTATAGCTCTTCTGCAACAGTAAGTAGCACACGTATTACAACACTTGAAGCATTGGTATTTCAAAATAACATTGTGCTTTTGACACAGACAGGATCTTCTATTAACGGCCTAGTGTAGCATTATTTGCAGACGAGAAATATATGCATATATTGAAGCTATTTAATTAATTCTTAGTTATCATCATTCTGTGTATTATTTGTGTTAACTCTATTCGTATTTTCTGGAAGTCTGGTAAAATAAAGTATTTAGCATAGAAGGACTTTGTCACAGAGTACTTTCATAACAAGTTTTTATAAAAACCACTCCAGTTTTTAACGACATCTACTACAATGTTAGTGCAAAAAACAAAAAAAAATAAATAAATAAAAGACAGATCCGTGCTGGGACTCCGTGTCAAGGTAACCTGTGTGTTTTCCATTCTAATATCCTTGATGTGGAAGTTGACAGAATAAAAAAGAAATTAAAATCACAAATTAATTAAAAGATTCCAGCATTCTCATATTCTTCTTTTATTCTCAGATTCTCTTACTTTTATTCTTTTATTTTTCTTTCTTCGTAGCCTACATAAATTGTATGTCTCTAATTTGAATTGATTAAGACACGATTTACTGCCTGCCAACCGCGGCGGCGGAGGGCAAAACTTTGTGTAAAGTTTAAAACGCAAGTGAGATGTTATGGAATCTGTGAGGCAATTTGTTAAACACTAAAGTTCATGGTCAGGAAGGGGCGAATAAATTATGTTGCCTTTAAAGTTTTCAAAATATTGAAATTTATTTTAAGCTTTCTTGAAAGTTTTTTAATAAAACAGCTTGTTGAATGTTTAGAGCTGCATCTTAGAGGCAGCATAAACATATGACACTTTCAAAGCGATGTTTAAATAAAGTCAGCAAATACTTCTATAATAGTTTTATATATTGAACATATGGCAAGTTATGTATATGGCACCATAGCTTATGCACCCTCCGTTAAGACTACTGACCACATAATTAGCTACAATTTTCTAATGTCACATAATTTACTTCAGTAGAGCGTTTTTATTAGATTTACATTTGAACTCGTATTTTGACTTTTTTATTTTTTCCCAAAATTTGCTTCGAAATTATACAAAAAAAACTTTTGCTTATATTTTTGTTTCAAATTTTTTATTGTGGCACACATTGTTTGCTGCATGTCATCACATTTCTCTAATTTTATGAAAATACTCAAGTTCGTGTCAAAATAAAAAGTTTGTCTAGACAGCTGCATAATTAGCACCAACCTCAATGAAAACGTGCTCAGCAGAGAATTAAGTTAACAGAAGATTAAATTCTGTATCTGGGATCAATAAAAAAGTTAAAATAGGATTTAGTTACTGCAAGTGGCTTGCTTTTATATAAAATGAAACAGTTGAATTAAAATCGAAGATCTGTAGGCTAACTGTATCGTTAACAATGGTATGGAGTAATAATATGTTGCAAATTCAAATAAGACAAATTGTCGTTTATTGAAAAGATTGCATATAGATTTATGCAACATAATGCAAAATGAGATATCTGCCATAATAACACATGGCAAATGGTTGGCGGATCAAGACAAAAGAGAGGCGCGTCAACCGTTGGAAAATGAATTGTATTGAAAGCTATCCATTTATGCTGTATTTTTGAATACCTACGTGTAAACTTTTTCATCTCTGTTAAAGCATTATAGTCACTGATAATTGTCTACGATGCTTCTTCATGTTTTGAATGAAAGTCCGATTTAAATTTTAAAAGATATAAAAAAGTCTGCCATATTTGGGGAACATTGGAAGTGTGACTCTTCAACTTCTCACTATGAAATTATTGATATGTTGTATTTTATAATTTTGGCAACTTAACTTCTACATTTCAAGTAAAAGAATTCGTTATCCCCTCTCTGTCGTTATGGATACGAACAGGAAGAGCACTCAAACAGCTACTAAACTGTTTAGCATAGCTGTGGTTTTTATCTCATGCCTGTAAACGAGTTATTAACTTTCTAGATAGCACATAATAAGTATGCGTACAAATTGAGAAAGATCGATGGTTCTCCGATCGATGGTTATAGCAGCATCTAGGTCAAAGACGATATGGTCAATATGTGTACATCTAGAGTTTCATATTAAATCCAACTGAAAAACGTATTGAAGATCGGTTGGTATTTGTATATATTGAGAATGCTCTATTATTACTATATTCAATAGTGTTATCTGGTGATCAAGAATACAGAAACATATGTTGCCATTGTACAGGTATATATGAAATTTATTCTAATTTATTCTAATCAAATGTTTGCGGATTTTCAAATCTTTTCACAGCTCCTCCGACTTGGAAAGTTGATTGTAAGGTCAAAACAAAAAACAAAATTATTAAAACTTAAGCAAATTTTCTTTTTATTGTATTTAGAAGCTTAGCTTTAAATAAAGACACAATTCATATTTAAATACATATTTATGATATCAAAATTTGCTTATTTGATGATCACATCAAATAATGTGAATGTCAGGATTACATCTTAACTCCATGTTACGGAACCGTGATTTTTCTGAACAGTGGCGGCGCCACGCAAAAAGTTACCTACTGTGGATTCAAAGTACTTAATGAATATATTGAACAATTTAGTTTCATATATGCTATTAATCATATCCGAAGTATATTCGAATGTTTATTCAGTAACCAGAAGCATGTTCACAGTTTCAGTCAGTACAGCGTGTGCGAAAAGAAGTTTCTCAAACTTGAACTTGATTCAGCGCTACTAGAGAAGTATGATAATCCAAGATAGACTATCTCTATTGGCAAGTCTATAAACTGAATCGAAAATAGCAGCTGGTGCAAATTATTATATAATTTAAAAAAAAAATTGAGTGAGGCTAAAAGTAGGAAAATTTATTTATTTTGATTTGTGTTTATTTTAATTTGATTAGCAATAAAACTTTCATACATCCTTCATCGTATTAGTGAATGTAACTTATTTAGTTTCATACCTGGGTAATAAAACGTAAAACAATTCTGATGTCGCCTACGTCCAGAGTTGGTCTAACTCCGCCACTGTTTCTGAATACATAGAAACAAATTTATGAATACATGTTTCTGAGATAATTTTGTATTTTATTTGTATTCCTGATTCATTAATTTTGGTTTTCAGTAGTGAATTGTAACAACGAAATTTTATTATTTTATTAATTGAACTTTTAGCTAATCATACAGCTGTTTCGAATATTGGCATAGGTATATTCATAATCAGTGGTCTTTTTGAAATTATTTCTTATATTTACTTATTAGTAAATAAGTTTTTGAAACTGTAAGTACCCTGAACCCATACCCTGCCAAACTTGAAGCTTAGAGTCAGCATTCATTAACCAACGG
>NC_051847.1:129602916-129617089 GCF_002237135.1 Teleopsis dalmanni
ATAATAAATTTTTAAAAAACGTGCTTTGAAAATTTTTAAACAAATTCCTGTGATGTTTGTTTTGATCCTTGGATGAAGGCGTTTGCCAAAGCTAAATTCGTAATGATAATATTCCTGTGCTTAGCAAACCTTATTTGTTGTTGCTGGCATTACGGTACTGCAAGGTGCAAAATTATTACCTCTCATTTGTGTTGTTGCAGTTACAAGACACAAAGAAGCTGAAAGAATCTTCCGAGTAGGAAATGAACATTTTAACAGAAGTATCCTTAACGACAAAGTGCAGATACGAGAAGAGAATTTCTTTAGTAGCACAAAGTGTGTGACTTCAAGGAGAAGTCACACTCCCAATGTGACTATTTATAATTAAATTATATATGCAAACGTAATTAAAAGTAATAAGCAGAAGGACACAGTAAACAAATGCAGCGGAAATGTGATGTGAATATTCTTTAACAAATATCTTTTGAGCACTTCAGAGATAACTATTTATTCGCAGAGAGTATTTAAAGGTTTTAATAAAGTTTATTTCAAAATTTATTTCTCCATTACATATTTCGATAAAGAACTCTAAGAAAAGGCAATTCTATTAAATGTGATTAGAATTTAGAGGATTGTTCGGGGAAGGTGAGAAAATCAGTATATTCGTACTTTCTTCTGATAAAAAGAAATCAATTAAACAGAAAATATATAATAAATATTTCTAAACAAAATTGAAATTTCTGAAATGGTTCTTATTCTCAAAAAGTATAAAAGTATAAAAATTCTGCACATGAGAATTTGAAATGCAGTGAAACTATTTCTTTAATTTTTTATAGAGAGGTTTCGAACAGAACTGAATTGCAACAACAAACTCTTCTATTTATTTTTAATTATTTGAATTTCTGGCTGCCCAAACAGCTGTTTCAAGCATTGTCAAGTACCTATCGCCAATGGTCTAGGAATTATTTCTTGTATTGAATGGTTAGTAAATAATTTTTTGAGAGTGTAAGTATGAAGTGTAGAACTAGTGTCCTAACAAATGTCAAGTTCGGAGTCAATATTCATTAACCAACTGGCCGAAAACCAAACTTGAGGTAAACGTTCAAATTTGGAGTTTCGTTATTTTGTTGTGCAACTTCATTAACAAATTCACTTGCTACGCCACATTAGAAAGCTAATTAAATTATTATGTAATTTTCACAGAATCACATAAGTTCATAAAACTGTCATTTGTAAATTTAGTCTTACACCCAATTTCTCTAGAGACAATTTTTTACTAAAATTCTTTCTAACAACCAAATGTTAGTGATATTTTTTCCTTCAATTGAAGTGCAGAGTGTCTTCTGTTTGGTTAGAATTGATTTACATCACAAAAGATCAATTTTGATGGCAGCGCTTCACACTGCTGAAAGCCAGTATCATGTTTATTCTTATCTACCTTATCTACATCTCAGTGTTTAAGGAAATACTAAAGAAAATTACTTGAAATTTAAAATGTACAATTAAATCTGAGATGATATAGTATTTACATATATTTATGAAAAACGGCAATTATGAGACCTCAAAGTGGATTGAATCAACAATTTAATCTTGATGCATAAGTGATTAATGTTCTTCTTCATCGTCTTTTACGAATATTTCTGTCCATGAGGAACGTCAAAATTGACGCAGGCTTGTAAAATCTATGCTCTGAAGTGAATAATAAAAAACTAAAAGACCTTTTGAATGTATTTCAAATAGATATTACAGATTTTATGTATTAAAAATGCCAAATACATTTGAAATGGAAAATAATATAAAACAGATGTAATTTCAGGGTAATTTAATTATTCTGGTAAAATATCCCCGATTTACGAATAGAAAACTACATTAGTGTGAAATATGATACATAGATAACATAGCACTGGCTTAACAAATCACTGCAATTTGAATTCATTTCAAATGAATGCCTTGAATTCAATATATATGTTAATATTGCACCTAGCATAATAGACTCCGTTTCAACTACTGAAGAGAAATAATATCTGATCCTGATTTAGAAGATAAGCTGTATAATTCGGTATAATACACGTGCAGACCTCTTTTCAGTTATAATAAGGATAATATTGGTAATGTTTAGAGCCTACTAAAAGCCTACTTTAATATGTTCCTTAATAAATTGTTGAAATTGGTATTTAAATTGGTATTTCAACTATCAGCTCTCAGAAGCGGCAAAGCTAATTTAGATACTAAAGCATTTTCAGTAAGTGACGTGGTATAATTTTTAAAGATATTCCTTTGAAAGGGTTTTTTTTCATTTGATTTACATCCTTTTAGAGGAGCTGAAATTAATATCAAAAATGGCAGTCAACTAATAATAAATTAATAGTTTCTTTTTAAGTTCTTTGTTTTACAAAAATTTTATAACTCCCATTCAATTTAATTAATTATTTTTATAAATATGAATATCAAGTGCAAATGCGGTACTAATTTTAATGCAATTCTTGTTTGTGTCTATTTTAATTAAAAAAATCGTTAAAATAGTACGATTCTTCAAAAACATCCAAAGACGAATTATAAACAATGAATGTTGTCCTTGACTTACAAAGCAAATTACTACTAACATCGGTATACAGTCATCCAAGGCATTCAATTAAATCCAAAAAATACGAAGATTTTATAGAAACACATAAGCATCGCTTCATTATAGGTGGTGATTTCAACGCTAAACATCGCCTAATTACAACAAAAGATAGAGAACTCCTCAACGTTATACAGTAAACTGGCTGTGAATGCATGTCATCCGAAAACCCAACCTACTGGCCAACTGATACAGAAAGGTGCCAGATCTACTCGATTTAAACTAAGCAAATTTCCTCCTACAATTTAAAAATAGCAGATGGTGCAGAACTAAGTTCCGATCATTCCTCTCTCTACGTAACCCTCTACGAAAGTGGACGTCTTTTACGAACACCTATCAACAGTGTTTTGTATAGATGCTAACGGTAACAATGCAGTAATTTGCCCTTCAAGTACAGCAAATTAATCTTGTATTTCACCAACCACTGAGCTTGAGGTAATGATGATTATTAAAAATAAACTTAAACTAAAAAAACCCCGGTTATGAACTGATAAGTGCTGAGTGTTAAAAGAAATTTCTGCAAAATGCATAGTCAAAACTACGAATATATTTAACGCTAAAATACAGAAGCGAATTCTTCTTTCCCTACGGAAAGTATGTTATCTAAAATTATCATGGTCCTTAAGCCTGGAAAGGATATTAATAACGTCAGTGCTTACATAACAATAGCTCTTCTGCCTGTACTTTCAAAAATACTTGAAAAAATCTTATTTAAAAGAATTCTTCCTCTGATTGAAAGTCAAAATATAATACCTTTACATCAGTTCGGTTTTAGATGCAATCACTTCACTATAGATCAAGTTCATAGGATTACGAATGTAACAGAAAAAGCTCTTGAGGAAAAAATACTCCTGACGGAGTATTATGACATAATTTCCTCTTACCTATCTGATCGTTACTTTCGAGTAAAGCAATTAACGCTGGAGTTCCACAAGGTAGTGTCTTGGGTCCCCTCTTATATCTCATTTATACATACGATCTGCCAACGAGTGCAACGACGTTCAATGCAACTTTTGCTGATGATACTGCAGTCCCTGAGATTGGAGAAAGCGCAGTAATAGCAGCTAATAATTTGCAAAATAGTATGGACAATATAATTGCTTGGACAAGGAAATGAAAAATCAACTTGAATAAAGAAAAATCAGTGCTTGTGAAATTCACAAATTGAAGCGTCAGTTATATACCTGTTTACAAGTCCCTCAAGCGAATACTGCGAAATACTTGGGTATGACTTTAGACGCTAAACTAAGATGGCCCGAACACATAAGAAAGAAAAGAAGCGAATTAGATCTTAAATTCAAATCGGTGAAATGGTTAATTGGCAGAAAATGAAAACTATCGGTTTTTAATAAACTTGTATTATACAAACAAATGCTGCAGCCAATCTGGACATATGGAATCTAGCTGTGGGGATGCACAAGCAGAAGAACACAAACTTCCATCATTCAAAAATTCCAAAATTTTTTGCGACGGAGTTTAACAAACGCGCCGTGGTACGTGAGAAATTCTGACTTACATCGTGACCTCGGAGTGTTAATAGTGAAGGAAGAAATTCATACCAAAGCCAAATTGAACCAAAATAGACTTTGTTGCCATATAAATGCTGAGGCGCATTTACTAGCGACAACTAAGCCAATACGCCATCTAAAGCGCCGAAAGACTTGCGATCTTTGGACTTAAATTATGGAAATGCACAGTTGACTTTATATTGCGTGAAATCGCCTAAATCTGATTAAATTTAAATTGCTTGTTAGTTTTCTAATAACTAGTTGTCTTACGACTTGATTTCTTTTATTTATTATTTTTAATACCTTATATAATAAAACTAATTAAAAAAAAAATTTGTGTCTAACATATATCACATATACAGTAGAAAGCCGAAATTGTTCATAATAAAAATAGGCTTCTGGCGGTTTTGTTTTTATTTTCTTTTATAAAAAGTATATTATCCCAGCATGTTTTGAGGATTTTTTTGTCACCTCATCATAATCCAGTTAATATAAGTAATTTATTCCTACCTTCCCGACAGAAGGACTTATTAAATCCGTCGAGTTCTTCTCAGTTCAATTTTGTTATTATGTTTAAGATGGAAGTCGGTAGTGTGTTGAAGAAATGTGAATTTATAATTAATTAAACTATAAGAGTAACTTTATTAGTTTTGTAACTTTATTCGCAGTGGAGTCTGCCTAACAAGTTTACCTATCCATCCCAACTGGATTAAGAACCTTGATTCCTTTAGTGATGTGAAGAAAAAAAGGGTTTATTGTAACTTATTCAGTATCTTTTTTAAATTGATTTATTGGTAGGACATGTCTTAGTTTTTGGTTTGCTAAATTTGATTGCAATCCATTAGGGCTACTAGTTATTGTCAAGGTTCAAATTCTAAAAAATTACATTGTTTTATGGCTCGTCGTATGTAGAATTTGTAATCCTTTTTATTTACAAATAATACATTTTTAACCAATTTAAAATAATTATTTCGGTCAACTTTAAAATTCTTAAGATTTCTTTGTATATTTTATTAGTGGCGTTGCAAGTATGTCATCCTACGGACTTTTGAGCCGATGTGTTGTCTATCGAAGAAATTATTAGCAATATGAGCATTACTTCCATCACAATGATGAATATGTTTTGATATACATGTTGTATGTATATTTCTTTATTGCCTTAATGTTTTGACTTTATTTTTTGCAGTTGCTCCTACCTACAGTTTGAATCGTCTTTTTCATCTATATTTACCAACAGTCAGGTTGTTTAGTACCACAAAATTTCCAGATCAATGTTGCATAGGTTGGTCTTGTGTGTTTCATATCTAGTTGAAAACAAACCAAGTTTTTGGATCCGTTTTGCAATGTCATGGTTTATACATTGACTGTTTTATACTTTGATTTTGATATACAAAGCTTTCAAGGTAGATGTACTTCTGCACTTAAGAAACAAAGTGAACGTGTGTGTAGAACCGTTTCTTCGATTGTGGTAATCCAACTTTAATTCATATAAGTAAGATCTGCAAACGAAAACAGCTGACAAATTTTTTGTTTGCGGTAAAGAAAATAATTTTTTGAGTGTGTTTCTTTAGATGTAAATTAGTCTCTCTTTTGTTCTCTTTAGTTAAAGTCATTAATCTATTTTTTGAGGTACTGCATATTTAAAAAAATATTTTTTTTAAATCAATATTTACTGATAATTTATTTAGCTTTTTATTTAAACTAGCTTAAATTACTAGACCCTTTATATCTCAAACTTTTTAAAAATAAATCGTTTTAATTTCCTTAGTGAATTTATAATTTTATTAAAATATATGCAATATAATTGTGTTTTTGTCTTCTTACATAAATTTTTCTCTGCCTGATTTCATTTTGACTTTAGGATTAATTATTGACTCCATTGGCCTTACTTTTTTCTGCTTAACCAAGTCCGAATTCCTTTTTCTTCTCGCTTGAATTTTTTTTATCCTACACACTGTAGTGTATATGTGCCATTTGTCGTGTTAATTTACACATGTAGCCATGGGCGAGAACATTGTTACCACTTTGCTAGCAACATGCATTTTCCTGGTGCAATGTACGACATATTCGCACAGATACTCACACACACATTCACATATTCATTCATACAAACTTGCACTTTCCACACATTTACACGAATTTAGTTGTTTTTACTTTAGCATCAATGTAATTCGGTGAGTTGTGATATTAGAGAGTACAAGCTAACTAAAAGCATTTCAAGTAGTGTCCTTCAAGCGACCGTCATGACGCCTTGCAATTTAAATCTGACGACACCCGCTGCACAGCGAGCGCACCCGAAAAGTATCTGAAAATAGGACGAAGTGTCTGTGTATGTGAGTTGGATTTCGTTTTCGTCAACTTTATGTGTAGTCGCTTGCTGCTTTTTGATGGCAGCAGCTAAGAATTTTAATTTTAGATTAACTTCCTGATGAAATGCTTGGCTTAGCGGTCGAACATTTTGAGATTTACCATAACGGCGGCGCTGCTCTGTACTGTGCTGTGCTTTGCTGCTGCAAATGCTCTTCGACATGCCAGTTACTTGCATAGTTGCTGCTGTGGCGTGTATGCTTTACTCTGGAATGTGGTACTTAAGTTAATGCACTTTTTTGTTGTTATCCTTGTTGTTGTTGTTGTTGTTGTTATTGCTACTGCAATGTTAAGATATATATTAGTGCAGCAATGTAGCTTCCTGCTAGTATAATGTGTGGCTTTTGTTGTTGGAGGACAGTAAAAGCTGCTGTATTACCACGTCTACACCGCAGAATTTTGTGATGCGCTGTCAGAAGTGGTTTATGTGATTTGCTTTTTTGACAGTTCCCTCCCTTTACTCTTTTACTCTTTTACTCTTTTACTTTTTTTTAAAGACAACAGTAAAGGATATGTCAAGGCAAGCTATAATAATCTTGAAGTGCAAATGCTAAGGTTGTTTATTTTTGTAATGGATGCTACTGCTGCATTCATACGTATATAGTGTTGTTATTATATTGAAGTGAATGATATGACATGCTTCATAGCTAATGATATAGTGGATATCTTGAAAAAAATATCTTAAACACACAAAATGTAATCTAAGTTATTTCATAACTAAGTTGATAGCATTTAGAAAGTAAAATATACTACACTAACAAACGGAACTTTCGAAATAGCTAACAACTGTTGAAAATGTTCGCTCTATTAATAAAAACTAATTCCATTCTCTTCTTCACATGACTTTTTTATTTGTTATAAATACATGAGACCGATAGCCATTAATTTTCATCATATAATTTGTTTAATATTGTATTGAAGAAACAATAAATATTTCTCCTATTCTATAATAATTACTGGAACAGGAGGAGCAACACAAAAGCAACTCTTTTAATAAATTCACTAGTGGGGTTGGTCATTTTGGTGAGACTCCGTAGTTTAAAAAAGACTGTATATACAAATTGAATTATACCAATTAAGAGTATACTTCACAGGATCACATATTCAGTCAGTTTTCTCTTACTTTAAATGCAAAGTAGTTGTATATATGTATGTATACACACATATTTACATATATAGTTATTGTATATGAAATAAATATACATATTTTATATTTAAGGAATAGGATATTTTTAAGAGACAATATTACATTTTGGTTAGTTGCTTACAGTGGCAGGCCACCACATAATTTTCATAGACCTCAAGTAGCGATTTTTTGCCACCCCTAAGAATTTATATGTACAAATGATAAATTCGTACAAATGTGAGATGTTAGTTTTTAGTAATGAAAATCTTGTGAATAAGTCGATATTAAAAATCTTCAAGAAAAATGCTTCAAGAGCAAATGTAAGTTGTACACTGGTTTGCATAGTGTCCTCCAACCGAAATCTTTTAAGGGGATAAACCCACTAATTCAGAAAAAAAAGCAGATTGCAATTTTCTGCGATAGTAGAGCAGCTATTCTCGCATTGTTCAACCACACTATAAAAACAAAGCTGATAAAATAGTGAAAAACGAAATTGAGGTTCGTGACACACACCAGCCCACACCATCATTGATCGTGGTTTCAGACCACCGAAGAAAGAAACAAAATAAAACAGCGCAAAAGCCAGCTACAGCAGGATTAGAAATACCCTTAAATACTGATCTTAAATAAAAAATAGATCAGTATTTTATTAGGTGCTCAAAAATATACACAGAATTTTTTTTTAACATGCACAGAGCATAAATGGAAATCTTCGAAGGGTTGAAAAAAATTAACTTAACCGTATAATCAACACGCCATAATTTATCCAGAAAAAAATTTTATTACACAAAGTCAATATCAAAGTGGTAAAGTCGTGATAATTTCGAATAAAGTAGAAAGAAAGTAGGAAAATGATGAACCACTTTTTGGAAATACCAGGCCTGGCGAAATTGAGGCATACTAGTGCGGAACTTTACGAACTAATGAGCATTGTGTACATTTCAAGTATATAAATTTCATAAACAATCTACCATTTACTATATCTACCATTTATGTTTATCTTCAAACTTTACAATTCCAGGTTCATAAACCCGGAATTTCATAATCGGATGTGTGGTAACAAAATGGTGCTTACATTAAGACTGAAAAGTTTTCGGAAATTCTCATTTAAAATTCGCGCGCTGTATATTTTTCGATATTTTAAGTTTATGTAGTTTGGCAGCACTGTCTTTAATTACTATGCCAAAAATGAGCTCGATCTGTCAGACAGTTCGTTTACGGCAGCTGTTGAAACCAGTTCACCTCAGTAGTGCGTTGCGAAATGTCTTCGACGGTCGTACGACCGTCCTGGAAGGCTTTGTACCACTCATAAACTTGAGTTTTCGATAAAACTGATTCCCCATAAGCCTTTTGTAGCATTCGCAACGATTCTGCACACGAAATTTCGTTCGAAACACAAAATTTGATGCAAACTCTTTGTTCAATATTTTTTTCCATTGTTTTTTTCGCAACGCCCTACTGAGGTGAACTGGTTTCAACAGCTGCCGTAAACGAACTGTCTGACAGATCGCGCTCATTTTTGGCATAGTAATTAAGGACAGTGCTGCCAAACTACATAAACTTAAAATATCGAAAAATATACAGCGCGCGAATTTTAAATGAGAATTTCCGAAAACTTTTCGGTCTTAATGTATGTGCTACTTGGACAAAAAAGGTCGGCCAAATCAAACCAATCAATGTTAATTTTTAAAATACTAATACCCTCTAATATAGTGTCATTATATCTGTTATTATATCCTAATGAATATCAGAGTTATGGGGGCTTTAAATTGTTTTTCTGCATTAAAATTATTGTGACAAATTTGCATTTTAATTTTCCACAGCAAAGTCTTGTTATTTTGAAATATTTTAAAAAAAATTTGTAACTACTAATAACAATTAGTACAAGTCTTTAAGTGGCGCTGCTCTTTTGGTAAATATTGAAAATAACTCCACAGCCGCTACATTTTTCAATTTCAGATTAACAGATTAAATTTTCACTCTAAGAGTAAAGTTTATTATGCCATTTTTAATGGGTAAATCTGGGGTAACTTTTTTCATCCAGATTCATGTTTAGTGCAGTTTTCATTTTTGATTGGTAAATCTCGAGGGAAATATATAACACTCGAGACTAATTTATAAAACTATAGATACTTTTCCAAAGTAGCAAGATTAACCGGAAGACCACAGTTGTTTTATATGACATAAAAGTTAAAGTGTCATTTGATATGACATATGTATTTATGAAAAATAGAAATGTCTACGAATACAAATACAATAATGTTAGATTACTTTAAAAAGGTTCGATTGGGCAACATAATCGAAATAACAGATCGGGAGTAACTCTATATTGAATCCAGATTTATCTATCGAAAACGCTATTAATTAATAGTATCAAACCATAAAAAATAAAAGATATTTGTATAACATAAAATAAATACAAAACCTTTGTAATGCAATATACGTGTTTTTATTGTCGCTGTTAAAATATCCCCTCTGTTGATAACAGTACCAAAGTATGTTAACCTTTTCAATGCAATTTGATTGAATCTTAAGTGTTATAAATAAAAGCTTTTTTAGATAATTGACTGAAATCTAATTATCAAATAACGAATAAAGACAAAAGATAGATTTAATTACGAAATACAATAATAAAATAATTTTAATTTTGAACTCGATAATTTAAAATAGATAAATGATAGATTATAAACGTCAAGAATTAAAGTCACAGGCAGCAAGAAGAAGCAATGTGCTCTATTAGAATGTATAAATAGAAAATTAGTCTATAGAAATAAACGCATTAATAGCAATACCTAATATTTTTTTAGAAAATTAAAATCAATTTTTTATAGACGTTTGAATTACGTAGAGTAATAGAAAAACTTTCATGCGAATATGAAGATTCTTTATGAGAATATAATTAAAATTTTTTTAGTTTTATGAAATCTCTAAAAATTATCAATTACTTTTACTAATAAAATAAGTATATTTTCCATTTAAAAATTTTACTATTAATAGTTGAGTGGTTAACAATTTTATGAATTTGTTTTTATCAGTTTGATTGATAACAATATTGGTTGGTCACAGATGAAAATAGCAAAACATCGGTATGATATTAACAAAATCAATGAGCTTGCTCAGACTGCGATTATTTGATCGTTCAATCGCATATAAAAAATGTTCCAAGACTGATGAAGAGTGAATTAATTCTTTGTGGGTTGGATGCCGCGTTTACTAAGTTTGGAGAAAAAAGCTAATCGCTTAAACATTTCTAAGGCACTGTTAAAGAGATTTAAGTAAAGCAAGTCATTTTATAGTTTTGCAGTTACGAATGCTGAAACTCGAGAGTTAAAAATTAACATAAACCCTTAACTTTATTATTGCAATAAATATATATATTTCTACATACATA
Source organism: Teleopsis dalmanni (assembly GCF_002237135.1). Classification (NCBI taxonomy): domain Eukaryota; kingdom Metazoa; phylum Arthropoda; class Insecta; order Diptera; family Diopsidae; genus Teleopsis; species Teleopsis dalmanni. The sequence continues at coordinate 129,613,908 of NC_051847.1, forward strand.
CAAACTTAATGCAAAATTTCAAATTTTGTGTTTCAAATTTTCATACAATGTTGAAAACTTGATATTATGAGGCAGTTTGTTTTGCGAAAAGTTTGCTCTAGGCGTAGAGAACTGGGCCGTTGTCGTATATGATAATATAACATAAGATTGTCTCTTATTCTTGAAATACTTTCTTAAATTAAGATATTTTTGTTATCTGAGTATAGGTTGTCGGGCATAAGTATTCGAAACATATAAACAATCCTTACGAGCTGACTGACTGTCAGTGTCTGAACTGTAGTTATCCGAACTTGTGTGTTTTGGATTCTAGTAGTGGCCAAGTTAGTACACTTAAGTGGTTCTTGTGCTTTATATAAGAGTACAATAACATTAAATTCACTTATTTGGATAAGTAAGATGATAAGTAAGATAGTAAGATGAACACAGAAAAACTTAGGTCATACTTATGACTTGATTAGAATCATAGTTTTATTGCGGTCTTAAAGATAATCCTTAGAGACCTTAGATATATTATGGTTTTTTAATAATCCCATACGGGCTGGGCGTAAAAACCTAAGTAGTGCTTTAATAAAATCAGTCATATATTCTGACTTTTATATTATTTATTATATATTAAATAATAATAAAAATTAATATTATCTTATTTATTTATTATTATTTAATTTTGCATTGAAAATGCTGTTATTAAAATTCTGCAAAGAAAATCTTCCCTTGTTTGAGTATTTCACTTATAATATTTTCAAATCGAATTTTGAGTAAAAGCTTTGTTGTATAAGAGTTTTCAAGCATTATAAGAGTTTAAATTATAACAGTTAGAACACTTTTTTCTCTCCACCTACTAATTAACATAGAAGCCGGCAAAATTCCTTTACACACTCGGCTTTAAGTTTTTGTACTCGCATGGCAGTGAATACGCATGCACCTGCAAACGAAGAGCGCCATTGTTTGCTTCGTGGCAGTGCACGAGTTCGTACCACTGTACGATTCAGTGGTGAAGGTTCTTCGTGTTTCACATTTTCATACGAAACTGTAGTGTACAAGAGGAAGGATTTAGCCACTGCTTTCTGCTTCTTCTTGATACGACGGTGTTTGCCTTTAGCTGGCGCTCGTATGTGCGCATTTCTGTTGAGTACGTAAAAAGGATAATGATTTTGGTGTTAGCTGGGCGAAGGTTAAGGCTTTTAAGGTGTATGTTTAGTTCAGTTTAGTTTGATTTAAAGTAGGTCCTTTATTTGAATTTTTTCTTGATATAATTTTTTTTTAATATTTTATCGCTTTTGTTTTGGTATTATAAAGGGCATTAAAGCAAGCGGTTTAGAAAGTATTTTGATCATAAAAAATGTTTTCTTAAATAATTTTTTTCTTATATTATTTATAAGTCAGTTATTTTCATTGCTTATATTCATCGCTTATATTCTAGTCTATTTTATTGCATGATTGTTATTTTATAATACTTATTTTATTTACAGATGACAATATGTACATCTGAGTTTAATGAGATGTTTTTTATTTATGATTATGAACTGTTTTCCTTGAATATTTTGCATGATTGGACTTTTTTATGAAAATTTATTATTAATTTATTTATATTCAGGTTTGGTTTATAAATTTATGTATTTATCTTATTATTAATTTTTTAAATTTATTATATTCGTAAGGTCGTTTTGATGATAGTTTTAGTTTCGTGTGCGCCTTAGAGGATTGATAATTATAATTTTACAATATTATTGAATACTAGAAGATAATAGCGTTCATATGGAACATCTAATTTTAGTATTGTATATAGAATAAATTAATTAAAGACTATTTCACATATACTTCTATTTAGCATAACAAAGCTTCTGTAGTAAAATAGACTAGAAGAGATATTTCAATCAAACGAACACCACAAAATTTAATATTTATATTTAAAAAATTAAATAAATGTTTCATTATAGAATAATCTTTTAAATGCAATTTGGAATTAATAAGATTAAGATTACCTTAGCTAAAAAGTTTAGCTAAGTTTTAAAATCAACTTTTTAAGTCAACTTATAATGCAGTAAACTTTTTAAGACATAAGTTTTTTGTCCCTTAAAATCAATCAAGAACACAAAATTCGGCAATATTAATAATGGAATAATTACGTCCAATACGTTACTCTTAATAATATCATTACTACATATACTTATATACATCATATTGTGGCCTTTTATCTCCAATACATTATCCTTATGATATCATTACTTCATATACTCGTTATTACATTTTCAAAAAATTTGTTTCCTAATATCAATTTGTTGCATTCTTCAATTTCTTTCACACCCTCGTTCGTAGGTCCTTTGTTTTTCGAGAGCATACTCAATATTTAACATTTTCTGTTTTTGAATTCATATTCATTTTAAAAAAAACTTACAATTAGATATTCATGATTGCTAGTGATTATTAATCATAGTTAATCCTTGTCATTTAATAGTTTAACTAGTTTTCTGTTATATTGAATTAAAGAAACAAAGACATTTCAAAGACATTTCATAAGTCTTGGCGTTTAAGTTACTCAATTTTAGTAATCCATTATTATAAAGCTGCTATTCTATATGAAGAATTCAGTCATTTTTTGAAAAAATTTTTTTGAAAATTATAAACTCTACAATGGTACTACTACAACTCTCAGAAAAGTTATCAGAACTAGGAGCTAAAGGTATAATGTGTATTATTTCAAGCTAAAAATGATTTTCGCTGTTCGTATGAGTTGCAATTTATCTTTAAATTATCCGATTTATACCTTCATCGCCAGCGGTGAAAATGTACACTTTAGTTTTATTTGGGAAAGGTCGCGTATGTAATTCAAAGACTCGGTGGCAGAAATCTTAATAATTATAACAATTATTCAAAATTTGTTATAAATTTGTATAACACTTTTGGTGTGATTAAATTAAATTTGAGTGACTGAATTGAGTGAATACTGTAAAATATATAAGACTGTGGTGAATTTATAACAGTACTACAGTTTTATCATTTCGTATTTATATTATACGATTAAAATATATTTTGTATAATAAATAATTTTATTAATATATATTTAAAATATAAAATGTGTTATATTTAATATACTTATGAAGCCATTATAAATATACTCAATAGTGTCATTTAAATTTATTTTAAAATTTGACCGTTGTAAATTTATAACAATATAACAATTT
>NC_051847.1:129617189-129643007 GCF_002237135.1 Teleopsis dalmanni
CAGCTGTTGAAACCAGTTCACCTCAGTAGTGCGTTGCGAAAAAAACAATGGAAAAAAATATTGAACAAAGAGTTTGCATCAAATTTTGTTTTTCGAACGAAATTTCGTGTGCAGAATCGTTGCGAATGCTACAAAAGGCTTATGGGGAATCAGTTTTATCGAAAACTCAAGTTTATGAGTGGTACAAAGCCTTTCAGGACTGTCGTACGACCGTCGAAGACATGCCGCGTTCTGGACGACCTTCGACCTCTACCACCGACGAAAACATTGAAAAGGCAAAGGAAATCGTGTTCAAAAATCCTCATGTGAGTGTTAGAGAGATAGCACGAGAGCTAGGCATCGGTCGTGAGATGGCTCGTTTGATTTTGGTGGACAATTTGTGTATGCGACGTGTCAACGCCCGGCTTGTTCCGATTCACCTCAATTTGTTCAACATTATCAACGATTTTAAGGCCAAACATTCAATAAATACCATCGAACAGCCACCGTATTCACCTGATCTTGCACCGTGTGACTTTTTCCTGTTTCCCAACCTCAAATTACCACTCAGAGGAACGCGTTTTGAATCCATAGAAGACGTAAAACAGAATTCGCAGAGGGAACTCAAAGCCATACCGGAAAGCGCCTATAAAAAAATGGTTTTGATGATTGAAGAAAACGTTGGCATTTGTGTATCGCTTCTAATGGAGCATATTTGAAAGGAGATAAAAATAAATATTGATGAAGATTAAGAATTTTGCGTTTTATTTATTTATTTCCGGAAACTTTTCGGTCACAATGTAGCTATACCAGCGGTATATTGGGCTATACCAGCGCTTTACCATAAAACACAGAAACTTAAATTTCATTCCAAATTTATTTTATTTGCTTCAAAATATGCTCCTTCTGAAGCGATACACACATGCCAACGCTTAACCCAAACTTCCATACACTTTTCGTAGGCCCGTGAAGGTATGGCTTTTAGTTCCTTTAGCGAATTCTCTTTTACCGATTCAATCGACTCAAAACGTTTACCACGAAGGGGCAATTCGAGTTTCGGGAACAGGAAAAAGTCGCACGGCGATAGATCTGGCGAATATGGTGCCTGAGCGATGACAGAGGTAGTCTCACATTATCAGCTGCTGTAAACAAACTAATTGACAAATGGCGCTCAAATTTGTACCATATGTCAAGAAAGGGATTACCAACATAACAAAATTTTTGAAAAAGGTCTATTACTTAAGGAGTAGTTACCAAACAACAAAATCCGAATACTCTTTGAGCAACAGGTATATAGAGATCGTGTGGCATAAATAGTAATAGACTTACATGTGAAGGAATCTGTACGGTATGAACAAAAAACAACTAAGTTATTACACATATAAGGCTATACTTAGGTATATATACCGATATATAAATGTAATTGCCTGAACATAATATTATGTTTCAATAAATTCGTGCAGTTCTTCCTAAACTGCAAACTTCCTAGTGCAAGTACACGCTTACATTTAAATACATAGATATGTATATTTTATGATTTTATTTTAACAAAATCCGATATAATTCTAATCGATTGTAATAAAATAGAATTTGAAGTATATTAAATGGCATATTGAATAAATTTAATAAAACAAAAATTACGAAATTTCTAAAAATAAATCTTTTTATTTCCATCTAAAGTACCAAATTCTTTTTATTTACTTAGTTTTAATATTTTTCTTCTCCACTAGATTGTCAGTACATTGAGGTAAACTACTCGTATGTATGGTTGGAAATAAAATATATTGATAATATATTTGAAATTTAATATTATTTTGTAGCAATCGACAACATTTTTATTATTTTCTTTAAAGAGTTTCTAAGTAAAAATAATAATTTATCAAAATGTTGATAATGTTCATTTTAAGAGTTGAATTTTTAACCTATATACATTCTCGACCCTGTTAATGTCCTTTGGCACATACTTTGTTAAATTTTGCTGCTATTTTTGTAATCACAATAACGAGCTCATTAAGTGTCATAAAACATATTTTATGCATTTCTTTAAACTTAGACGCTCAATATCGTACATCGAACATCGTACATAGTACATCGCAATGAGGAATATCCCTCTGTCCGCCAGTAGAAAGTCGAACCATATATATACGCCCGTACACAGAAATATATTTGTACCTGCATAACTGCCTTCTCGGGAGAGATTTTGTATGTAGTTGTAACCATAAGTAAACCTGTAAATTACACCTATTAAAGTTGCCAACATTTATGACCTGAACATGACATGAAAAAATTTCATCTTACAACATGAAGCAAGCATGAAAAGTGGCAAGTGGCAACTACAACAACCAATATCATCCTTTTCAGTGGTACTTATATGGCCATTCCTGCTTTTGTTACTTTTGTTGTCGTTGCCGCTGCTGCTACTGCTGCTGCTGTTGCTGTTGCCGGTGTCGGTGTCGGTGTCAGTGTTGTTGTTGTTGTCATTGTCGTTGTCGTTGTCGTTGGTGCTTAGTCGTTGCTGGCAATATGGCTACTAGTGTTGGTATTACTGATGCTGCTCATGTTATTAATCCCCTTCCAACAGAAGGTAAACTTTGCACATTTTGACACATCATTTGACACTGTGTCAAAATGAGCCAAAAATGAAAAGCGCCACAAAAACAAAATATTAAAAGCAACCAGCAACCAAAAATATTTAAAAAAAACCAAAAAACAAACTAAAAAAATTAAAAGAACTTCAGTGTCTATGGAACTATATACGCACATATATATGACAAGTGTGTGTATATGACAACACAAGGCACAGAAAAGTATCGTTCTGTTTACCGAGGTTCCAGTCGTTGTTGTCCGAGTTATGTGACTGCTAGTGTGAGTAAGTAGTGACCAAAATCCTTAATCTGAGACTGCAAGTGTTGGGTTATCTTCTTCCATACAAAGGAATTTCATATGAGCAGAATATTGCCCAAACATGTTTTCTGTTATAAATGCGAAAACTTAAGCTCAACTTTTTTCACTTGTAAATTTTCATTTTGTTTTATTAAATGAAACTTCCTTCTACTTAAATTATATTTTCCTAAGTTTTAGTGGTTAATAAAAAAATAAAAAAAAAGGAATTTGAAAATGTGATATTAGGAATAACGAAATTTATAATGAAATTATCTGAGAGCAGAGGATACGTAGGTGCTGCACATAGACTTTCTTCAAAGATAATCATAAATTCTATATTAAATATGTCAAATTTTGAGAATATTTAAATTAATAATATTGGTTTAAATTTTTTAAAAGTAAAAATAAATTTTTAATAAATAAAACTTAGTGCTTTCTCATCGCACTTCTGTAACACACAAAATAGTGGAAACATTGATTTTAATTTTTAGACAAATATTAAAAAAAAATTAGTAATCATATTTGATCTTACATATATCACTATAAATATAATTTATTTTTATTTAATTTAAAAGACAAATTAACAATTAATTAAAAAAAATATACACATTTTACTAAAAAATTAAATTACTTATGACAACAGATATTTTTTTTAAAAAAATTGGAAATCAAATATTCATTTATAAAAATATGATTATTACTGATAAAATAAAAGTGTATGAATGACTTTATTTCTATATTGTTCAACCAAAGCGTATCAACCCAGTCGATTTAGAGATCTAAAAATAGTCTAAAAAATTAAAAGTGTTGACTTCTCCAAAACATTTTTCTGACATCATCTAGAATATGGTAGATGGTCGGAAAGTGTGTTGCGTCTTCGCATTCTCTTCGGTTGTTTAAAATGTACAGTTCACTATAGAACCCTTAATCTGGTTTTGAAAATGATTGATATTTTGTAGTAAACAAAGCGGTAAATGGAGTAGTTGTCTTCACCTCAAGTTGTTAATTTGTTAACAGATATATATTCTGTTTAATGACAATTATATAGTTTTTTATGTTTTGTAGGAGATCGTGAATGGTATCTTTTTGGAAGTCCACTTTGGATGTTAGGATTATTTGAATCAATATTAACACTATATCCTTGTGCCATTGTTTTTGAGAGAATTTGAATTTGTATTGTTTATAATCTTCCTCTCGTATCTAATCTGTGACATTTCTATTATTCATTAGCGTATTTAAAAGGCATTTCAAATGTGTGCTCAAAAATTTCAGAAAGATGATTTTCAATATATATTTAACATAAATGTCTCTTGATCGAAATTGCATGGTAATACTGCATCACTTATTTTGACTTTCCTAATTACACAATAAACAATTAAATATAATTAATTATTAAATAATTGAGTCCATTACGTTATCGGTTAATCATAGTCAAGGAAATCTATAACAATATATGTAGTAAATGTATAGACATATTGCATTCATATAAGTTTCTTTGTATCAAAGTCTGCTGTTCGTAGCTGAAGCTTAGCTACTGTATAACTGTATTATATTAATTATCTCAATTATCTGAACTATGCATAGTGTTTTTTAAAAATCATTGCTTGATTTGATAAGCATACAGATATCTTTTGCTATTTTTGTTGGTAATATAGGAGAATATAAAATGTAATTTATACAGCACATAGTAAATCCTTCTAATCCAAATCTTAATGATGCGAAAAAATCAGTTTGAAAGTCTCTTGTAAGAACGAAGAGAACAAAAACTTATAGTATTGTTATGAATTTAAAAACTAAGTAAACTTATAATAGTTTTTTAAGCATATGACATATACTCGCAGTTGGAAAATAAATTGTATTATATTCTAACTATTAGAGAAAATTGTGTATTCGCGATTTCTAGAATTTAGAGTAATAAATCCGCTTATATACAACTAAAGTCCACTGTTAAATTGTTTATCGGGATCCAGTGATTGCGAACGACTACACCGAACTCGAAACGCTCGCAATAGCATACATATATTTTTTATAATTATGTTAATTGCTAACTAGCTTTCCAATTATTGAAAAAACTACAAAAAAATGAAACCAAAGAAACTTCAATAAGCAATGTTAGCTTCGGTGACCGAGTGACGAAAGTGGAGTACGACAAGGCATAATTAAAATTTACCGTCCAACTCTGGAACATAAAGTTTCAAGCCATTTCATGCATACAAAAGTTGACAACAATCTAACAAAGTAGAGTAGCTAACGTCAGAATGAATGTGGATGGTGGTCAGCTACTGGTGTTTGATGCCGTGCCCATCTATCTCACAGTTGCAGTCCTCGGTGAAAGGCAACTCAACGTTAGTTAGCGCACAATTTTAAAATTGTCGCATAAAATGTCAATTTGATGTTATTGGATGAAGTAAAGCGTAGCCAGCAACGAAACTGACAATTTACGGAACCGTGATGCGCGTCATTATCGCCATGGTTGGCACTTAAGAATGGCCGAGCATGGCGGTGGAGGAAGTAAATGTCAGTAGGTGCAAATTACAGGCGTAACTGCTAATATTGAAGTTGTACGTCAACGCTGAACAATAGAAATTACGGTTGCGTTGGCATCACTGCAATAAAAATATGAGCTAAAATGTGGCAAGCAAGCAAAGCTGCTTAGTAGAAATGAACTGGTTGATGGGTTAGTCTGTACTGAATATATATAGGTATTGTTATTTATTTAGTTACTTTGAGCTTAACTGGAGTATATAAATTACTCCATTGACTGAAATTTAATAGTGCAATGGAAACAGGGAAACAGCTTCGTAGTTTATGCTCATGGCATTTATGTGGATGATTTTAAAGGTTGCTAATTATTGTTAATTACTATTAAGAGAAATATAACTTACTATCTATTTTCTGCGTAAAATATTTTAATATTCTTTACTTTACTTAGTTCAAAGACAATCATTTCAGTAGGATTATTGTCAACAGTTCGTTATTGACAGCTACTTAAATGTTAAAGTGTATCAGAAGCACATCAAATATCTGATAAGGAAAATATGCAGATCATATTGATTCATCAAATGAGTCAAAGTCAATACATTAAAATAATATTATACAAAAATTTTGGCTGAGAAATTTGCTTCTCATTAAAAGTAAGCAAATTCAAATTTTAAAGATACAGAATTTTCAAAATATCTGATTTAGCTCAGTTTCTTCTGCTTTGCTTGAAGAAACGCGAGTTAATGTATGAAGCACTTGTATGCATAATGTCTGTAACTACTTTGATGATCCACTGTAATAAGAGATCCGTTGAATTTAAATAAAAAAATTATTCAGATGATTCTATAGAAGATACTTTGAAGGTTATCATATCTTCCTGAGAAGATTTTGGTCAATTCTTTCAGTATTTGATTTGAGAGAATGCAACTCTAAATTAGTTGAGTTCTCTTGAATTCATTGATAAATTTAATGAATAAACTTATCGAAAATCGAACAATTTCAGCTCTCCGTCTTTGATATACTTTTGCACATTTCCGACTCTTCAGTGTTTGTGTATGTTCTCATTTATGAGGTACCATGGCGCTTTTAGCATTCAGCTAAGTTTAGCATTCACTATGTCAATTTCAAGGAAGAAATAGAGTTTTTGTTCTGAAAGATTAAATCTGACAGATCCTAGAATTTAGTCAAAAATTTGGTGTTGAAGAGTTAGATAATACAGCATATCATCTGCAACAACAAAAATTTAGATAGAGCCCATAATAAAAGATTAATAATAACCGCATCATTGGGCTTTAATATGTATCGATCGAATAAACTAAGCATAAGCGCAGGGATATCTTATTTAAAAAATATTTTGAAAATAGGAATACTTTGTAGTCTTAACTTTGTTTTTGTTTTTAATTACAACGGCAAATTAATTCTATAGACTGACGATCACCTGGTGATGTATTTTGCTTTTGATCAATTACCCTTGTCTTAACCAATTACTTAGATATGAACCGACTAATTCCACAACTCATACAATGATGTGATCGGACCGGAGCTTATAAGACCATAGTTGCATTACCTGCAACTATTTTCGCGTAACCGGGTATCACCCGAATTTACCTTTTCAATAGCTACATGGTGCCATAGTAGCCTTTCAGGGTTCCGTAGGATAACATTTATAGAATTATTCATTTATTGTCATTGAATAATCTCTGTAGAAGTATATATTAAACGTTGATCATTTTAAAATTACTAAAACGATAAGGAAAAGAAAAAAATGTAAGGGTTTGTAAAAAATCAGGCCATCTAAAACTACCGCTTAACTTTCAAATACAATAAAATATCTTAAATAAGACAAACCACATAATACAGGGACATACTTCACGCTCAACTGTTGCTGAGCCGAGGAGGAGTCTCAAATTATCTCATCTAATAAATTTTATTTACATTTTTATATTTTCGATTTTTCAGTTTTGTGTATTTAAACACATTTTTTGGTTTTTATAATTTATGAATGTAATCAATATTTGACTCTGACGTCATAGCTGTATATGTTATTAGCCTGTATATTTTAGAATGTGATCAATATATCGCTATGTCGTCATGAGTACATGAAACAAAGTCCTGAAATTTATGTACTTTAATATTGAGCCACCTAATGCCCTCGAAATGAGTGAGCAATAAATTTTGCTTTTGTCTGCGAAAAAGTCTATCGACCGTAAACTAATTAATTTAATAATGACGAAATACGTGACTACATTCTAAAATAAATTTTTGTGAATTGCATATTTTCGGGTATGTTGGAGATTAGGAAGAAGGGTGTATAATCCAGCTAAAAATACCCGTACATTCATTAAAATGAAATGTTTAAGCAAATTAAGACTCATAGATGTAAGAAACAGTAAAAGGTATTTAGTAATAAAATAAAATAAAATAAAATAAAAATAAACAAGTACCCCAATAAATAGAACGATAAAGAAGGAATTAATTTTAATTGAAACCTTTAACAAGTTTATGCACATGTACATAAAAACTGTAGTTCAAAATAAGGTTTACGTATTTTACTAAATTTTTCAATATTATTGAAATTAACATCATTCTCCTTAATATGTCAACTTAAGTCCTGTGGATGCCTTGAAGCAATTTCTATTTATAATTTATAAACCAAAAACCGAGAATTTCAATTTAAAACATCTAAAAGTTTGTATCTTGTTGAATTTGTTCCGAAGAAATTTTAATTTATTTAATTAAAACTCAAACTCCCTATTTTCTTTGTCAATTTTTGCCAGCGGCATTTTAGCCACAAATCAAACGTTTTTGCTACCTTTTGTCACATGTCAATTTGAGATATTTGTGATTTACTTACATTCACAGAATTACAAACTAACTTGCATAGAGCAGCATTTAGGTTAATTAAATATATTAAGTATTTAATATTAGTTCAAGCAGTTGGCTTTGCACTAACGCCATAAATAGTAAGGCACTAAAATGGCAGCTAAGGCAACCTAATGCAAATTTGCTTTGTTGTTGTAGCAAATTTATTGTGCCATAAGTGCTACGTGACGTATACGTAACTTATTCAAAATGCAAACGTACCATGCTTAACTCATAGACAGTTGATTTAAGCATTTTGTTCCGATTGAAGCGTGTTTACACTGTGTCTTTAAGTGGTGGAAAATGTTTAGAATCGGTGAAATTAGGCCAAACAAGAACGACAGTTTGCTGACAATTGAGTTGTGTATATTACAGGAAGACTATTTGAAATATAAGTATGAAGTGTTATATTTATTATTTTTTATAGTGTTGGGCACAATTTTTGTTATGACTTAAACAGAAATTTTAAATTCCGTTTCATTTTCTATTAGGAGAATGAGTGGAGTTCTACCTCTCAATCTATATGAATTTGTGTATTTTTAAAATAATTAAATTTCCTTTAGTTATTTTTCTCCACCATTTTCCATTTCTTTATATACCTCTTTGTATTATTTTCGTCACATAAGAGTTGATTAATTTTTTTATATATATATAAAGAGATTTTTTTTTCATTTACATTAACGTCACTAGTAGTTCATTTTCATTTTTACAGTGCAAGTTATTTTTCAAAACTGCTACTTTGGCTTAAGCTGAGTTATTCATAAGTTTGAGAGAAAAATCCTACTCCAAGCGCTTTGTATGAGATCACATATGAAATCCCAAGTCTGTTCATATGCTTTATATAAATGAAAAATTATCTGCACCAAGCTCTGCGCGGCTCTATACCAGGCACAATTGCCATCACTTGTCATAGTCGTCGCATTTGCCATGTTGAGCACACTTAAGCATCAGTTTCATTAAACTGATTTATATCTTTATGTTATTACTTAAATGTTATCTTTTTTGTGTAAGACAAAAGGGAATGTAACAGGGAAAAAAATCCATCTCAAAATACAAACAAGATACTTAAATATCCCATAACACATACATGAAAAACATTCACGCAGCAACGACACAGATACGCAGCAGTAAAGCCTATTTGGTCATTTATAATGATTTTTAAGACAAAGCGGCTCATGTTTACTTATTTCCTGTTACTTGTGATAATAAAAATGAAAATGGCTGTTTCATTACATTTAATATTCTGCATTTGGCAAGTATCCTCTTGCAAGGATTATCATCAATCACCGAGTCCTGCCAACGATTACAGACTAAATGCTATGCAAACTCTACAGTTTCTAATTGTAATTTTCGTTGTTTTCGAGTATTTCTACTCGACTCTCGTTGCGCGCTCTTGTGATTTTTGCTGATTTGGAAACTGATTGATGAATTAATTTGCTGCAGCGGATTTGGCGTCGAAACAATGGACACGCACACGAATTCTATGGAAGTGCAAGAAACCATATTCGGAACATGTAGCATAAAGTGGTAGAGTATAGCATAAACACGCCACAACTTAGCAGTTGCGCCGCTTAATTATTTTACTGCTAATGTTGGTTGTAATTGTTGTGGCGCGTTTATTGTTTCGTTCCCGAACTGATTTTTGAATTATGAGATTGAATAGACAGACTACAGAAATTATAAAAATTCAATTGCTGAAGTTATTGTGTTCTGAGAAATATGTTTTGTGATACTATAGCTAAATGAAGAGCCAGTGGGTGGGATTTTGAAATAATCCAATTTTTAAAATAGAAATTCTGATAATGATTCTGATTAGTTAATAGTTAGCAGTAATTGCATTTAAATAGTTTATACTTAGTAGAAAATTTTTATATCCACACGCCAGTCTGTCTATTCTTTCTATAACATAGGGTTTAGCGATTCTACTCAAATGCTTTGTTTTAGATTAATCGAGTTTGTTTGATAGCGCGGGTTGAAATTTATAGCCCAAGTATGCTTAATTAGTAACCCTTTTAACTAAAGGAGTAATGTCAAGGAATTTTAATAATGAGAAAGACTATACCTATCATCTGCCAGTCGTACTATCTGTACAAAGTAAGGGTTAAAAAATATTTATTACTTTTTTTATATTTGCTGTGGTGTACCAGGTGAAGAGCGCTGGTAACTTTTTATATACTTAATATATACTTCAATAAATAACATAAGTACGATACGATATTTGTATGATGCCCTCACTAACTGCTTCCATATATATTAAGATGATTTTAATTCCTATAATGATATCCCATCCTTTCTCAGACGTTAAATATACCTTAACTATGAAAAGAATTAAAACCGGTTCATGACAAAACAAGCGTTGATTCATTGAATTTCCGTGAATAGCCAGAATCAACTTCAGCTAGGTTAAAATATAAACTATTAAACTATTTTTCTATATCAAAGAGAGGTCATTTATCCTTGTGAACTGGGCTAAGTTGTTGAGTAATATACTTACCATACAATGTAGATACGAAATGGTTAAATACAAATTGCGGCCAACAGTCGAGTCCTGTAACAAAATATCCTATCTTGCTAGTGTAAGATAAAGATTGGATTCGAGGTTTCAACACCAGATTTCCCACTCTCTATCCAACCAGAGATAGCTGGAAGCTTGGATATATGATAGATAACTGGTCAGTTACCATATACACAGATGCTCCAAAGATGGAAGTTGGAATGGGAGCAGGTATAATCTCGTAACACGATAGCGACTCCTTGATACTTGCAGCATCTTTCAGGCCGAGATATTTGGTATCGAAAAAACAGCCAATCCTATACAATTAAGTATAATTCTTCCTTCGAATATCACGATTATCCGTCAGGCCTGACAATCTATCAGGCCGTACTGGAAGCTATTGAATCCAAAATAGTTAAATCCAAGATTGTATTAAGATGTTGCGCCTCACTGGTGAGTATCAAAGAGGCTCTGAAGAGGTTCTGAACTGCATATAAAGGAGGTCGAACTCTCAGTACAAACATCGATGTGCGAACTGTTTAGGATCATAGAGGAATTTACTAATGTGATTAACCGCAAAAACTGTGAGGTTGCTAGAATGTCATGGCCTAGATTGTGCAAAAATAAAACGAAAAGACTTTTGGGTTTCAGCAAACCTGCAGTTCGTACTATAGTACTAACGGGGCACTATGCTATTACGCTTATGCGAGTTCCAAGAAATGGATTACGCAGGAGTTGCTAAGATGAGGTAGAATCCAGCAACCACTTCCTATGTCTTTGTCCAGGACTGCAGACAAGGCGACTTCAATGTTTTGGGGATTGCTTTTTCACTGTGCTGGAAGAGATAATGAAAGCAAACTTATCGGATCTTCTCAAATTCTCGTGGAAAACCAAATGTTTAATAACATTTAAAAGGACTGAAACAATCTGGTCGTTATAAGCACTAATAAATTAAAATATTAAAATTAAAATTAGCTTTGCGAAGTATGTATAATATATTTTACATATATCATTCATATTTACACATTATTAGATTATAGTTAATTTATTTTTTATATGTGTACATATATTTGACGTATTTTTATAAACATTATTTTTCTGTAGGAAAATCTATCAGTAATTTTTGTTAGTTCTGTGTTAACCTTTTGAATGCATTTAATCTGCGGCGTCTCAGTCATTGAGGATTACTTTTAGATCATATTTTTTTCGAATTTTCAAGAAAAGAGTAATTTATCTGTAGTTAAAACTAAAATTTTATTATAATTTGGTCGCAATAATCTATATCTTTTTATATCGATGTCGTTATAAAAGTTTGCAAATTGTGTGTGTGTATATGGCAAATCGAATCCGACTTTAAATCACGGTTAACGTCCGTCTGGTTAGTTGTTATATCGATTGTCTTTACAAACGATTTCTACTGTTTTGATATTTGTAGTTTATCATGATATTAAAGACAAATTTTATTCAATAACACACGAAACATGCTTACTACTTAACTTATTCTATGAAATTACAATAACCAGTTATAGCTACTCTTGAATAATATATATTTACTGTATCTGAAGAAATGAAATTTGGTGATAAAAAAAGATAGTTTTTGATAAATTATCGTTGCTGATATTAAAAGCAGGAAAGTTTTAATTATTAAATTAATGTCTTAACATTTTCTATGGTAATTATAAACCAGATGACAAGAGTTTGGCTATGGTGAGACACTCGTAGTAGATATGGGATTATGAGTTATATATTTTCTTTCAAGCACACCTTCGAAATTCTGTGCTATCTCTTAATCGTCTGTTTAACAGTTTAAAATCTTTAAGTAACTGAATGCATATAAACAATGTTTTAGTTAAAACGCAATGTAATTTACCTCTTCTTTAACGTGCATTAAGTGAACTTAAATATTCTTTCTACAAAAGATTGCTGTAGTTACCTTTAACTGGTACAAATTACGGCTTCCTACTTCACCGTACGCTGCTGGTATAATAACATAATTTTCTGAATTCTATTCACCTCACCTCCAGCACTTAGTCTTATTTTATTTTAAAAATTTTGTATCCTTTTTTAACGCCAAGTAGTAAAACATTTAAGTGGTGCTCCCGTTCTTGCACTTTACGTCTGTTAAATTAACACTTCTTTTATCCAAAACACCACATCTCATCTCAGCGCAGTTCAGCACAGCTCTGTTCAGCACACCTCAACTCAACTCAACTGAACTCAACTCATCTCAACTCAAAGTTACCCACTCACCCATTTAGGTACCTCACTTAAAAACTACGTATATTATACTCATATTTGCAACCTCTATGCAGAACACTAAAAAATATGTAAAAGATAAAAAGATACCCGTAAAATAGATACAAAAAAATTCATATAGAAAATGCAAGGAAAATATGTAACAGAGCAAGAATTTTTCTTTAAATATGCAAAAACCAAGCATAAAAAGCTTAACACACTTAACTTACTTAAATAAATAAAATGTTTTAAAAGCCTTGCACTGTATTTATGTGCCATTGTGTGGGTATCTGTGTCTGTTGCTGTAGCTGTAGCTACATCTATATCTGTATCTGTATCTGCATCCATAAGTATAGTTTATTTGTGTATGTGTGTGAGTCAGAGTGGATTATGTATGCAATCATAATTCAGTTGCTTTGGCAGCTGCAACACACTGCTCCCAGCTTCTGCTGCAATGACTCGAAGTCGAACTGCTAGAACACTGAGAAAACAACGCTTTCCTCACAGCTTGTGTGTGTGTTTGTGTGTGTGTTTTCACAAATACAAATTTGTACAAAAATAAAAGATACAAAATGTAAGACTGAACAAACTACAAAAAAACCAAAAAAAAAAAAACACAAAAACTAGAAAATAGAAAATTTTTAAAATAAAATAAGTTAGCACGAAAAAAATTGCATGTTAAATTTTATGCAATTTTATTTCATAGTACTTTGCATTTTGGGTTATGATGAATACGAGCTCAATTCTGTAAACAGTGCATTTAGGTTCTTACGAATTTATGCGTAGCAGCACATGTTCCTGTAGATACAAACTGCAGTTACTGCAGCTACTGCAGCGTGTATGTTACGAGAGATTCGTAGCTCAGATATGTACACATTTGCCGAGCAGTTAACTTGTGGAGAAAGTAAACTTCAGACACCTTTCACTGCAGTTGATTAAAACAAAACACTAAATGCTTCATTTTAATAATATTAAGGCTGACGGCTTAAGATTTTGTTTGTGTTTTAATAGCTTTAAAATATTTGGTTACCAGTTTTTGTGTATCTTTGAGGTTTACGGTGTTTTGCTGCTATTAATTGTTTACATTAAAATATGGGAATCATGCATATTTATGTGGAACCTATGTGGAAAAGTTTATATTTGCTAGCAAATATTTTCATTCAGATACAATATTTAAAACTAAGCAAAACCTTGAGGTAGATATTCAGAAAAATAAGTTTTATTTGGATTAGATGTATGAGAAGTGCGATGGAAGATTTAATGTATCAATTTATTCAAAATATATTGTAATAAATATATATATTAGGTGATATAAAAAGTATCCATCGTTTATTGGTACATATTTAAACAAATATTTCCTTCATTCAAAATTAGTTTTAATCAATTATTGCATATATAACCCATTGTCATTTATGATCTTTTGTCACCGTTTGGGTAGGTTCATTATGGTTTCGATATGGAACTTAAGCGACATGAGACGCACTGTCGAGAAAGACGATCCGTACAGTATGTGAATAATATATTCTTTCTCCTCCTATGAACACAATTTCGACAATTGTTGTTAAAGAGCTCCTAACTGTTAGGTTAATTTGGTAATAATATCAGTTATGACGGAAGTGTCTATTTTACTTAACAAAAAAGTGGTATATTTCGTAGAGAGGTTTCGAAAAGTAGTGAACTATAATAACAAAAATTCTTTTATATTAATTTTATTAATTCAAATTTTGGGTGGCCATGCAGTTGTTTCGAGTATTACCAAATACCCAGCATCAGTAGTCTTGGAAATTATTTCTTATATTTAATTAAATAAATAATTTCGTAAATAATTTTTTAAGACTGCAAGTGTCAAGGGTTGAACTCGTGCTCTACCAAATTTAAAGCTCAGAGTCAGTGTTCATTGGTCAACTGACCCAAAGTCCTACTTGACTTTTTATGTTCGCACATTTTTCTGGAGTTTTGTTAATTTGCTGTGAAAGCTTTTAATAACAAATTCACTTGCTGTGTTATATTTGAACGAAATCATAAACCAGCTGTAGAATAATTTAATTAATTATATTTTTATTTTTAATTATTAAATTTCAATACTATTCTGTATGTAGGGGCATTATTTGTTGCATGCTTTTATATTATTCTTTCTTGTGTATAGAATCTAATCCAGGAAAGTAATACGGAGAAAATGTTGCTAATATTACCCCAAAATTCGCACGAGCGAGATTATATATACATATTAAATATATGTTGTAATTTAACGTCTGTTATGACAGATGTGACTATTTTAAAATTAAAAATGGAAAATAAGAGTCATTATTTATTTTGTTTTGATTTTAAGATGAAGAAGAGAAAATATTTTTCTTACTAGTCTTTATAAATGTTTATTGGATACTTAGACCGAAGGACATTAATTATTTGATGAGTCAATTTGCAGTTATATGTAATTACGGGGGGATTGATTGTTTTGTGCTATAATCTGATTATGTCGCGCTGTGTTGCTTATTCTGTTTCACCAAAACAAAAGCTATTCCACACTAGTACTATTTAATTGGATAACAAAAAAATTGTTAACCCTATTCTTATAGTCATCTGTATTGACTGTTAAATCTCCGACGATTTCATCTTAAAAACATGGGTCAATGATTCTGCTAATCTATAAGTACATCAAAGTGTTTCCTTATTAGTGCTGCTTATATTATACGAATAATTATATATTCGAAATTCGAGCTCAAATTATTCGAATGGGTGAAACATTTCGTTGCAAAACGAATAATGAAATATTCATTGATATTCGAATATTCGTATAGAATTATTCGTTGGTATTCGAATATTCGTATAGAATTATTTGTTGGTATTCGAATATTCGTACAAAATTATTCGATAGTATTCGAATATTCAAACTATTTGAAAAATTCGAGCATCAACAACACTAATTTATATTGCTAACGTACTGAACACAAATCAGCCGTCAATTGTTGATATAAAAATCACAAAAAGTGTTTGCTAATTTAAAAAAAATTTAAAGAAAATATTTAATAATAATATGAACCTTCGGGATAATACTTTAATTCATCTGAAGGAAAATATGTTTTGTAAAAATTGTTTGTATAAGTATAAGTAATGAATTTTTCACAAGCTCTGTGGTTTTCAATGCAGTTTCAGTATCGCCTTTTTGCAGTTATAGGCCATTATCACAGTATAAGTAAATTTATTTATATTTTCAATTAAGTATTAAATTTTTTTTGTTTTATTTCAACAATGAATTTAAAAATTAAAACACTGAAGCTGCAATTTTCCCAAATAATTTAAATTTTTATTGTTTTCTAAGTTTACTCGTTGTTTTTGATAGACATTTAAACAATTCATAATTTTTAAAATGTTTAATAAACCAAGAATGGAACGAGTGGGTTAACCGCAACTATTGCAGCTAAAAGCAATGCGGCGCTCCTCATGCACAATGTATTCAAAAATTTTGCAATGTGCAGAACGCACCATGGCGTCAACACAACGAGGTTGGCATCATGCGGGAGCAGCAAGTAGAACTTCCTTTGGTGGCATATTGGCTGCACGTTGAGTATACATACGAAAAACTAAAACACTATGAAATATATAATTACTCGAGATTTATGAGGGGCTACGCTGATTATGATGTCTAGGATTCAAAACGATACTCGTATAAAAGCATGGCGGTCATCGCATATGGAAAAGTTGAAAAAAATTTAAAACAAATACAAAAGGATACGACATTAGTGGGTGAGAGCAATGTATAATTAAGGTGGGAGAGAAGCGCAGCCGTATGAAAATAACAAATATAATATATGTGTGTATACATGTTATTATTAAGCACCCACTGCAAGATTTTAGAACAGCAGGAATTATGAAAAAAAAAAATATATTAATTTATGTACAGCTTAACGGGTGGGAAAATTTTAAATGCCTTTTATTTAAATGGCAGGATTGTAAGCCCGCTTAGTGTGCTTCGCTTGTTTATTTGTTGACTGCTTTATGAGGGGTAGCAATGAGCAAAGGAGCAGCCAAAGCACACTTAAATCTCTTGTACGGTACTAAAGTATTACAGTTTTGAGTTTCATTTTATCCGGCAGTGAAATGACCTATCTTAGCACTGTACGATTAAGTGCCACTGCCATTTCATACCATTTCATGCTAGTTAATGTGTTTAAACGACGCGACAAAACTCTAAATGCGTCTGTGACCTTTTAAGCGATATGCCAAAATGCGTCCGATGTGCATGTGGTTTATTTTTGTGCTGAGCTGAAAATTTTATGAATGAATAAAACAAAATTAACACGTCAAACTCAATTGTTTCTGCAATATCTATTTTATTCTAAGGATTTTCTCTTCAATAAACTTTTATTATTTCACTAGTTTAATATATAGATGAGAGAATTTTATAGATACTGAAGAAAAATGAAAGAAGTTGAAAATTGTTTAAGTACTCCTGATACTCAATTCACATTATTTATCTATATTGGAAAACAATTACTAATATTAAAAATGTTGAATAAACAAAAAAGATGTTTATGCACACTCAGGAACAACAGAAAAAACCAACAGACTGAATTAGTTGTGGTATAAAAAGTCAACTGATCCGTTCTACCTTATGGAAAACAATGCATTAAATTGTTGACGCTGTAATGAAAAAATGGGGAAACGTTAGAACAAATTGAAATTTGGCTTTTTGAGGTAAACATTGGAGGGCTTATATCATATCAACTTATATCAGTTGATAGTATTAACGAAGTATTTAGTGTGCGAAGTATTTAGGGATCGGTTTGAATTTGTGTTGTTTGTGTTTTTATGCTATTTTACTTTGTGTAATGTAAACTGCCGATAACATTTTTTACGTTCACTACGTCTACAATAACTAATGTAGCCTAAAAGGGTGCAAGTGAATAAAATGTTTTTCTATATTTTATTTATTTAAGAGTTGTCGAATGTCAATTAAAAAAGTTTTGCCAATATGAAAGACTAAAATATATCCTAGCGATAAATTTATAAATTTGGACACGTTCTGCATAATTATTTCCTCAAGCATGCAGTACATGCAAACTTTTTTGTAACATTTCAGAGCTTAGAAGTTAAAATCTTATCACTTATTACATATTACAATTTTTTATTTTAACTATACATTTATTATTATTATTGATATGGGATGTAGCACTGCGACCGTCGGGTCTATTGTGCCCCCTTCAGGGCTTAGAGAAGGTCTTTTAGCCCTGTTGCGTCAATAAAAAGTAGTATAGAACGTATTCTACAGAGTTTTATTGCCTTTTCCGTAAGAATATACATTCCTAGGAGCCTATTTCGTATGTGCATTAGCGCAGGGCATTCTAACAGTACATGTGCGGCCAACTCCTCATTCTCTTCACAGAATCTACAGTTTGCATCCGTAAGTATATCCAGTTTTGTAAGGTGGTGTTTTAGTCTGCAGTGCACTGTTAGGATGCCTGTGATGATAACTATAAATTGCATAATATAAAATAAAATAAGTAAACGCTATATCACGAACTTCATTAAAATGAATGGGCTAAATTTGGGGTGAATGTGAATGTTAGGTGGCTTATTACGAAGTACGGTGCGGTTTTTACTTCAAGCTAATGAATATTAATTAATGGCCGGACGGTCAGATCTTTTTAGGCGGGAAGAAATGGATAAAAGTGCGAGATTCATTGCTAAGGGGTTAACATGTTCTGTCAACCTTTTCTTGTATTTTTTTCTTATATTGTCAAATTCAGCTTTAACTAAGGGAATTTGTATATCTCGGTTTTAACCTTTATGTGCCTTTGTTATGTGTTATGTGTATTTGTAGCAAGCATATATGTTATATAGGTTCTGCTATTGCTATTCAGCTATGTGTGTTTTCAAAAAATTATTACTTCTCGATCTGTTAATCGTGATAGTACTGCATCTGTTAATTATTGTTTTGCTAATGGCTATTTATTTATTAACATTTTGTTATTAATTATTATTCTACTATTGGCGTTTTTACTGTCTGCTACTTCAATTTAAAATTTCATTTTAATATTGCAATATTGATATCAACATTGATATAAACATTCATGAGATATAATTTGTCATGTTATTTTACTCTTATTTGTGTAGCTCTTTTAGTTTTTTATTTATTTGGTGCCGTTAGCTGGCGTGCTTTTTATTTTTTTTTACCTTTTCAGTGGTTTTAGCTTACATGTATTATTTTTAAACATATAAACTAATATATTTTTAAATAATAATAGCTGATTTTATTTTTCATTTTGAAGCGAATTTTCTTCGTAAATGATAGGAATATAAATTTGTATGGACTTACATACGCCGTTTGACATTTTCAATGTGTTCTTGTTTTATATTGTAAGGTAGGCTTTTTTAGTTTTATGCACACACCATATAAATGTTCTGATTCTTTTAAGTTTTTTAGTTTCTTGTCATTTTGGTTGCTCTTTCCAATATATACAGATATATGCTTGTGTTGTATTGAGCACTGCGTGCATGAATGAGTAAAGTGAAAGATTTACATGAAAACATACCATACAACTATTTTTAGCGTTAGTAGTATATATTTTTTGAATTATACATTATTAAAAAAATATTCACAAGGCTACATTATAGAAATTGAGTAAAAATTGTTGATAGTTTTTTTAGGAATTGAAATAAACTTCAATTCTGCTTATATTGTAATTTAAAAAAAGAAAATAAATATCAGTCAGCCTAATATTTAGTTAGTTTGAATAGCTTTATAAAAATTCACATCCTAATTGAAAAATGAGTTTTCCAATTTGCTTTCAATGATTAAAAAAGCAATCCGCAATTGCTTTCAATGTTTAAACTGAGGCAATCCGCAAAAGTAGTCCGTACTTTTGCGGATGCCTCAGAATATGACCAAAAAACTGCAACTTACGGTGTTTTATGTCTCTACATCTCCAATACTGCCGAAAAATAATTCCTAGTATTCTTTTTTCAAATATTTTTAAATGTGTTAATGGTATGGGTCTGTAGAGTTCACTCCTTATAGCAATCTGTTAGAGATTTGTATATCTTTAGTTTATTAGGCTTACATATTATAGAAAACGAAGTTATATTCACCTGGTTGTGGTCTCTTTGCATTATTGGAAATATCTACGTCACTCAAATGGTTGTCATTGGATCACAGTGTTAAAAAAGTTGATTAATAAAAAAACTTGTATCCAAACTACCTTGTAAGAAGCATAATATTTGCATATAATATAGAATAAAATTGAATGATAATAATTATAATAAATAAATAATCATTATTTACTTTCGTGACAATAAAAACTGATTGAAATTATTTTTCGAACTGCTGAAACGAAACGAAAACCCCTTTTACAAAAACTGCAAAGCAAAAAAGCAAAAATAAATTAAAACGGAAACCGCATCAAACCGCAAACACGTCCAACTTTGAAGTAATAAAAATCAACAATAATTTTAATTGTGCACAGAATCGTGTGCCAAAATTAAATTATCCATTCTGCTTTTAAGTGTTTTTTATATTCATTTTTTATCGTCCTGGCTTCATTATTCGAGCGCAAGCAGAAAACTTTAGACAAACTTTTTTCCTTTGCTCAAGTTGATCTTAGTGCTGCTAATGTCACTTCAGTGCTCGGGTTTGTTGTTAATTTTGGTACGTCGCCTGCTGCACGTAAGAAACAGTGCTGCCATTGCACTTCACTTTCCTTAGACATTTTCGTTTTAAAGCAGCACAAATGTGTGCAAAATAAGCGTTAATAACGTCAAATATATTGTTGACGTTTGTCTTGTGTTAGTCGGATTTTTTTTCTTTTTGTCCTTTTCCAACTTTCCTTTTTAATGTTAATTTCACGCCTTGTATTTCTATTACTTGTAATTGTAAAGAGGTGAAGAGCAAAAGTTGGCTGTCAACAGGAGTATGGTTTGGGTAACACTGATGCGTGGACTATCTTTCAAACTTTTGTGGCTGGGAAAGTTTACGTTGGTGAAAATTATTGTTGATTTATACTATTTGTTCGACTCTTTATGGATCACCTCTCAGTCGTTTTTTTTACTGTAGGTGGAAAGCAACGAAAGAGACACACTAAAACCACCTTTTAGAAATGAATGCAGAAAATTTCCACAGCAATGTCGAATGTTCATTCTAGTAATCAAGGAAGAGAGATGAGAGCATGAGGCTTAATACCTAGCGGGCTATGTTAAACTAAGCCAGAAATCATGGGCATGAATAAGGTATGTTAGACTGAAGGTGGTGGGGTTAGAGCGCAAACACGGAGGTAAGGCTAGCGGTAGACCTTGTGACTAGGGTCACGAAAGCCGCGGTTAAAGAATCGGACGATAAAGGATCATCGAGATAAAGAGAGAGATATTGATGAGGTTTATGGAGCATGGCTTAAATGAAGTCTGCGGAAGAGTGCTTGGGCTGGAAATGTATCGGTTGAGGTTGTGTAACCGGGTGAGATAATCTTTTAGTCTTTTACGTTTTTCTAATATATATACTCATCTTATGCCAGTGGATTAATTTTTTGTTTTAATAAATGTTACACTTACAAAAATAACAAACAATAAAGCCGTCAAAGTTAACAGTAACAGGGCTTACACCTACTGATATTCATTTTTTTAATAGTAGCTATTTGGTTTAAAGTTGATAGTAGCCCTTTTCAATGAATTTTATTAGAACTGCATTCCAGTTCAATATTACAAACAATTTCATATATGTGTATTGTAATTTTCAATAGAGAACTTGCAAATAGTAAATTGAAACTTTGATTTAAATTCGCTTAAATTTTTTTGTAATAAAAAAATATTTCTATTAAAATTTCTTGCCATCGACGAATCATGTTTAGAGAGTGTTGCAATCCCAGGTATTTTAATGCTTGCACCACTTTTTTAAAGGGGAGAGCCTAGTTCCATAAACCCGCTTGGCAACATGGATGAAGTTGGTTCTATAATGAACGCAGTTTAAATAATTAACGTCGGTTTAAAAGATTCACTTAGTGTCATGCTTTAAGAATACAATAATACTATCTAAAAAATTTTTAAGATAAACGTAAGAGCATGATTATGTTATGATGCCGTATAAATTTCCGAAAATGGATTTTTTTATAATTGGGCTTAACACTTTCAGAAAATATTTTCTATAATAAACATAATAAACATTTTTTATTTTAAGTTCAATTTCTTATAGACTATTTTGATTTTTCAATTAGTTACTCGACAAAAAGGGATGGACTCCAAAGTAAACTGAAGCTTTTAAATCTAATTAATTGCAAATTCAAGCTTATTGTTTTAAATTGCTAACGTGTTTATGTTTTTTTTAAAACCTGATGAAACTTCTGAAAATCGAATAATATTATAAAACTAATTCAGTTATATCTGATGTTTTAGAAATGCTAGACTACACTATTATTTCCTAGCCGCATTACTTAAGTAAACACACAGCTTATTGATGGTAAAGATATGCTAAAGTAGTGTGTGAAGTCCCTTAAGACCACGTAGGGAATGAAACACACAATAATTATAATGTAAGTATACAGAGAGATGGAGTTCTTTTTTATTATTTCTAAAGTAAATAAATTTAGAACACACCTGTAATTGAGATTTCGCAAAAATTTTTTTTTCATGTATTTTATGGTTGAATCTTTGGATTAGGTGTACCATGCAACATCATTTAAATGTTCTACGTGGGACATCTTACAGTAGTGGATGTCCCAGTTTTTATATATTTTGATGATTTTTTGGCAAATAACAAGAAACTGTTTGGTCATAATTTGACGAGTGCTTGTTTTCAAAGGATTGAGAACAATCCTCGAATTGTTCACGTAAACACGAACCTTCAAGACTATAATATGGATCATCCTTTAAAACTGTTTGTACATAATTTTCAACACACAGAGATTTTCTTTAGCAATATTAAAGCACAATGGTACATTTATTCCTGAATTTGTTTTCATGTTTTTTTCCATTTCAATCATTTTTAGTCTTTTGTTCATTTAGGTGGTATTTTTGTGGTATGGTTAACTTTTTAATTAATATGAATTAAATTTAATAGGAAAATTCATCTGTAGTGTGAAATTTTAAAATTAAAATTTAGTTATTTTGAAAAACGATGATTAGAGTTTTATTATTGCGTATTTGCTTGTGTGGTTTATTAATTTATGAACCAAACTGCGACATTTACATTGTTTTTTTGCTGGCACTAAAACTCTGCTTTGCTTTAACAAATACATATATCGTTTATTGTTGGTGTTATTTTTGTTACATTTTCTTTTGCAATTATTATTAGTGCTGTTATTGTAATTGTTGTTGTTGTTGGATGGCAAGCATTAGTGGCATTGGACTCATTGCAGTTTAAGTCGTCAGCAGCCGCAACTCATGTAAACGTCCTTCTGCTTGTACTTGAGTTTTTTTATTTTATGTTTTTTGTTTTTCTCTTTGTCATATTTAGTTTTTGTTATGTGCTTGTTTGCTTCTGTTTATTTTCACTCATTTCTTTTTTCCCTTTTTATGCTTTTGTTCTGTGTAAATTATATTTGCAACGCTTGTACTTTGTCCATTGTTTATTATTTATGTTTCGTTTGATGTTGTTTTTTGTTTTTTCTGTTTTTTCTTTGTTTTGTTATTTGGATGTTTTGTTTTTGTAAGTTGCTTTGCATTTTTACTTACGTTTCTTCTGCTTTTATGCAAGTAAAATGCTAAGTGCAAAAAATGCAGCAAAGCCAAAAGTTTTCTTGAGTGTTTTATTCAAATTCAAATTGCTTAAATGCTGTTTTATCTGGTTTAACACATTTTCTTTGCCAGAAAATTTGACAAAATTTTATTTTACTTATTTATTCCTTGTTTTATTACGACTGTTCTGTTTTTCTTTTTTTTTGTTTTTGTCCTTTTCTCTTCTTGCAATTTCCCTTAATTTTGTTTCGTACTTAGCAACACTTTTTGCGCTTTATATTTTACACCCATTTTTGCTGTTGACAAAAGTTCGTTAATTTGAATTTTAAAATTGCACGCTTAACTTAGTTCACTTGAAGTGCATAAAATTTGTTTTATAAACTGCACGGAATTGTTTAAGCTGAAGTCCAAAAATAACAAAAACAACATAAAAATGCAAGAAAACAAATATACAACAAAAGATAGTCGTTTTTGTTGTTGTTTGTTTTTTGTTAAACTGCAAGCGAATGCCAGAAAATAAATACAATTTATTTTTAATTATACGCAAATTAGTAGCAAAAACGTTGCTTTTATGTGCCCAGGAACGCGTAGCGTTGTTTGGTTTTTTGCTTTTCTTCAGTTTAC
This sequence comes from Teleopsis dalmanni, assembly GCF_002237135.1. Taxonomy (NCBI): domain Eukaryota; kingdom Metazoa; phylum Arthropoda; class Insecta; order Diptera; family Diopsidae; genus Teleopsis; species Teleopsis dalmanni. The sequence continues at coordinate 129,641,407 of NC_051847.1, forward strand.
CGGCAACTGACAATGAACTGACTTGGGCTGGACTTGTAAGGTTCCACATTTTATACTACTCAAAGTTTTCTATATTTGCATAAAACATTTTATTGTTTCACTATTCGTAGTAGTGGCATGTCCTGTTAGGATACACACACATGTATAATCATGTAAACACCCACAAATTCACACTTAATAGTTTGTTACATTAAATTTCGTTCTTAATTACTACAACATAAGAAGTTTTTATTACGCCAACACTGCTGCGAAATAAAGTCTACAATAGGCGTGGCCGTGTATTGTATACAACATGCTGTGTAAATAGTTCACAAATAAAAAACAAATTACATACAGTAAACGATTATAACCACAGCAGCAGATATTTCCCATAATATATAAAATATTTCACACTGGGTTTTATGTGGACCACAAAAATGGAGAACAGAATCTGCGATGGAAAATTATAAAAAAATATGATTCTACCAGCCATAGTTATTGCATCTGAGTGCAATAGTGTGAAATAACTTGATGTTACAGAGATATGTGTAAACCTGAGGAGTGATAATTATGGAAGAAATACAGAATAACAAAACAACTTTTATTGATGTAGTATAAATTCTTTTATATCACTGTTGCAAGTTGCAAACAACCTATAGTATCACCACACCAAAGAAAGACTAAAGAACAATGCAGTAGAATAGGAAAGAGAGGTTTTATAGATGAAAGAGATAAAGATAAGCTCAGATATATCATTGAAAACTTGAGAAAGACTGTAAAAATCGAAGTAGGATACGAACTTAACACGCAATAATTCGAAATATAATAGCAGTAGGAAAGTAACACCTGAGGAGATGTATAAATAATGCACTCGGTGTGTGTGTAAATAATAATAATAAGTATATGTTATTGATAAAAATATGTTAATTTTATTTCTTATAGTAACTAAAACAGCAGAGTTTGAAGAGATTTAATATATCACTGAATTTTATGTCTCTTTTCAATTTAAAAAGTATGACTTGCATATTTATGCATATGTAAAATTCATATCTATAAAAGTATTTTCAGATTGTTAATTGTTAATAAATATTCGTATGACATTGGGTTTTTTTTTGCAATATTTCTTCCTTACTTCCAACACCTACTTTTATTCTATATAGAACACAATCAAAGACTTAAGAGAATCCTAACAATTGAATAAGTACAAATTTCTTAGTCCAAATGGATTTAAACATTGACTAGGAATTAGTTAAATGTCAAAATATACCTATTTATTACTACAAGCTCTCCAATAGTATGAGTAGGGCATAGGTAGCTTATAAATTTTGGGACGAGCAATGTAGAATTCTTCATGTATTATAATCTATGGTAGTTACTGTCAGAACACAAATCAAACACCATGTGATTTTTATCAAAGCAAATGGAGTAGATAAATGGCAACCAAAGATCATTGTCATTTTCACTATTAAACTAAATTTCATACATTCTATGTTTTATTCGAAACTGTATTTCAAATAAAATATCACATGACAAGATTTAATTCTATTTTAACTATCATTTATCATTGGAAGATTAACCAATGTTGATTTTTTCACGACTAAAAGAATTTTTATTGTAGATTA
>NC_051847.1:129643107-129697226 GCF_002237135.1 Teleopsis dalmanni
TTCACAGAATTACAAACTAACTTGCATAGAGCAGCATTTAGGTTAATTAAATATATTAAGTATTTAATATTAGTTCAAGCAGTTGGCTTTACACTAACGCCATTAATAGTAAGGCACTAAAATGGCAGTTAAGGCAACCTAATGCAAATTTGCTTTGTTGTTGTAGCAAACTTATTGTGCCATAAGTGCTACGTGACGTATACGTAACTTATTCAAAATGCAAACGTACCATGCTTAACTCATAGACAGTTGATTTAAGCATTTTGTTCCGATTGAAGCGTGTTTACACTGTGTCTTTAAGTGGTGGAAAATGTTTAGAATCGGTGAAATTAGGCCAAACATAAACGACAGTTTGCTGTCAATTGAGTTGTGTATATTACAGGAAGACTATTTGAAATATAAGTATGAAGTGTTATATTTATTATTTTTTATACTGTTGGGCACAATTTTTGTTATGACTTAAAGAAAAACTTTTAAATTCCGTTTCATTTTCTATTAGGAGAATGAGTGGAGTTCTACCTCTCAATCTATATGAATTTATGTATGTTTAAAATAATTAAATTTCCTTTAGTTATTTTTCTCTACCATTTTCCATTTCTACATATATATACCTCTTTGTATTATTTTCGTCACATAAGAGTTGATTAATTTTTTTATATATATATAAACAGATTTTTTTTCATTTACATTAACGTCACTAGTAGTTCATTCTCATTTTTACAGTGCAAGTTATTTTTCAAAACTGCTACTTGGGCTTAAGCTGAGTTATTCATAAGTTTGAGAGAAAAATCCTACTCCAAGCGCTTTGTATGAGATCACATATGAAATCCCAAGTCTGTTCATATGCTTTATATAAATGAAAAATTATCTGCACCAAGCTCTGCGCGGCTCTATACCAGGCACAATTGCCATCACTTGTCATAGTCGTCGCATTTGCCATGTTGAGCACACTTAAGCATCAGTTTCATTAAACTGATTTATATCTTTATGTTATTACTTAAATGTTATCTTTCTTGTGTAAGACAAAAGGGAATGTAGCAGGGAAAAAATCCATCTCAAAATACAAACAAGATACTTAAATATCCCATAACACATACATGAAAAACATTCACGCAGCAACGACACAGATACGCAGCAGTAAAGCCTATTTGGTCATTTATAATGATTTTTAAGACAAAGCGGCTCATGTTTACTTATTTCCTGTTACTTGTGATAATAAAAATGAAAATGGCTGTTTCATTACATTTAATATTCTGCATTTGGCAAGTATCCTCTTGCAAGGATTATCATCAATCACCGAGTCCTGCCAACGATTACAGACTAAATGCTATGCAAACTCTACAGTTTCTAATTGTAATTTTCGTTGTTTTCGAGTATTTCTACTCGACTCTCGTTGCGCGCTCTTGTGACTTTTGCTGATTTGGAAACTGATTGATGAATTAATTTGCTGCAGCGGATTTGGCGTCGAAACAATGGACACGCACGCGAATTCTATGGCAGTGCAAGAAACCATATTCGGAACATGTAGCATAAAGTGGTAGAGTATAGCATAAACACTCCACAATTTAGCAGTTGCGCCGCTTAATTATTTTACTGCTAATGTTGGTTGTAATTGTTGTGGCGCGTTTATTGTTTCGTTCCCGAACTGATTTTTGAATTATGAGATTGAATAGACAGACTACAGAAATTATAAAAATTCAATTGCTGAAGTTATTGTGTTCTGAGAAATAGGTTTTGTGATACTATAGCTAAATGCAGAGCCAGTGGGTGGGATTTTGAAATAATCCAATTTTTAAAATAGAAATTCTGATAATGATTCTGATTAGTTAATAGTTAACAGTAATTGCATTTAAATGGTTTATACTTAGTAGAAAAATTTTTGTATCCACACGCCAGTCTGTCTATTCCTTCTATAACATAGGGTTTAGCGATTCTACTCAAATGCTTTGTTTTGGATTAATCGAGTTTGTTTGATAGCGCGGGTTGAAATTTATAGCCCAAGTATGCTTAATTAGTAACCCTTTTAACTAAAGGAATAATGTCAAGGAATTTTAATAATGAGAAAGACTATACCTATCATCTGCCAGTCGTACTATCTGTACAAAGTAAAGGTTAAAAAATATTTATTACTTTTTTTATATTTGCTGTGGTGTACCAGGTGAAGAGCGCTGGTAGCTTTTTATGTACTTAATATATACTTCAATAAATAACATAAGTACGATACGATATTTGCATGATGCCCTCACTAACTACTTCCATATAGATTAAGATGATATCCCATCCTTTCTCAGACGTTAAATATACTTTAACTACGAAAAGAATTAAAACCGGTTCATGACAAAACAAGCGTTGATTCATTGAATTTCCGTGAATAGCCAGAATCAACTTCAGCTAGGTTAAAATATAAACTATTAAACTATTTTTCTATATCAAAGAGGGCTCAGTTATCCTTGTGAACTGGGCTAAGTTGTTGAGTAATACTTACCATACAGTGTAGATACGAAATGGTTAAATATAAATTGCGGCCAACAGCCGAGTCCTGTAACAAAGTATCCTATCTTTCTAATGTAAGATAAAGACTGGATTCGAGGTTTCAACACCAGAATTCCCATTCTCTATCCAACCAGAGATAGCTGGAAGCTTGGATATATGATAGATAACTGGTCAGTTACCATATACACAGATGCTCCAAAGATGGAAGGTGGTACGGGAGCAGGTATAATCTCGTAACACGATACCGACTCCTTGATACTTGCAGCATCTTTCAGGCCGAGATATTTGGTATCGAAAAAACAGCCAATCCTATACAACTAAGTATAATTCTTCCTTTGAATATCACGATTATCCGTCAGGCCTGACAATCTATCAGGCCATACTGGAAGCTATTGAATCCAAAATAGTTAAATCCAAGATTGTATTAAGATGTTGCGCCTCACTGATGAGTATCAAAGAGGCTCTGAAGAGGTTCTGAACTGCATATAAAGGGGGTCGAAGTCTCAGTACAAACATCGATGTGCGAACTGTTTATGATCATAGAGGAATTTACTAATGTGATTAACCGCAAAAACTGTGAGGTTGCTAGAATGTCATGGCCTAGATTGTGCAAAAATAAAACGAAAAGACTTTTGGGTTTCAGTAAACCTGCAGTGCGTACTATAGTACTAACGGGGCACTATGCTATTACGCTTATGCAAGTTCCAAGAAATGGATTATGCAGGAGTTGCTAAGATGAGGAGGAGGTAGAATCCAGCAACCACTTCTTATGTCTTTGTCCAGGACTGCAAACAAGGCGACTTCAATGTTTTGGGGATTGCTTTTTCACTGTGCTGGAAGAGACAATGAAAGCAAACTTATCGAATCTTCCCAAATTCTCGTGGAAAACCAAATGTTTAATAACATTTAAAAGGACTGAAACAATCTGGTAATAAATTAAAATATTAAAATTAAAATTAGCTTTGCTTATCGAAGTATGTATAATATATTTTACATATATCATTCATATTTACACATTCTTAGATTATAGTTAATTTATTTTTTATATGTGTACATATATTTGACGTATTTTTATAAACATTATTTTTCTGTAGGAAAATCTATCAGTAATTTTTGTAAGTTCTGTGGTAACCTTTTGAATGCATTTACTTTTAGATCATATTTTTTTTGAATTTTCAAGAAAAGAGTGATTTAAAATTGATTCATGTGTAGCTAAAACTAAAATTTTATTATAATTCGATCGCAATAACCTATATCTTTTTATATCGATGTCGTTATAAAAGTTTGCCAATTGTGTGTGTGTAAATCGAATTCGACTTTAAATCACGGACGTTAAATCTGGTTAGTTGTTATATCGATTGTCTTTACAAACGATTGCTACTGTTTTGATATTTATAGTTTATCATGATATTAATGACAAATTTTATTCAATAACACACGAAACATGTTTACTACTTAACTTATTCTATGAAATTACAATAACCAGTTATAGCCACTCTTGAATAATATATATTTACTGTATCTGAAGAAATGAAATTTGATAATAAAAAAAAGATAGTTTTTGATAAATTATCGTTGCTGATATTATAAGCAGAAAACTTTTAATTATTAAATTAATGTCTTAACATTTTCTATGGTAATTATAAACCAGATGATAAGAGTTTGGCTATGGTGAGACACTCGTAGTAGATATGGGATTATGAGTTATATATTTTCTTTCAAGCACACCTTCCAAATTCTGTGCTATCTCTTAATCGTCTGTTTAACAGTTTAAAATCTTTAAGTAACTGAATGCATATAAACAATGTTTTAGTTAAAACGCAATGTAATTTACCACTTCTTTAACGTGCATTAAGTGAACTTAAATATTCTTTCTACAAAAGATTGCTGTAGTTACCTTTAACTGGTACAAATTACGGCTTCCTACTTCACCGTACGCTGCTGGTATAATAACATAATTTTCAGAATTCTATTCACCTCACCTCCAGCACTTAGTCTTATTTTATTTTAAAAATTTTGTATCTTTTTTTAACGCCAAGTAGTAAAACATTTAAGTGGTGCTCCCGTTCTTGCACTTTACGTCTGTTAAATTAACACTTCTTTTATCCAAAACACCACATCTCATCTCAGCGCAGTTCAGCACAGCTCTGTTCAGCACACCTCAACTCAACTCAACTGAACTCAACTCATCTCAACTCAAAGTTACCCACTCACCCATTTAGGTACCTCACTTAAAAACTACGTATATTATACTCATATTTGCAACCTCTATGCAGAACACTAAAAAATATGTAAAAGATAAAAAGATACCCGTAAAATAGATACAAAAAAATTCATATAGAAAATGCAAGGAAAATATGTAACAGAGCAAGAATTTTTCTTTAAATATGCAAAAACCAAGCATAAAAAGCTTAACACACTTAACTTACTTAAATAAATAAAATGTTTTAAAAGCCTTGCACTGTATTTATGTGCCATTGTGTGTGGGTATCTGTGTCTGTTGCTGTAGCTGTAGCTACATCTATATCTGTATCTGTATCTGTATCTGTATCTGCATCCATAAGTATAGTTTATTTGTGTATGTGTGTGAGTCAGAGTGGATTATGTATGCAATCATAATTCAGTTGCTTTGGCAGCTGCAACACACTGCTCCCAGCTTCTGCTGCAATGACTCGAAGTCGAACTGCTAGAACACTGAGAAAACAACGCTTTCCTCACAGTCTGTGTGTGTGTGTGTGTGTTTTCACAAATACAAATTTGTACAAAAATAAAAGATACAAAATGTAAGACTGAACAAACTACAAAAAACAAAAAAAAAAAACACAAAAACTAGAAAATAGAAAATTTTTAAAATAAAATAAGTTAGCACGAAAAAAATTGCATGTTAAATTTTATGCAATTTTATTTCATAGTACTTTGCATTTTGGGTTATGATGAATACGAGCTCAATTCTGTAAACAGTGCATTTAGGTTCTTACGAATTTATGCGTAGCAGCACATGTTCCTGTAGATACAAACTGCAGTTATTGCAGCTACTGCAGCGTGTATATGTTACGAGAGATTCGTAGCTCAGATATGTACACATTTGCCGAGCAGTTAACTTGTGGAGAAAGTAAACTTCAGACACCTTTCACTGCAGTTGATTAAAACGAAACACTAAATGCTTCATTTTAATAATATTAAGGCTGACGGCTTAAGATTTTGTTTGTGTTTTAATAGCTTTAAAATATTTGGTTACCAGTTTTTGTGTATCTTTGAGGTTTACGGTGTTTTGCTGCTATTAATTGTTTACATTAAAATATGGGAAGCATGCATATTTATGTGGAACTTATGTGGAAAAGTTTATATTTGCTAGCAAATATTTTCATTCAGATACAATATTTAAAACTAAGCAAAACCTTGAGGTAGATATTCAGAAAAATAAGTTTTATTTGGATTAGATATATGAGAAGTGCGATGGAAGATTATTGCATATATAACCCATTATCATTTATGATCTTTTGTCACTTTTTGGGTAGGTTCATTATGGTTTCGATGTGGAACTTAAGCGACATCAGACACACTGTCGAGAAAGACGATCCATAGAGTATGTGAATAATATATTCTTTCTCCTCCTATGAATACAACTTCAACAATTGTTGTTAAAGAGCTCCTAACCGATAGGTTAATTTGGTAATAATATCAGTTATGACGGAAGTGTCTATTTTACTTAACAAAAAAGTGGTGTATTTCGTAGAGAGGTTTCGAAAAGTAGTGAACTATAATAACAAAAATTCTTTTATATTATTTTTATTAATTCAAATTTTGGGTGGCCATGCAGTTCTTTCGAGTATTACCAAATACCCAGAATCAGTAGTCTTGGAAATTATTTCTTATATTTAATTATATAAATAATTTTGTAAATAATTTTTTAAGACTGCAAGTGTCAAGGGTTGAACTCGTGCTCTGCCAAATTTAAAGCTCAGAGTCAGTGTTCATTAGTCAACTGACCCAAAGTCCTACTTGACTTTTTATGTTCGCACATTTTTCTGGAGTTTTGTTAATTTGCTGTGAAAGCTTTTAATAACAAATTCACTTGCTGTGTTATATTTGAACGAAATCATAAACCAGCTGTAGAATAATTTAATAAATTATATTTTTATTTTTAATTGTTAAATTTCAATACTATTCTGTATGTAGGGGCATTATTTGTTGCATGCTTTTATATTATTCTTTCTTGTGTATAGAACCTAATCCAGGAAAGTAATACGGAGAAAATGTTGCTAATATTATCCCAGAATTCGCACGAGCGAGATTATATATATTAAATATATGTTGTAATTTAACGTCTGTTATGACAGATGTGACTATTTTACAATTCAAAATGGAAAATAAAAGTTTTTATTTATTTTGTTTTGATTTTAAAATGAAGAAGAGAAAATATGTTTCTTACTAGTCTTTATAAATGTTTATTTGATACTTAGACCGAAGAACATTAATTATTTGATGAGTCAATTTACAGTTATATGTAATTACGGGGGGATTGATTGTTTTGTGCTATAATCTGATTATGTCGCGCTGTGTTGCTTATTCTGTTTCACCAAAACAAAAGCTATTCCACACTAATACTATTTAATTGGATAACAAAAAAATTGTTAACCCTATTCTTATAGTCATCTGCATTGACTGTCGACGATTTCATCTTAAAAACATGGGGCAATGATTCTGCTAATCTATAAGCATATCAAAGTATTTTCTTATTAGTGCTGCTTATATTATACGAATAATTATATATTCGAAATTCGAGCTCAAATTATTCGAATGGGTGAAACATTTCGTTGCAAAACGAATAATGAAGTATTCATTGATATTCGAATATTCGTATAGAATTATTCGTTGGTATTCAAATATTCGTATAGAATTATTCGTTGGTATTCGAATATTCGTATAGAATTATTCGTTGGTATTCGAATATTTGTATAGAATAATTCGTTGGTATTCGAATATTCGTAGAGAATTATTTGTTGGTATTCGAATATTCGTACAAAATTATTCGATAGTATTCGAATATTCAAACAATTTGAAAAATTCGAGCATCAACAACACTAATTCGTATTGCTAACGTACTGAATACAAATCAACCATCAATTGTTGATATAAAAATCACAAAAAGTGTTTGCTAATTTAAAAAAAAGTTTAAAGAAAATATTTAATAATAATATGAACCTTCGGGATAAGACTTTAATTCATCTGAAGGAAAATATGTTTTGTAAAAATTGTTTGTATAAGTATAAGTAATGAATTTTCCACAAGTTCTGTGGTTTTGTACGCAGTTTCAGTATCGCCTTTTTGCAGTTATAGGCCATTATCACAGTATAAGTAAATTTATTTATATTTTCAATTAAATATTAATTTTTTTTTGTTTAATTTAAATAATGAATTTAAAAATTAAAACATTGAAGCTGCAATTTTCCCAAATAATTTAAATTTTTATTGTTTTCTAAGTTTACTCGTTGTTTTTGATAGACATTCAAACAATTCATAATTTTTAAAATGTTTAATAAACCAAGAATGGAACGAGTGGGTTAACCGCAACTATTGCAGCTAAAAGCAATGCGGCGCTCCTCATGCACAATGTATTCAAAAATTTTGCAATGTGGAGAACGCACCATGGCGTCAACACAACGAGGTTGGCATCATGCGGGAGCAGCAGGTAGAACTTCCTTTGGTGGCATATTGGCTGCACGTTGAGTATCCATACGAAAAACTAAAACACTATGAAATATATAATTACTCGAGATTTATGAGGGGCTACGCTGATTATGATGTCTAGGATTCAGAACGATACTCGTATAAAAGCATGGCGGTCGTCGCATATGGAAAAGTTGAAAAAAATTTAAAACAAATACAAAAGGATACGACATTAGTGGGTGAGAGCAATATATAATTAAGGTGGGAGAGAAGCGCAGCCGTATGAAAATAACAAATATAATATATGTGTGTATACATGTTATTATTAAGCACCCACTGCAAGATTTTAGAACAGCAGGAATTATGAAAAAAAAAAAAATATATTAATTTATGTACAGCTTAACGGGTGGGAAAATTTTAAATGCCTTTTATTTAAATGGCAGGATTGTAAGCCCGCTTAGTGTGCTTCGCTTGTTTATTTGTTGACTGCTTTATGAGGGGTAGCAATGAGCAAAGGAGCAGCCAAAGCACACTTAAATCTCTTGTACGGTACTAAAGTATTACAGTTTTGAGTTTCATTTTATCCGGCAGTGAAATGACCTATCTTAGCACTGTACGATTAAGTGCCACTGCCATTTCATACCATTTCATGCTAGTTAATGTGTTTAAACGACGCGACAAAACTCTAAATGCGTCTGTGACCTTTTAAGCGATATGCCAAAATGCGTCCGATGTGCATGTGGTTTACTTTTATGCTGAACTGAAAATTTTATGAATGAATAAAACAAAATTAACACGTCAAACTCAATTGTTTCTGCAATACCTATTTTATTCTAAGGATTTTCACTTCAATAAACTTTTATTATTTCACTAGTTTAATATATAGATGAGAGAATTTTATAGATACTGAAGAAAAATGAAAGAAGTTGAAGACTGTTTAAGTACTCCTGATACTCAATTTACATTATTTATCTATATTGGAAAATAATTACTAATATTAAAAATGTTGAATAAACAAAAACGATGTTTATTCACACTCAGGAACAACAGAAAAAACCTACAGACTGAATTAGTTGTGGTGTAAAAAGTCAACTGATCCGTTCTACCTTATGGAAAACAATGCATTAAATTGTTGACGCTGTAGTGAAAAAATGGGGAAACGTTGGAACAAGTTGAAATTTGGCTTTTTGAGGTAAACATTGGGGGGCTTATATCATATCAACTTATATCAGTTGATAGTATTAACGAAGTATTTAGTGTGCGAAGTATTTAGTGATCGGTTTGAATTTGTGTTGTTTGTGTTTTTATGCTATTTTACTTTGTGTAATGTAATCTGCCGATAACATTTTTTACGTTCACTACGTCTACACTAACTAATGTAGCCTAAAAGGGTGCAAGTGAATAAAATGTTTTTCTATATTTTATTTATTTAAGAGTTGTCGAATGTCAATTAAAAAAGTTTTGCCAATATAAAAGACTGAAATATATCCTAGTGATAAATTTATATATTTGGACACGTTCTGCATAATTATTTCCTCAAGCATGCAGTACATACAAACTTTTTTGAAACATTTCAGTGCTTAGAAATTAAAATCTTATCACTTATTACATATTACAATTTTTTATTTTAACTATACATTTATTATTATTATTGGTATGGGTTGTAGCACTGCGACCGTCGGGTCTATTGTGCCCCCCTTCAGGGCTTAGGGTAGGTCTTTAAGCCCTGTTGCGTCAATAAAAAGTAGTATAGAACCTACTTTACAGAGTTTTATTGCCTCTTCCGTAAGAATATACATTCCTAGGAGCCTATTTCGTGTGTGGATTAGCGCAGGGCATTCTAACAGTACATGTGTGGCCGACTCCTCATTCTCTTCACAGAATCTACAGTTTGCATCCGTAAGTATACCCAGTTTTGTAAGGTGGTGTTTTACTTCAAGTTATTGAATATTAATTAATGGCCGCACGGTCAGATCTTTTTAGGCGGGAAGTAATGGATAGAAGTCAACTTTTCTTGTATTTTTTTCTTATATTGTCAAATTCAGCTTTCACTAAGGGAATTTGTAAATCTCGGTTTTAACCTTTATGTGCATTTGTTATATGTTATGTGTATTTGTAGCAAGCATATATGTTATATAGGTTCTGCTATTGCTATTCAGCTATGTGTGTTTTTATTAAAAATTATTACTTCTCGATCTGTTAATTTTGTTATATATTATTCTACTATGGCGTTTTTACTGTCTGCTACTTCAATTTAAAATTTCATTTTAATATTGCAATATTGATATCAACATTGATATAAACATTCATGAGATATAATTTGTCATGTTATTTTACCCTTATTTGTGAAGCTCTTTTAGTTTTTCATTTATTTGGTGCCGTTAACTGGCGTGCTTTTTATTTTTTTTTACCTTTTTACCTTTTTTTACCATATTATAAACTAATATATTTTTAAATAATAATCGCTGGTTTTATTTTTCATTTTGAAGCGATTTTCTTCGTAGTTGTTGGGAATTCAAATTTATATGGATTTACATACGCCGTTTGACATTTTCAATGTGTTCTTGTTTTATATTGTAAGGTATGCTTTTTTAGTTTTATACACACACCATGTAAATCTTCTGATTCTTTTAAGTTTTTTAGTTTCCTGGCATTTTGGTTGCTCTTTCCAATATATACAGATATATGCTTGTGTTGTATTGAGCATTGCGTGCATGAATGAGTAAAGTGAAAGATTTACATGAAAACATACCATGCAACTTTTTTTAGCGTTAGTAGTATTTATTTTTTGAATTATACATTATTAAAAAAATATTCACAAGGATACATTATAGAAATTGAGTAAAAATTGTTGATAGTTTTTTTAGGAATTGAAATAAACTTCAATTCTGTTTATATTATAATTTAAAAAAAGTCAGTCTAATATTTAGTTAGTTTGAATAGCTTTATAAAAATTCACATCCTAATTGGAAAATAAGTTTTCAAATTTGCTTTCAATTATTAATTTCAGTAGTCCGTACTTTTGCGGATGCTTCTGAATATGACCAAAAAACTGCAACTTACGATTTTTTATGTCTCTACATCTCCAATACTGCCGAAAAATAATTCCTAGTATTCTTTTTTCAAATATTTTTAAATGTGTTAATGGTATGGGTCTTTGGATTCACTCCTTATAGCAATCTGTTAGAGATTTGTATATCTTTAGTTTATTAGGCTTACATATTATAGAAAACGAAGTTATATTCACCTGGTTGTGGTCTCTTTGCATTATTGGAAATATCTACGTCACTCAAATGGTTGTCATTGGATCACAGTATTAAAAAAGTTGATTAATAAAAAAACTTGTATCCAAACTGCCTTGTAAGAAGCATAATATTTGCATATAATATAGAATAAAATTTAATGATAATAATAATAATAAATAAATAATCATTATTTACTTTCGTCACAATAAAAACTGATTGAAATTATTTTTCGAACTGCTGAAAACGAAACGAAAACCCCTTTTACAAAAACTGCAAAGCAAAAAAGGAAAAATAAATTTAAACGGAAACCGCATCAAACCGCAAACACGTCCAACTTTGAAGTAATAAAAATCAACAATAATTTTAATTGTGCACAGAATCGTGTGCCAAAATTAAATTATCCATTCTGCTTTTAAGTGTTTTTTATATTCATTTTTTATCGTCCTGGCTTCATTACTCGAGCGCAAGCAGAAAACTTTAGACAAACTTTTTTCCTTTGCTCAAGTTGATCTTAGTGCTGCTAATGTCACTTCAGTGCTCGGGTTTGTTGTTAATTTTGGTACGACGCCTGCTGCACGTAAGGAACAGTGCTGCCATTGCACTTCACTTTGCTTAGACATTTTCGTTTTAAAGCAGCACAAATGTGTGCAAAATAAGCGTTAATAACGTCAAATATGTTGTTGACGTTTGTCTTGTGTTAGTCGGATTTTTTTCTTTTTGTCCTTTTCCAACTTTCCTTTTTAATGCTAATTTCACGCCTTGTATTTCTATTACTTATAATTGTAAAGGGGTAAAGAGTAAAAGTTGGCTGTCAACAGGAGTATGGTTTGTGTATCACTGATTCGTGGACTATCTTTCAAACTTTTGTGGCTGGGAAAGGTCACGTTGGTGTAAATTATTGTTGATTTATACTATTTGTTCGACTCTTTATGGATCACCTTTCATTTTTTTTTTTTACAGTAGGTGGAAAGCAACGAAAGCCACACACTAAAATCACATTTTAGAAATGAATGTAGAAAATTTCCACAGCAATATCGAGTCTTCATTCTAGTAATCAAGGAAGAGAGATGAGAGCATGAAGCTTAATACCTAGCGGGCTATGTTAAACTAAGCCAGAAAGCATGGGCATGAATAAGGTATGTTAGACTGAAGGTGGTGGGGTTAGAGCGCAAACACGGAGGTAAGGCTAGCGATAGACCTTATGACTAGGGTCACGAAAGCCGCGGTTAAAGAAGCGGATGATAAAGGATCAACGAGATAAAGAGAGCGATACTGATGAGGTTTATAGAGCAAGGCTAAGATGAAGTCTGCGGGAGAGTGCTTGGGCTGGAGATGTATGGGTTGAGGTTGTGTAACCGGGTGAGATAATCTTTTAGTCTTTTACATTTTTCTAATATATATACTCATCTTATACCAGTGGATTAATTTTTTGTTTTAATAAATGTTACACGTACAAAAATAAGAAACAATGAAGGCGTCAAAGTTAACAGCAACAGGGCTTATACCTACTGATATTAATTTTTTTAATAGTAGCCATTTTGTTAAAAGTAGCCATTTTGTTGATAGTGGCCCTTTTCAATGAATTTAATTGAATTTAATTGAACTGCATTCCAGTTCAATATTACAAACAATTTAATATATGTGTATTGTAATTTTAAATAGAGAACTTGCAAATAGTAAATTGAAACCTTGATTTAAATTCGTTTAAATTTTGATCTCCATACCTTAGAATATGGTCCTGTAATTCTTTGCTATACTGAATAGATATTGCTTGAGTCTTGAGGCTTGAGAAATGACAAAGCAAAATAATTTTTGTAATAAAAAAATATTTCTATTAAAATTTCTTGCCATCGACGAATCATGTTTAGAGAGTGTTGCAATCCCAGGTATTTTAATGCTTGCACCACTTTTGTAAAGTGGAGAGCCTAGCTCCATAAATCCGCTTGGCAACATGGATGAAGTTGGTTCTATAATGTACGCAGTTTAAATAGTTGACGTTGGTTTAAAAGATTCACTTCGTGTCATGCTTTAAGAACACAATAATAATATATAAAAAAGTTTTAAGATAAACGTAAGAGCATGATTATGTCATGATGCAGTA
Source organism: Teleopsis dalmanni (assembly GCF_002237135.1). Lineage (NCBI taxonomy): Eukaryota > Metazoa > Arthropoda > Insecta > Diptera > Diopsidae > Teleopsis > Teleopsis dalmanni. Next base: position 129,656,617 of record NC_051847.1, read on the forward strand.
TAAATTTCCGAAAATGGATTTTTCTATAATTGGGCTTAACACTTTCAGAAAATATTTTCTATAATAAACATAATAAACATTTTTTATTTTAAATTCAATTTCTTATAGACTATTTTGATTTTTTAATTAGTTACTCGACAAAAAGGGATGCACTCCAAAGTAAACTGAAGCTTTTAAATCTAATTAATTGCAGATCCAAGCTTATTGTTTTAAATTGCTAACGTGTTTATGTTTTTTTTAAAACTTGATGAAACTTCTGAAAATCGAATAATATTACAAAACTAATTCATTTATATCTGGTGTTGTAGAAATGCTAGACTACACTATTATTTCCTAGCCGCATTATTTAAGTAAACACACAGCTTACTGATGGTACAGATATGCTAAAGTAGTGTGTGAAGTCCCTTAAGACAACGTAGGGAATGAAACCCACAATAATTATAACGTAAGTATACAGAAAGATGGTGTTCTTTTTTATTATTTCTAAAGTAAATAAATTTAGAACACACCTGTAATTGAGATTTCACGAAAATTTTTTTTTCATATATTTTATGGTTGAATCTTTGGATTAGGTGTATCATGCAACATCATTCTAATGTTCTACGTGGGACATCTTACAGTAGTGGATGTCCCAGTTTTTATATATTTTGATGATTTTTTGGCAAATAGCAAGAAACTGTTTGGTCATAATTTGACGAGTGCTTGTTTTCAAAGGATTGAGAACAATCCTCGAATTGTTCACGTAAACACGAACCTTCAAGACTACAATATGGATCATCCTTTAAAACTGTTTGTACATAATTTTCAACACACAGAGATTTTCTTTAGCAATATTAAAGCACAATGGTACATTTATTCCTGAATTTGTTTTCATGTTTTCTTCCATTTCACTCATTTTTAGTGTTTTGTTCATTTAGGTGGTATTTTTGTGGTATGGTTAACTTTTTAATTAATATGAATTGAATTTAATAGGAAAATTCATCTGTAGTGTGAAATTTTAAAATTAAAATTTAGTTATTTTGAAAAACGATGATTAGAGTTTTATTATTGCGTATTTGCTTGTGTGGTTTATTAATTTATGAACCAAACTGCGACATTTACATTGTTTTTTTGCTGGCACTAAAACTCTGCTTTGCTTTAACAAATACATATATCGTTTATTGTTGGTGTTATTTTTGTTACATTTTCTTTTGCAATTATTATTAGTGCTGTTATTGTAATTGTTGTTGTTGTTGGATTGCAAGCATTAGTGGCATTGGACTCATTGCAGTTTAAGTCGTCAGCAGCCGCAACTCATGTAAACGTCCTTCTGCTTGTACTTGAGTTTTTTTATTTTATGTTTTTTGTTTTTCTCTTTGTCATATTTAGTTTTTGTTATGTGCTTGTTTGCTTCTGTTTATTTTCACTCATTTCTTTTTTCCCTTTTTATGCTTTTGTTCTGTGTAAATTATATTTGCAACGCTTGTACTTTGTCCATTGTTTATTATTTATGTTTCGTTTGATGTTGTTTTTTGTTTTTTCTGTTTTTTCTTTGTTTTGTTATTTGGATGTTTTGTTTTTGTAAGTTGCTTTGCATTTTTACTTACGTTTCTTCTGCTTTTATGCAAGTAAAATGCTAAGTGCAAAAAATGCAGCAAAGCCAAAAGTTTTCTTGAGTGTTTTATTCAAATTCAAATTGCTTAAATGCTGTTTTATCTGGTTTAACACATTTTCTTTGCCAGAAAATTTGACAAAATTTTATTTTACTTATTTATTCCTTGTTTTATTACGACTGTTCTGTTTTTCTTTTTTTTTGTTTTTGTCCTTTTCTCTTCTTGCAATTTCCCTTAATTTTGTTTCGTACTTAGCAACACTTTTTGCGCTTTATATTTTACACCCATTTTTGCTGTTGACAAAAGTTCGTTAATTTGAATTTTAAAATTGCACGCTTAACTTAGTTCACTTGAAGTGCATAAAATTTGTTTTATAAACTGCACGGAATTGTTTAAGCTGAAGTCCAAAAATAACAAAAACAACATAAAAATGCAAGAAAACAAATATACAACAAAAGATAGTCGTTTTTGTTGTTGTTTGTTTTTTGTTAAACTGCAAGCGAATGCCAGAAAATAAATACAATTTATTTTTAATTATACGCAAATTAGTAGCAAAAACGTTGCTTTTATGTGCCCAGGAACGCGTAGCGTTGTTTGGTTTTTTGCTTTTCTTCAGTTTACCGGCAACTGACAATGAACTGACTTGGGCTGGACTTGTAAGGTTCCACATTTTATACTACTCAAAGTTTTCTATATTTGCATAAAACATTTTATTGTTTCACTATTCGTAGTAGTGGCATGTCCTGTTAGGATACACACACATGTATAATCATGTAAACACCCACAAATTCACACTTAATAGTTTGTTACATTAAATTTCGTTCTTAATTACTACAACATAAGAAGTTTTTATTACGCCAACACTGCTGCGAAATAAAGTCTACAATAGGCGTGGCCGTGTATTGTATACAACATGCTGTGTAAATAGTTCACAAATAAAAAACAAATTACATACAGTAAACGATTATAACCACAGCAGCAGATATTTCCCATAATATATAAAATATTTCACACTGGGTTTTATGTGGACCACAAAAATGGAGAACAGAATCTGCGATGGAAAATTATAAAAAAATATGATTCTACCAGCCATAGTTATTGCATCTGAGTGCAATAGTGTGAAATAACTTGATGTTACAGAGATATGTGTAAACCTGAGGAGTGATAATTATGGAAGAAATACAGAATAACAAAACAACTTTTATTGATGTAGTATAAATTCTTTTATATCACTGTTGCAAGTTGCAAACAACCTATAGTATCACCACACCAAAGAAAGACTAAAGAACAATGCAGTAGAATAGGAAAGAGAGGTTTTATAGATGAAAGAGATAAAGATAAGCTCAGATATATCATTGAAAACTTGAGAAAGACTGTAAAAATCGAAGTAGGATACGAACTTAACACGCAATAATTCGAAATATAATAGCAGTAGGAAAGTAACACCTGAGGAGATGTATAAATAATGCACTCGGTGTGTGTGTAAATAATAATAATAAGTATATGTTATTGATAAAAATATGTTAATTTTATTTCTTATAGTAACTAAAACAGCAGAGTTTGAAGAGATTTAATATATCACTGAATTTTATGTCTCTTTTCAATTTAAAAAGTATGACTTGCATATTTATGCATATGTAAAATTCATATCTATAAAAGTATTTTCAGATTGTTAATTGTTAATAAATATTCGTATGACATTGGGTTTTTTTTTCAATATTTCTTCCTTACTTCCAACACCTACTTTTATTCTATATAGAACACAATCAAAGACTTAACAGAATCCTAACAATTGAATAAGTACAAATTTCTTAGTCCTAATCGATCCAAACATTGACTAGGAATTAGTTAAATGTCAAAATATACCTATTTATTACTACAAGCTCTCCAATAGTATGAGTAAGGCATAGGTAGCCTGTAAATTTTGAGACGAGCAATGTAGAATTCTTCACGTATTTTAATCTAGTTACTGTCAGAACACAAATCAAATACCATCTGATTTTTATCAAAACAAATGGAGTAGATAAATGGCAACCAAAGATCATTGTCATTTTCCCTACTAAACTAAATTTCATACATTCTATGGTGTATTCGAAACTGTATTTCAAACTAAATATCGCATGATTAGATTTAATCCTTTTTTAACTAAGCTTAAAATATCTGATGGTAATCAATACATGCTTCAATGCCGAGTATTGTAAATAAGTTTTGATTTACGTTTAATGGTATGAAGTCGTAATTAATATCATTAAGTAATGAAAAATATATAGCCTTCCATATCAATCATTGGAAGATTAACAAATGTTAATTTTTTCACGACTAAAAGAATTTTTATTGTAGATTAAAATGTTTGGAAGTCTGAAAATTAAGGTGGTAATGTCTTTTTTCTTGTATTCATTTCAACTATAAGTAGATATCTTTTTTTGTCATAGTTTTTCACAATTTTAGTTTATATCAAGACGGTAATTCAAATGTGGCGAAAGAAGAAAAATTTGGAATAGATTATGGGAAAACTATAGAGTATTAACAACGTTTTGTACCTCTTTAGTTAAAGTTTGAAATGAATAATGGTCACAAATCTAAGATAATGATTAGAGAAAGTAGAGGCACGAAATTAAGTAAGGATGTGTTTAATCTGATTGGTGATGAACTAAATATTTTTCAAATACTTAGAGATAACTCTCACAATGAGTATTAATTTCGAAAACAATATGCAAAATAAATTACAGGAATCAAAAACGAGTTTAAAGAATACATGCAAATAATTCCTTTAAAAAAAACATTCGTCATAGTAAAAAATATAAATTATTTGCTCCAATAACTGGGAGAATTATTTGTCACGCTCCGCAAAGTTATTCGGATAACCAAGAACAACTTTTCACCTATACCTAGTGAGTTTTACGAAACTCACTAAAATACGCCACTTACTTGAAAATTGGCCTATAATTGATGCCAGTACAAGCCCTACAATTACATTTCGAAAATATATTAAATATTATAATTATAATTAAAATTATTGGATTTAATTTTTTTTCTTGAATGTAACGCGTCTTATGATAAGAAAATTAAAAGGGTTCGAACAGTTATGAAAAAACAACAATAAAAATTTGATTCATTAAAAATTTGATTATACGTTTGGCTGACCAAACAACTCTGTATCAAGTATTGTTTAGTATTCGTCATCAGTGATCTTAGGTAATATTCGAATTTTTAAATTTTGAATTTATTTCTCGACCTGATTTTTTTAATAATTTTCCCCATACATTCCATATCACTTTTTTTTAAAATAAAATTAAACGTTTGTTTAATATTTTTTATGTAGGTATTCTATATTTCGACTCTTCTTGAGTGTCATCATCAGAATCAGGATCTAACATAAATTAATATTAATCAGATCTATATCTGAACGTTATGTTCTTGATTCCGTTGCCTACATTGCGCGATGCAATACTAATTTTTTTTAAACAAGCTGGCCGATGGCTTGAAAATGAATGTAGATCATGTCATGTCATAGTTTAACTGGATTGTTTTTGTTTACTCACGTGGAAGAATCAGCCCTTATACTTATGTTAGATGAAAATAGATGCAATTTAAGTACAAAAAATATTTTACACGCTTTTGTCCTAAATAAATCTTGTAGTTCCTAACCAGTCCCGTAAAATTTTCGTATCCATTTTTTAGTTTTGTACAGTTTTGTTTTTATTTTTATAACCTCACTGATGTACTTCATACAATAAGTTCTTCTTTTTTTGTTTCATTTCACAGAAAAATTTCAAGCGGAAAACTATACTTCGTTCAAATCCACCGTGCAAAGTAAGTATTACAAATTATGTACTTTTGTTAATATGTATGTGGAATGATATACTACTACAGACTTTTCTAGAAATAAAAAATATATAAATATATTATATATTCTTTTAAAAGGACGTGAACATTTTGTCAAGTAACGCGTAGAATAAGAGTCAAGTGCAATTTACCTGTTTGCTGTTGTTCTAAGGAATAAAGTTTAGACAGGAAGCGAAAATTAAAAATGCAAGAATCACGTTTCCGTTTCCGTTTAAAGAAGCACAAACTTAATAGAATTGTGTATTATGTACTTGTACGTTTTGCTAAAATGTTTTCCCTTTCCTATTTTAATCAGAAATTTCGACTGCTTTACCAATTTCCATACGTGGAAAAGTATTAAGTCTAGCCGTGAAGCTGGCTTGCTCTCAAGCTAGAGGACTACTTCACTTTAAAGTCTACTTGGTGAAAGTACTCTTTGGTGAGGATTTAGTACTGATGCTCATTTAAAGTGAGTAGAATTCAACAATGTTTCTGATAAACAATTAACTTTCATTTTAATTACTGAGGAAAAGATTATACCAAACTTAAGTTGAATATAACAATGAATTTTGAATGAATATATTAGGTTTGTGAATACAAAATACTAATGTCATAAATTTAATAGGCTTCTCAATGTCTTATATGTTGCTTATAAGTTCTCTTTATCGCACTAATTCAGATTTTTTAAGTGAAAATGTTGCTAACAGATTGACAGATGAAATATCCAACCAGAACAGTGACATTCTACTTAGTGACATTAAACAAGTATCCATCTTCATTATAAGCCAGTTGAACGCTTTAAATCTTTACTATCAGACGACGTACAAGAAAAGCAAGACTCTTTAAGCTATATGTGCCTTTTAATCACGACTGTTACCTATGGCTCTTTAGCAATGGTCCTCACACCTTGCTAATGAATAGAAACACTAATAACTAACAATAATAATAAAATTTTATTCAGATTTTCTAAAAGCCAAAATCGGAAACGTTTTCCTCAGTTAAATTAAAACTCAAAATACTTGAAATTGAATTTTGCTTTTCAATTTCAATAAATCCATAGCCTACTGGGTTGCCACAGCTCGATTATTATTTAGTGTGGAAGCTTACTGGAACGTAGGACGTGAGTTGAAAAAAGGTATCATTTTAATTTTAATTACTATTTCAGTCGTATTTAAGTTCTGCCTTTCATGTCGGTTATCTCGACCTAACTGTTTATTTCTTTATTATTATTTTCATTGGCACCGAAACCATATAGATGGTTTATGTCTCGTAAATAAGTTGAATTTTTCATCTTGTAGTGTTTACTTTAGCTAAGTAGACATTTTTCATAACTTTTTTTACTTTTTTTCACAGATATTGATGTTTGTATTTCTACAAAGATGACCAGGTAGTAAATACTTTCCGATGAAGTATGATCAATTTGATTATTAAGTTTGCTTATTGCCAACCTAAAATATGACGTAGCGGATTTGTCAATTACAGTCTGAGATTCGGTATAGTTGACCACAATATCTTTTTCAGTGAACACTTATATCTACAATTTGATCTTGAAAATTGCAATTGCTAGTCAATCACTTTTTTCCTTTTCTTATTGAAGGACGGAATAGTCTTGATAGTTTTATTCCCTTGACCAAATCCGCAAAAGTAGAAATTTCTTTTTAATTGTTAGAAGGTCTTGTAAGATATCTGCCGGTAGCATTACTTTTAGATAATCTTAGTTCGTTTTTCTGTGACCTCGACAGCTAGCCTTTAGTACGTTTTAAGTTAACCAAACATAAATATTTCTGTGTGATAACAATGAGTTCAAATTTCTTCCATTTATGATGACACAATTCATAATCCAATCCTTCCTTTACAGTAATTGAAGGACTCTGAAAATTTGTTGATACGATCGACTAGCTCCAAATCATACAATATATTTCATTCTTACAAAAAGTCATGTATACTTTATTGAAGATGACCTGTTAGTTTTCTTTTTTAAAATTTACTAAAATTATTTAATAGATATTGCGTTAGAAAACAAATATGCTTATGTACATATATCAAGTAGGGTACAGTCTAGGTATAAGATAGGAAGGATAAGAATTGTCCATGTGACAAGGGCAAGTGCTAGGTATTTTTGTCTATGTGTCGTAGATCTCAAACCAGTTAATAGTTGTTACATTTTTTAAGTGGATGCTATTGATAAAGTTTCCCTATTTAAAAAAAATGTGATTATGTTAGTGATAGATAGATGTTCACTTTTTAATGGTTGTAAAGTACACTTAAGAATAACTCTTGCTTGATTTCTTTAATTTTTTGTACTTTTACATAATTTATTTTATTGTAGGAAGTTTAAGAAGAGAAATTATAGATAAAGTAACTAGCATGACACACTTTAAGCGTCAAAACGATCATTTATGATACTAGAACTTTTTATTTTTTGTCAAGTAAGTCGTTGTGGTTAATATTGTGCTTTTTAATAAAAGTTATATTAAGTGCAAAAATTGTTACGAGATATCACTGCTATTATTAATTATATCGATGAAACATTAAGACTTAACATCGTACGCTTCTATAAAAGAGATATTACTCCCAAATTTAAGAATGAACACGATATGTTTAAATCTTTAGTTGTTAAATTCCTAGTGATTTATTGTTTTAAAGTTAATCTAATATTATAAATGTGTTCTTATAACTTCGTGTCACTTCTCTGTTCCGGCAAATTTGGTGTAAACAAGTACTAACAATTTAAAGGGCGATGATATATATACATATATGATATATATATGCTACTTAACTGTTTCTTCAAATTCGCCGAGATCATGTGATTTTACTTGCTTGTTTCTTGTTTGTTTCCATATAAAGTCATTAAAATTTTCGAATTAAAAATTAAAAATTTTTTTTGAGTGTGGATATTAAATATTTTAATACAAAACATACTTAATACTTATATTTAACTTTATTCATTTAGATCAGATCGGTTCAGATTTAGAGAGGGTTAAATTTAAAGTTATGGTTGGAATTGTTCATATTAGACAAGCTTCTGTTTTAAAAATTCATAGTGATTATACTTAAGGTTTGCAAAAGAACCCTATACTTTTCTTGTATTTGATTTCTAGCATTAAAATTCTTTCTTTAACAATCTGTGGGTAATTTTTTCTAATTTTTCTTTGTTTTAAGTTTTATCAAGTTGAATTCTTTATTTTCAATCCTTCTTTATTTGATTTTTAGTACAGTTACCTGGTACTCCTCCAGTTGATTTTTTATCTATTTTTGTGCTGAGTTGAGTGCTGACAGTATGAGTGATTAAATTAAATGTGTTTAGAGCATAATTTGTATTAAATGTATTGAAATTAAATTAAAATGAGAAACATGTTGTTTTAATTTTTCGTCCATGAATTATAAAAATTTCCCTCTATAATAAGAAGTTTCCGATGTCCGAATCGGCAGACACATTATTTGACGTTAAACCACTAAAACTATCTCTTACGAATAAATGGAGATAATTTTCAGCACTGCGTTGGAGGGTAGTGTGCGTAACTTTATTTTAATTATTAGTAGAGAGTTGTTTCTCTTTTTTTTTATTTTTTATTTTTAATAGGTTTTATTATATAAGGTATTAAAACAATAAATAAAAGCAAGATTTAGGCGATTTCATGCAATATTAAGTCAACTGTGCATTTCCATAATTTAAGTCCAGTGATCGCAAGGCTTTTGGCATATTAGACGGCGTATTGGTTCAGTTGTCGCTAGTAAATGCGCCTCAGTATTTATGGTATGTGGCGACTAAGTCAATCTTGGTGTAATTTGGCCTTGGTGTAAATTAGATAGTAGAGACAGTTGAAATTTTGTGGCTTAGTACGTAGAAGTCAGTTTATCTGTGTGTTGTGGGGGGAAGGTGATTTTCAATGTCTATTTTAACTAATTTAGTATATGATGTTGAAGATTTCTTTTCTATTTATCATAATATGCATTATTTAATTTTTAACAATTGTTTCTATTAATAAAAATGACATTTGAGTCTCTAAGATATACTATATGTGTATGCAAGTATATACTCTATACATAACTGAGTTTTGCAGCAGTTGAGTTATTTGAAATAATAAATTAAAATGTGAAAACTCTATACCTTGTTTTCAAGCGGTCATAAATCTGCGCATTTGAGTGGCAGAAAAGACAAATAAATTTTAAACCAAAAAAATAAACTTAAAATCCCTTACTACAACAACAGCAACAACAAAAAACACAACAACGAAAGGACACGTAACAAAAGAGGCATTGCATGAAAAATTAAAACAACAAAAAATTCTTTGCAAGTCATTAAGCTTATATTATTCATAATTTAGTCACCGTACCGTACAGATACACATAATATGGCATTACAAATACATGTAATACACATATAATTCACACACACATACGCAAACACAAACACACATCTAATGCTGATACTCACGCATATTTTAATGTTAATATGTGAACCTAATATAATACGATTTTCTTTTTTAATGTTAAACAAAACAAATGAGTTAAAGGGTTTTTTTCCAATGTGCTCTGTGTTGCTGTTGCTCGCTGTTCTTTTCATAAAATGGCGCGCATTATTAAAGAACACATTAGTTAATGTCGGTGTGCTCGTGTCTGTTTGTTTATCAATGTGTGTGCATATGCACACATATAATGTTGAACAAAAAAATCACAGTTTATGCAGCATTTGTGAGCTAATGACATTATAAACATGAAAACTCCATTAATTTTTTTTTAACAAGTCGTCGTTTTGCTTTTTACACAATTTTTTCGCAGTCATTGAAAAAGTAAAAAATTATATATATTTATGTGAATGCGAAATGCGCAACCATTTTTGTAGTGTCACAGGAGGAAAGTCTTTCACTTAGTTACTCCTTTATCTGCTGACGTTTTCTCTTTTTAGTTATTTTGTCTGCTGTTTTGTTATTGTTATTGTTGTTGTTGTTGTGGTTGTTGTGCTGAAACACAAACAAAAATACTTAGTAATTTGTATGCGAGATGTTAGCTTTTCTGATATTTTATAGCCGCTCCTGACATGCTGCTTATGCTCATGTCTTTTTGCATCTGTAAGTAGTGGAAATTATAAGTTGAAGGTGCAAATTCATGTACATTGTTTTTCTTATGTGAAAATATTTCATTTTACTGCGCTTAATGAAAATCACATATTTTCTAAATTAATAACAAGCAATGCGTTAATCTACAAAATGTTAACAGAGGAAAGAAAGAAGAACATCATTTCTACACATGTCCTTATGTAGGAAGAACACAGATTTTTAAATTAATGTTTGTGTATATCAGCAATTACATAAATCAAGCCTGAATTTGAGATATATTTTTCACACTTCATATAATTCAGTTTGAGATAATAGTAGATTTTAGAGAACTTCTTGACAAAGCATATAAGTTTATTAATAAGGAAAGGAAATTACGATGCCATGACGCATGGCAAATTACGTGCTTAAAATCCTTCTTCATGATGTTCTATGGTAGAATTGTATAAACATCTCAACAAAATACATGTTATTGTTAATAATCGTAGGGGATGTCAACTTTTTTTCACGTCGAAATGTTTTTACTTTGTGGAAGTTGTTGTAATAGTAATACACAAAACATGATATTTTGTATTGAACACGCGACTAAAATGTAGCCAGGCGTCGGAGGGTGTGGCTTTAAAGGTCACAAAATCCCTGAGAAGCTCCTGAGCTGAGCCGAATAGACACCGGTTCTAATTAAGCGTCCGCTTCCGGGATGGCGACGAGGGATATACAAGTGCCGAGAGAGGTGCTAAACAGCTATTGTTGTTGCTATTGTTGTTGTTGTTGTAACCCGAGCTGTGCACCATAGAGGTATTCAGCTGTGTGCACTGTCTTAAGAGAAGGCATTTGCAACAACGATGGCGTCCTTTCATGCATAACAAAACAACCATGTTAGGAAGAATCACATACCAAGGTACAGAATGCATGCTAGCTATGATTTCAGGGTTCAAGCATCCATCAAGATCGAGCCCAGTAAGATTTTTATTGTGGTTTATTGGCAGGAAACTACGATTTCGACCACGATTTTGATCTCTGATGCCTGCCGCGGCACATTGAGAATTTCCGAAAGTTTCCGATTTGTAAGCTAGAGAAACGAAAGGGATGATGTGAGCTTGCTTTACTGCGGCGTAAGTTGTGTCAGATAACAGAAATCGGTGGTTTCGAATCTTGGTAAGGAAGTGTGAATTGAATGCAGGAGTAAAAGACTGCATCGTTTCGGGTGAGCGCTGATCTGTCCGGATTCCGGGATTAGCAATGCGTAGGTCAGGCCTTAGGGAACTGAGGTAGGAGTTTTATCCCCGAGGGCAGATACACTAAACAAAATATAACGTGACGAAGCTTGGTGAAAGTGTGAAGGCGACATGTAGAACGGCAAAAAATGAGTTGATGCTGCGATTCAAACGTAAACTGAACCTCAATCACTGTAGCGCTGCACAAGACATATTGCAACAAACGTGGAACAGAACTTCGAACTTGCAATAACAAGTGAGCAATATTGCAATCTAAATGGAAGTGAATGGATTTCTCAAAAAAATTGGCAAAAGCTGCTTCCTGGAGCATAAAGGGTAATAGTCTACAAGGAAGACTCATGACGGCGAAATACTGCTTCACCTGGACCGAGAACGATGGAGTGTACTACTTTTCTTGTTATGCACCCCTAGCGTGGAGCCAAAAGAAATCGAAGCCAAGATGTCAGAAATTATTACAGGACTATGCGATAAAATACCTGCCATTGTAGCAGAAAAATTTGATGAATGGAACACTGCCTGGAGTAGTAAAATAACGAATTTAAGAGAAACTTCGAAACTTCGAATTGCTAATCAATGGACAATATACGTTAAAGCAGGTAATAGATCAGTACTAAACCTAACCTTAGCACACAACTCATTAGTCTGTGATATGACATGGAAGGTAGGTGATTTTTACACGAATAGTGACCATTGGCTTATTGTTTTAGAGATATAGGATAAGAGAATAAAGCAAATAAAAATGGTGAAAACGAAAATCAGACAATGAATCACCATTGCCAATAGGATACTAATTGGCTCAATAGCCAATTAGGATATAGAGCTATTTTTCGAAAGAAACAACGTACGCTCTATATGTCGTATGGGACAGACGTATCGACACTATCACATAATGATAAAGCAGCACTGAGAGTTTTAGAGAAAAAAGTTCTTTGTAAGATCTTTGGTGCTCAACGAATTAATAACCGTATCCGAATGAACTGTTTGAGCATTATCACGACATTATCAATGTTTTATCAGTGTTATTCTGTGAATTTACGTCCATCGTCTTCGCTGGCTTGGTCATGTCGTTAGAAAGGATGATAATGTTGCAGTGAAAAAGGTATTTGAAACAATAGTTGGAGAAGCAAATCGTTGAGATAGACTGTGGCTACGATGTTATGAGGAAGTTGAAGAAGCCTTAACCCCACTTGATGTCCCGGAGCGGAGAAGGCGCGCACGCAGTAGAAGCGCCTGGAGAGATATGCTGAAACACGATGATGGGTTGTTATGGCCATGAAAGTAAATATTTTTTATATAAGTATATTTTTTGTTAAAAGTTGTAAGTATTATTACCATTACCCTCTGATAAATGAAAATAAATAATTTTTATACAATGTGTTTTCTTTTGTAAGCGTATCGTAAAAGATCAACTGCTAATTTTAAAAATAACATATGAAATAACAACACTGCTGGCTTATTTAGTCCATTTTTTTTGAAATCGCTAAACTAATAAGCAGTTCAAATCACATGGTTGCTAAGACTAAAAATTCGTCTATTGTGAACGACTTTTTTATGTACCTACGAAATTTCCAGTTAACTGTCAACGAATGATTTCGTTAATTATTTGTATTTCGTGTCGTCATTGTTCGTAACAAACACGTTACTTTTTCTATTTATCATTTTACTGTTAAAAGGCATAAAAATTCATACGTTATTCACAATCATGTAAAAAAAATTTTCTTGCCAATAATTGCAGAGAGTTATTATTCATTTTCCAAATTGAACATTTAAGTTTTATCACGTGTTTTGCACATATAAGCCTAACAAAATTTTCATTTGTCTGGATTTGTCATGGGAAGTAGTGCTTATTTTATTTGTTCTTTTGCGACATGCTTACAAAAAAAAAGGCCAATTATCGTTTAAATGTTTTTGGTGCTGTTAGCTGTTACTTCATTATTACTTATACTTGTTGCTATAAGTTAACATTAATATTATCAGTTTCTTATATTAATTTCTCGTGTTTTAATTGAAGTTAAAGTCTTATTCTTAATTAATGTAAAATAAATTGCATTGTGTAATTGAAATGGAGTGTTACATTCACAATGTGTGATTTAATTAGTTTACTCACAATGTCCTATTGTGAAAAACTTAAAAAATATCATTAAAAATTCTAATTAATTAGTATTTTTAATTACCATTATCTATAAGCCAAACTTTCTTTCTCACCCATTCCTTAAACAAGTCAGTGCTACGTTGTCAGCGCTGTTGTCAATAAGAAGAACTAAGCCAAGACAAGGGAATCGTTGAGCTGCAGTCGCTGTACATATCATCAAAGTGCACAAAATTCCCATCAACAAATCCTCACCGTTTAACCACATTTTAATTCAGTTCCATTTCTTCACGCTACAAAACGCACTTAATGTTATTGTGGTCAGTGTATGCTTACAAAAAAAACAAAAACAAAAACAAAATAGTATTACTGTTACTGTTACAGTAACAAAATCCAGTAAGAGTAACTAACGCAGCGCAAAGAAAACAACAAAAAACAACGAAAAGCTTGCAGCTTTGAAAATAGAGTAATATTTTTCACTATTTTTCTTTGCTTTTGATTTTTGTGTTTTAATGCACACTAATAAAATAAAGTAAGGATGGCTCCGTAACATAAGCAGCAAAAAAACGTGGCAGCATTTAAGTAAAGCGCTACGTGCGCACTTAAGAAATCTCGTAATAAATTGCGCAAAGCGCTGTAAAAGCTGCGACCAGCGTTGCTGCTGCGTCCGTGCCTTTTGCTGCTTTGCAACGTAGCCGCTCTTTGTTATTTTGTTTTCGTGCGTTTTTCCTTCCTTTTTTGTGCAATGTGTTAAGTTTTATTGTTTTTTTTTTGGTTTGGTTGTCCGCGCATTTGTTTGTGTTGTGAAATGCATTCCTGTACGTTCGCTTTCTTGGCTTATGCATTTTTATATTATTTTAAAAATAATTTAAAAGGTAAATATTTTGTTGTTTGCTTAATATTTGCAGATAGCAGCAAAAAGTAAAGTAAGAAAAATAGTTTCAAGTTTTCATTGTATGTTTTCATTTTATTTGCGTTGTTTGTGGGCGAAGTTGTAAAACGTACAGGGTGGCTGTAGAGATTTTACAAATTATTTACCATTATTCACTTCTTGCGTGGTAGTTTTTTCGCACTGGTGGCAACGCCATAAGCGGATTTGCTGATGTTATGTTTTTGTAAAGTGTATGCGGGATTGTACACAGAATCAAATCTAATATTATTTATGAATGTTTTTATTTAATGGTCAAGTTGAGTCAAGAAGAGTGATATGGATTCAGAGATCGAGATTAAATCGGCTTTCACACGATATATTTAGCGATTACATTAATTGTTTGACAGAAAGGCAACATGTAACTTGCAACGATCAAAATTTAGGTCTTCCATTACATTACATTACTGGCCGGGGTATACTCTGCGATTACTGCCAGGGGTTTTATGATAAATATATTCTAATTTATTTCTTTTGTTCTCGGTGATAACAAATAAAAAATATATGCACTTTATAGCATAAGTTTTGAGTTTTTTTATTTATTTAAACATTCTCTTGAAATCTTAAGTATGACATAGACGATGCTATATGTCAACACACCAAGTATGCAGATAAAGTCTGCGCTTTATTATACATTTTGAAACAAAGTGTAATTTTACCGAATACATGTCTGCATACCGAAATTTGGTTTTTTTTTTTAACTTCACTCTATCTCCGCCTGTGATCAAAACTTAACTGGCTCTATCTTTACAAAACCGCATGCTGTCCTCTTATGTATTTCTTTTTTCCAGCACCGGTTCTTTTACAACATTGCTTCTCTCCAACCTTTTACGATACAAAAGAAATCTTAATAGAAAGGAATTTATATTTTTTTTTAATAAAATTAAATTTTGCTAAATATTTTTGTATCAAATTTCGTCATTATAAACATTATAGATATAAAACGCAAAATGATAATTTTTTTCAGAAATGTTTTCTTATAAAACGTATGTGCAATAATTCCGACTAGATGAACAGTTCGTAAATAGTAACTCTTCTTATTTTCTTGTCTGTTCAAGGAAACAAAATCCAAATTACTGTGGCAATCATCTACCCATTTAGTTTTTATTGCACTTTAAAACAAACTCTGAGCATATTGTATTTAAATTGTTATTAAAATAGTAATCAAAACTCTAAATAAATATGTAGTCTTTCCGTCTATGGTACCTTAACTATATCGGAACAAAAAAAAATGTTATACAATTTTTCAGATATATTACTAAGGCAAATGCACCTGACTATTGTATAGAGTATCTTTTAGAGAACCCTTATCTACACTCTGTAACCGCTAAGTGGACTAACTTTAAGTACTCTCACCAAAATTACTAGTTCCGATACACAAAAACGAAAATCAAGGCTGAAAGTATTCACAAAAAAGGAAGGGTGTACAATATCAGAAAGTTCTTTCGCTGGTGTCCTGCTGATTTTAGTTAATTCCACGATTGCACTTCTGTTTTTCTGTTTTTTCATATTTTTTTCTCGTGAAGCTTATCTGACCACGTATGCAAGTGCAGAAAATTGTTTCTGAAATTGAAAAATTGCGATGCAAGATGAGGACCAACGAAACCGTTGTTCCAAGTGCAGTTTTGTGTTCAGTTTCGCTGGGCTCATCTCCACATTTATGAAATATTTTCGGGGGAAGCGTGAGTTTTACATGTGGCGAAGTAGGAGTTCCCTTTATTTTGGCATATATTTAACTTATGTTATTCTAGTTTTTCTGTTATATATATAAATATTTTTTTTGCTGAACGTTGGTTTTCATATGCAAAATAGCTTTTACGTATACTTTGGCTTACTATCGAATAATATCCCACTACAGAACGGGCATTTAAAAGCACTTAAAGATAAACTATACTTGTCCATATGCAAATGCTTAAATAGCTAAAAAAATAAAAAATGCATATTCAAATTTTGGTTCCGTTATTTTTATAAATATTTTTTTTTGTGTCATAGTATGATTTCGATTTGGCAAAGAAATCCCATAAAACCCATTATAACATGACCAACACTTTGTGACAATTGCAAAATTAATATCCAAATTTTGGTCTGATATTAATGCTCTTCGATTTTTTTCTCATTAAATTTCATTTCGGTCGGTTTTATTTCAAAATACAATTTTAATGATCTCAATTATTGGGTTAAATTGACCGCTGGCTTAATTAATTACATAATATATGTACGGTTCATGCATCATGATTATTTGACATCGTCGGTGGGTGTTGAGTTCCCTTCTTACAGGATCCATGAAAAAGGCGGTTCGGTTTGGATGAAATGTAAAATATTTTTGTTTTGATAAGTTTATGCCAAACTCCTCAAACTGTACTGAATTTCGCTTAATTAAAATAATTGCAATTTATTTCTAAATTCATAAAATTGAAATTAATTTTAATCCATGTTAGCTAAACTATGAAAAACTAAAAAGAGTTTGGTATGTAAAAAAAGCAAACAAACCTTAGTGGTTATAAACACCCATTGGAAATACAATAATCAATGTTTTCAAAAATTATAGTAACTATATAGATAGGGAGTAAGAACAATTTAATATGGTGGCTACTTGCTAAAAATTTTATATTTCCAGGTACACAGAATATTACCAAAACAAAAAAAACGGCAACCAACGGGGCACTACAACCAGAAGAATACTTATACGATGGTTTCTATTCAGTGAATAGCTTTAATTAATGTATCATATGTGCGTATGGCATTTTTCTGTATCAAGGGGTTTAACATATGGGACAGAAGTGCCTCAGCTCAGGTTGCTTTTTATCTAATGAAATTCTTTATGAATTTATAAGTTATTGTATTTACATTTATATTAATTATACTTAATAAATGTTATAAATACTGACAAAATTACATGTCTACTTAAAATCGGAAAGTATAAGAATTCGATTATTAGCGGTGCAAAAACTTAGTTGGTTGATGTTTTTTAATATAAAATGTGTTAAAATGTTAGAAACCTTCGCAAATAAAAGTTGGCATCTATGATTGAGCAACAAATTGAAATCAAAATTTTATTCTTTTTCTCATTTAAAATTTTTTAATTAACATTTTAAATTTGACGTCACTGTGGCTTCCTGTATAACATAGTTCTTACTTTAAATTGGCTCAATTAGTGTGGATTCGTTGTGCATGGACCCGTTGCGAAACCACCGGATCTACTTCAGGAATACTTCGCCATTCCCTACCAAACTGACAACAGAGCCTTGTAGACCACAAAATAGAGAATAAGCCCTTCTTGTCCAATTACTTCCAGCTAAATTTTCATCCAGTAACACATTTCTTAATGTACACATTTATGCGAATTTTCGACTATAGCATCATGTTTTTCAATCACACAGTGATCTGTTAACATCTCTATCAAGATGGCAAGATCCTGCCTACTAAGGCAACTTCGATTGTTTGCATTATATCAATCAAATGCCCATATTTTTTAGATCTGCACCTGAAGCAACCCTGTTTGCCAGCTCGCCTACCTTGTAGTCCTACCGTGTCCCTAAAACCGGAAACACGGTATGTTATACAGGAAAGTTAAACTCCATCGACATCTCATTTAGAGACAATCAAAAAGCATCCTGCATGTAAATTGATCTGAACTAAAGGGCTTTAAAGCAGCAGGATTGTTTTATAGTACGTATATATTCTATAACTTCCGTGATCGTGTCAAACTCAGCCTCAAAAATACTGTAATGATCAGAAAGCCTATAAAAAATAGATTTCTGCCATCATTTCAAAAAAACTTCACTGCCTACACCGCTATCAATCTTAGAGCCGTCAGTAAAAGTGGTGAAATCTCTTTTAAGATTCTTTCTATATACAGTATATATTACTTTCGCTCCATTACGAATATTCTATTTCCCCGAGTTCATGGGTGCATCATATTACAAATTTCCAACTGGCCCATTTGCGCCAATCATTATCCATTTACAACAATTCGCATAATTCAAAATAAATAAACAAACGAAACGATTGTAATTTTCAACTTTTGTGTCATTGCGGTTGAATGATGATAATTCGCTAAAATTGGATGATTGTAATTTGATATTGTATTTTTATGGAAACACAATGCAACGCCGCGTCCAACCGAACCGAACACACACTCCCACAATAAATTAACCACTTATACACATGCGAACGAACACACACTAGATAGAGGAAGGGAACACATTCGCGCACACTTGCACTTACTCATGAGTACTCATGAGTGTGGAGTGGGGCATCGAATGCGAGTGTGAGTGTGTGACTGTGTGAGCATGACACGCATGCAGCAAATAATTGTATGACTTGTAATAATTGCTACATTTTTCCAATTGTGCTTTATGAGTGTAAAAGTGCAAATGATGAATGTATAAACAATATGCAACGTGCCATTGAAATGGCGCGGAATGGGCAGCAGACCATGAGCGCTCTCATAGGCGCAATCTGTACAAATATATAAGCCGATATTTATGCTTGTTTATATGCAGCCGCGCAGTGCAGTGCGACTGCATATAAACACATCCAGCTCACATGCTTACTTCAAGCAAGTAAGGCAAGCACGCCGGCATACGAACTTGCACGCTTTGACCACCAATTAACGCTTTGCAACGTTTCCGACGCAACAAAATGTGGCAGTGTGCGTGGTGCGGTTGGTTACATTTCGCATATGTTTTCACAAGAGAATCCAATTTAAATTGCATTAAAATTGATTGAAGTTTTGGTATTGGACGGACGGACGGACGAACTGTTCGCTGTGCATACACAAGTGAACACGTGAACTGGCTGTCCGTGTTAATGAGATGAATGCAAGCGGGAGTGTGTGTTTTGTTTTTGTTTTTACACATGCAAGTGAGTGCATGTGTGAGTATACTTTGTATTATGGACTTTGTATATTTAAGAAGAAATTAATTAAGAAGTTGTGAATATTAAAAGCAAATATTTTTCTGCTCTCCTTGATACGCACATTCCTTCACTTGTTCCTAGACCCATTTGGCTGGATTTTAAATGATTTTAATCAACGCAATTATTGTCTTTTCATGCTTCATAATAACCGTAACACACATGTTGGTCAGTGCAGTGAGTTTCTTCACAAAAATTAACATCGGTAATGGGAAGCACTTGACAGAAGCAGCAGTCATTTGCATATTAAAAAGGATATTTATATAACCTAAATATAATATGCTCTTTTCCAGAGCATAAAAGCAGTAGAGCTGTACTGTCTTTACATCTTAAATTGAGCAAGAGGTGTTCTTAATTAATCTCATCCAAATTTTTCACTATTCAAATGTCATAAATGGCAGAGCCTTTAAGCTATTCGCGAACACCGATAGGCTACCCTAATCACGAAAATCTTGGGGAATGTATAAATTAGTCAGTGAGAAGGGTAGGACTCTGCAGAAACCTCCCAGCTATTAAAGAGCAAAAGTGCACAGATGCACTAACTCGAAAAAGACTCAACATAAGCAGTACAAGCTACATACTATGTTAATTGTCTCCAATAATAAGATAGTATGTAGATCTTTTGAACTAAAACTGTGCATTTCTATACCCAAAATTGCTGAGTGTCTTTAAAAATCGCCCAAACAGTTTTCTATTTACTATGTTTATAGTAAGTATATATATTGCAAGAAGGTGAATTTTCAAACCGAGGATATATTTTCCTATTCCTTTCAGACCCATTAAAGTTGGGTATACTATTGCATTTCAACACGCTTTTAATATATTGTTATATAATTTTTTTGACTCAATTTTATCTATTTTTGCGTCACTTATATACAATAACTGGGTAGGTGAAATGGAAGGAGGATCAAATTAGCGAAGAAAGTTGTTCAGATTTCACATTCCTCTTAATTGTGATTAGAAAGTATGAAAGATTTTTGGTTCTAATGTGCATGTGTATTAGATACCTGCGTGCATTGATAAATGCAAGTATTTGGTCAGTATCAACGTTAGAATTATTACTGCGTGAATTAAAGAATGAGGTGCCTAAAAATTGAAACTTGGTTCTGAATAGATCTGGATATAAACCCAACATGCCTTCCGGTGTATCTTCCTTGATCGCTGGTAGACATATCCAATATGACATTCGACACGGCAGTTTCGTTTCAAAGTTTCGTTAGAATCGATATTATCTCAGATACTTCCAATTTGCGTCCATGGACTCAGTTGAAGGCTCTAGAATATGAAGTTGTTGTCATGTTTGATTTGCCTGCTAAAGAAACATCAGCTCAATTTTTGTTGTACAGTTGTAAAAACTAGTCATGTGTCGACTCTCGCCTGTGGCTAGCAGGAGTAGGGATTCAAACGGAAGCTACAATTGAAGGTCTCAAGTCTCGCTAGGTGATTCGTCCGGATTCCTCGCTATATTGGTGTCTCCAGGAACCCAAGTTGGAGTTACCTAAGAGCAGAGATGCAGATTGCTGAAAAAAATTGATAGCTGCCTGACCATCATGCTAATTATGTAGTATGAAAATATGGCGTAGGAATATAGTGTATTCACTGTAGACCATGTATGAAAGTCTATGTTTGTAGTAAGAGAACTGGGTCTTAGGATGGCAAAAATGTCTACTTCAAATTTTTAAGTAAAATTCTCAATTGTGGTGTGGTTTACAAATGTTTAGGTCCGCGTGAGTTCTGTCAATCCCCTCTTATGGCAGCTTTGATAGCAAAGTTGGTTTCAAAGTTTAAATGATGTATACAAAATCTATGTGTGCTAAATTAAATAATCAGAGTTATAAGAAATGTTTGGACTTTTGAGATAAGATCAAACCACAACTATAAGCGTTCTAATAGAACATTGATTTATAAACAGACTTGTAAGAAGACCTGAATATAATACAAGTGATTCTCGTTGATATTGTTATTAGAAAGTTGAGAAGAAGTTATTAAAGAAACTCGTTGCCATTATATTGCGCTTATTTAAACTTTTAAAATGCATTACCGATGCTGTGGAAGCAAATAATAAATAAACTTTGCAATTCATAAATATTTTCATTGTTCTTAGTTTTTAAATGAATAACAACTTCACATTATCACAACAGACCTTCTTCTCCCGTAAGAGCTTGTGTATCTACAGGTCTCTAAGAACCTCAAGGATAGCGTACGAATATGCTTTTTATGTTTTATTTAAAAATTTAAAAATAATTCAAAATAACGTGAAGTGCCTGTGCAAAGTTGGTATACCACACGGCAATTAATGCTAATGATATATGCGGCAAAATGTAATAATAAATATTGTAATTAAGAGTGCATAAATGGTAGGAGAAGCGACCACAGTTAATGGGTTTTAATAATTCAGAAAAATTAAAAAATGTAAAAGCGCTAGAGTACGGAAAAATAGGTAAACTTAATGAAATTAAAATAAAAATGACTTGTCGATGATTTTATATCCGTTCTATAAATTTGCAAGAACTCTTTAATAAATATGAAACCATCATCGTTTTTGATTAAAAAGTTTGTTTCGATATTAGCTACTACTCAAATAAAATTTAACAATATTTTTTAAGGAATAAATAAAAACATTTATTAAACAATAAGCCAGACATTCCCAATATTTTTATTAAAAATCTCCGTTACTTCACTATTGCATGCAGTCAGTGCTCAATATTGCTTAAATGCTCATAGAGTGGTTCATAGCCACATTTCGTGAATGTATAAACTGATGGAAGAAGTAACTCAACATTGTATCAAAATTTATTCGTGCAAATAAAAGTTTTTAAGCCAATATATGGTCTTTAATTTTATGTATATTAGACGTAGATGCACTTTGGTGAGTTCGAAAATTGTGATTCAAACATATCATAGTTCAGAATAGTTTGTGGTGGAATGAGGTGTTATTTTTTAATTAAATTTGCTTTGATTTTTTAAATTGAGATCCAGTTTTACACAACTATATCCGGATTGTACTATTTCCTACAATATAGTAGAAGGATTAAAACCCTCTAATCTTAATCAAAAAGGGTTGTAGACTCTATGTTGTTTGGAGTAGTAATCTATAATTGCTATGGACTATTAAATTTACCACTTATGCACATACTTGTCTATGCACATAAATTGGTTGAGTTTATACACTGAGTATCATTCATACATACCTACATAAACAACACAAAAGGAATACTATGAATTGGGAAAATAGTCACAGAAGGATAATCTTGGAATGTATGGTGTATTATTTGTTGCCTGATTTGTGATAATTTGATTTGTTAAAGCATTGTTGCTAATTTTAAGAATTGTCACTCTGAAATTGATGAATTGGTCGTTGGTATGATTTGTTTACGAGGGTCACTGATTATTTTTTAAGGCAAATAATGAATAAATACTAACGTGTCGTTGAAAATTGCATTATTGTTTCTCGAAGTATTCTTCTTTATTATTATTACACTTTTGCATGAGTTCGAACTATTTGTGACATCTTCAGACATCTTCAAAATATGATGTTTAAATGCAACAATGGCTTCTTCCGCCCACAAAAATCATTGTTCACGCAACTTATTCTTGACATTTGGGAATAAGAGCGTCAGTAACGTTACTGGGTGCCAAATTAGGACTATACGGCGGATGAACTATTAATTTAAATCGGATTTTTTAAAGTTCTAATAGTCGGTTGTTAGACGAGATGTGTGAGCACTCGCATTGTTTTGATGGAAAATGATCGTATTAGTATGATCACTTTATTAATATATGACGTCATTTTACCATGACAATTCTACCGTATCGATTGTTGTTGACTGTTTGGTCAGTATTGACAGATCGATATATTATTCAATGGGTAATTAAAGAATACAAAGACTCGTCCAGATAGCGTATGTATTAACCCATTGAATTTGTTTCACGATTCTGGACCTTCTCAATTTTCAACGAATATTGCAGCTATTTTGCTGACATTTCTTTATGCTGAATTCAAATTGCGATATCGATAACTGCGTAATCTTAGCCACTGGGCCATAAAATATATGTGTATATGTGTTGACAGTTTACCGATAAACTGTTAGCAACAACATTTAGTAAGTATTTCATACACCATTCAATTCGTTATTTACGGTAAATTGTGGTTATCTTCTTAAATTTGAGAGATAATTTTTTTATTTATGAAACAGAAAAGTTTCAAACAGTAGTAAACTACAACAAAAACTATTTTTATTAATTGAATTTTCTCTCATATGGTCAACAGCTGTTTCGAGTATTGCCAAATACCCATCAACAGTGGTCTTGGAATTACTTCTTGAATTTCATTATTCGCATATTATTTTTTGGGACTGCAAGTACCAAGGGTTGAACTCGTGCCCTGCCAAATTAAAAACTCAGAGCCTACAACAAAAATTATTTTATTAATTGAATTTTTTCTCCGTATGGTCAACAGCTGTTTCGAGAATTGCCAAATACCAATCACCACTGGTATTGGAATTATTTTTTGTATTTTTTTGAGACTGCAAGTACCAAGGGTTGAACTCATGCCCTGCCATATATAAAGCTTAGAGCCAGCGGTCATTAGCCAACTAACCCAAAGCCGTACTTGACTCGTTCGTTTGCACATTTTTGCAAATTAAACTCTTTCACAGAGTTTATTTATAAATTCACTTGCTGTTATATTAAAAAGAAGTCATTAACCAATTGTAGAAGAATTGAATTAATTAATTATATTTATTTTTTTAATTGTTAAATTTCAATACTATTCTTTTGAATTGAAAGATAGTTAAAATAGAATAATTTCTCTATCCGACAAAGGCTATGATTGATAAATAATTTTTAACAGATCTGACAAGTCATTACACCATTGTATTTGCTTTTTAGATGGATGTACCGATGTAGAAAAAGAAACCATTAGGGCATATAATTTGTTAGTGTCCTTAATCGATTATTCTCTTTTCAAAAGATTTAATTTCTTCCTTTCTTGAACTAAAGTGTTAGTTCCAGCATTTATGCCAGAAAAAATTTTTTTAACGTCATGTATTTGTGGATCCCCTATTACTTATCATGCCTTTCTATTTATTTTGGTATCGTTTCCTTGCGACAATATTTTGTCATATTTTCCTACCCTAAAGTACATGAAAATTCAAGTAATAAGTTAAATTTTTGCGGTTGTCGTATAGCTTATAAGTACTTAATTGATCCCTGGTACATATATTCAGTTTTAATAACCAATGTATATAAGTATAGTCATATAGTTTTCTTTTTCATTGCTTATATGTTATCATATCATGTCATGTAGACATTTTCTTACCAACCTAAGCAATGAGGTGTGAAATTTAAACTTTTGCACTTCGTAAAATTTGAAAATTCATTTAAATTTTTATAGTCCCAACGTTTATATATTTTGTTATTGCTTTCGGTCAGTTTTAAACAATTTCTTGAAAAATATACTTTTACGAGTAACAGAGAACAAAAGTTTCATTGCACATAACTCCTTGCGGTATTTGAATCTACTCGATGTGGTTGCAGACGTGGATGTGGATGTGGCGAAAATAGAAAGTCAAGTCGAATATTTCTTCCCTGCATAGTTTTGCCAACTCTTCGCTGCTGTTGCGTTGCTGTTACGTTGTTTACGTCCTTACTTAAATATTAAACAAACATCACCGAACAACTAAATACGAGTACGAGCATATCTATAGTGCATTCAGATACACTCAACTACGTGTATCCATGAAAGTTTCGCAAGTTTCCTGCTTGAATGTACAACGGCAGGAGTTAACCCAGCAGCAGTGCATGTCGTCGCACGTCTTTACTTAAGCAGGACTAAAGTTTCGTTTTACACACACAAGCAAGGACGCATGACTAAAATAAAGAAAGGGAAAAGTTTCCCATTTTTACTGTTACACAGGAGCAACAATACTTTTAGCTTCGGCAGGGCATAAAAAAGTGTTGCTCCTGCCTGTGCTAACAACAATACCAGCGACATAAAAATACATCATCATCATCATCATCACTCGGTGTGGTTAACATAAACAAACAACTTTAAAAAAAAAATTAAAAATAAAAAAGTTGAGGAAAAATGCATCTTTTTTTGAGTTCATAATAAATTTTTAAAAAACGTGCTTTGAAAATTTTTAAACAAATTCCTGTGATGTTTGTTTTGATCCTTGGATGAAGGCGTTTGCCAAAGCTAAATTCGTAATGATAATATTCCTGTGCTTAGCAAACCTTATTTGTTGTTGCTGGCATTACGGTACTGCAAGGTGCAAAATTATTACCTCTCATTTGTGTTGTTGCAGTTACAAGACACAAAGAAGCTGAAAGAATCTTCCGAGTAGGAAATGAACATTTTAACAGAAGTATCCTTAACGACAAAGTGCAGATACGAGAAGAGAATTTCTTTAGTAGCACAAAGTGTGTGACTTCAAGGAGAAGTCACACTCCCAATGTGACTATTTATAATTAAATTATATATGCAAACGTAATTAAAAGTAATAAGCAGAAGGACACAGTAAACAAATGCAGCGGAAATGTGATGTGAATATTCTTTAACAAATATCTTTTGAGCACTTCAGAGATAACTATTTATTCGCAGAGAGTATTTAAAGGTTTTAATAAAGTTTATTTCAAAATTTATTTCTCCATTACATATTTCGATAAAGAACTCTAAGAAAAGGCAATTCTATTAAATGTGATTAGAATTTACAGGATTGTTCGGGGAAGGTGAGAAAATCAGTATATTCGAACTTTCTTCTGATAAAAAGAAATCAATTAAACAGAAAATAAATAAGAAATATTTCTAAACAAAATTGAAATTTCTAAAATGGATATTATTCTCAAAAAGTATAAAAGTAATCTGCACATGAGAATTTGAAATGCAGTGAAACTATTTCTTTAATTTTTTATAGAGAGGTTTCGAACAGAACTGAATTGCAACAACAAACTCTTCTATTTATTTTTAATTATTTGAATTTCTGGCTGCCCAAACAGCTGTTTCAAGCATTGTCAAGTACCTATCGCCAATGGTCTAGGAATTATTTCTTGTATTGAATGGTTAGTAAATAATTTTTTGAGAGTGTAAGTATGAAGTGTAGAACTAGTGTCCTAACAAATGTCAAGTTCGGAGTCAATATTCATTAACCAACTGGCCGAAAACCAAACTTGAGGTAAACGTTCAAATTTGGAGTTTCGTTATTTTGTTGTGCAACTTCATTAACAAATTCACTTGCTACGCCACATTAGAAAGCTAATTAAATTATTATGTAATTTTCACAGAATCACATAAGTTCATAAAACTGTCATTTGTAAATTTAGTCTTACACCCAATTTCTCTAGAGACAATTTTTTACTAAAATTCTTTCTAACAACCAAATGTTAGTGATATTTTTTCCTTCAATTGAAGTGCAGAGTGTCTTCTGTTTGGTTAGAATTGATTTACATCACAAAAGATCAATTTTGATGGCAGCGCTTCACACTGCTGAAAGCCAGTATCATGTTTATTCTTATCTACCTTATCTACATCTCAGTGTTTAAGGAAATACTAAAGAAAATTACTTGAAATTTAAAATGTACAATTAAATCTGAGATGATATAGTATTTACATATATTTATGAAAAACGGCAATTATGAGACCTCAAAGTGGATTGAATCAACAATTTAATCTTGATGCATAAGTGATTAATGTTCTTCTTCATCGTCTTTTACGAATATTTCTGTCCATGAGGAACGTCAAAATTGACGCAGGCTTGTAAAATCTATGCTCTGAAGTGAATAATAAAAAACTAAAAGACCTTTTGAATGTATTTCAAATAGATATTACAGATTTTATGTATTAAAAATGCCAAATACATTTGAAATGGAAAATAATATAAAACAGATGTAATTTCAGGGTAATTTAATTATTCTGGTAAAATATCCCCGATTTACGAATAGAAAACTACATTAGTGTGAAATATGATACATAGATAACATAGCACTGGCTTAACAAATCACTGCAATTTGAATTCATTTCAAATGAATGCCTTGAATTCAATATATATGTTAATATTGCACCTAGCATAATAGACTCCGTTTCAACTACTGAAGAGAAATAATATCTGATCCTGATTTAGAAGATAAGCTGTATAATTCGGTATAATACACGTGCAGACCTCTTTTCAGTTATAATAAGGATAATATTGGTAATGTTTAGAGCCTACTAAAAGCCTACTTTAATATGTTCCTTAATAAATTGTTGAAATTGGTATTTAAATTGGTATTTCAACTATCAGCTCTCAGAAGCGGCAAAGCTAATTTAGATACTAAAGAATTTTCAGTAAGCGACGTGGTATAATTTTTAAAGATATTCCTTTGAAAGGGTTTTTTTTCATTTGATTTACATCCTTTTAGAGGAGCTGAAATTAATATCAAAAATGCCAGTCAACTAATAATAAATTAATAGTTTCTTTTTAAGTTCTCTGTTTTACAAAAATTTTATAACTCCCATTCAATTTAATTAATTATTTTTATAAATATGAATATCAAGTGCAAATGCGGTACTAATTTTAATGCAATTCTTGTTTGTGTCTATTTTAATTAAAAAAATCGTTAAAATAGTACGATTCTTCAAAAACATCCAAAGACGAATTATAAACAATGAATGTTGTCCTTGACTTACAAAGCAAATTACTACTAACATCGGTATACAGTCATCCAAGGCATTCAATTAAATCCAAAAAATACGAAGATTTTATAGAAACACATAAGCATCGCTTCATTATAGGTGGTGATTTCAACGCTAAACATCGCCTAATTACAACAAAAGATAGAGAACTCCTCAACGTTATACAGTAAACTGGCTGTGAATGCATGTCATCCGAAAACCCAACCTACTGGCCAACTGATACAGAAAGGTGCCAGATCTACTCGATTTAAACTAAGCAAATTTCCTCCTACAATTTAAAAATAGCAGATGGTGCAGAACTAAGTTCCGATCATTCCTCTCTCTACGTAACCCTCTACGAAAGTGGACGTCTTTTACGAACACCTATCAACAGTGTTTTGTATAGATGCTAACGGTAACAATGCAGTAATTTGCCCTTCAAGTACAGCAAATTAATCTTGTATTTCACCAACCACTGAGCTTGAGGTAATGATGATTATTAAAAATAAACTTAAACTAAAAAAACCCCGGTTATGAACTGATAAGTGCTGAGTGTTAAAAGAAATTTCTGCAAAATGCATAGTCAAAACTACGAATATATTTAACGCTAAAATACAGAAGCGAATTCTTACTCTAGTATCTTGGGTCCCCTCTTATATCTCATTTATACATACGATCTGCCAACGAGTGCAACGACGTTCAATGCAACTTTTGCTGATGATACTGCAGTCCCTGAGATTGGAGAAAGCGCAGTAATAGCAGCTAATAATTTGCAAAATAGTATGGACAATATAATTGCTTGGACAAGGAAATGAAAAATCAACCTGAATAAAGAAAAATCAGTGCTTGTGAAATTCACAAATTGAAGCGTCAGTTATATACCTGTTTACAAGTCCCTCAAGCGAATACTGCGAAATACTTGGGTATGACTTTAGACGCTAAACTAAGATGGCCCGAACACATAAGAAAGAAAAGAACCGAATTAGATCTTAAATTCAAATCGGTGAAATGGTTAATTGGCAGAAAATGAAAACTATCGGTTTTTAATAAACTTGTATTATACAAACAAATGCTGCAGCCAATCTGGACATATGGAATCTAGCTGTGGGGATGCACAAGCAGAAGAACACAAACTTCCATCATTCAAAAATTCCAAAATTTTTTGCGACGGAGTTTAACAAACGCGCCGTGGTACGTGAGAAATTCTGACTTACATCGTGACCTCGGAGTGTTAATAGTGAAGGAAGAAATTCATACCAAAGCCAAATTGAACCAAAATAGACTTTGTTGCCATATAAATGCTGAGGCGCATTTACTAGCGACAACTAAGCCAATACGCCATCTAAAGCGCCGAAAGACTTGCGATCTTTGGACTTAAATTATGGAAATGCACAGTTGACTTTATATTGCGTGAAATCGCCTAAATCTGATTAAATTTAAATTGCTTGTTAGTTTTCTAATAACTAGTTGTCTTACGACTTGATTTCTTTTATTTATTATTTTTAATACCTTATATAATAAAACTAATTAAAAAAAAAATTTGTGTCTAACATATATCACATATACAGTAGAAAGCCGAAATTGTTCATAATAAAAATAGGCTTCTGGCGGTTTTGTTTTTATTTTCTTTTATAAAAAGTATATTATCCCAGCATGTTTTGAGGATTTTTTTGTCACCTCATCATAATCCAGTTAATATAAGTAATTTATTCCTACCTTCCCGACAGAAGGACTTATTAAATCCGTCGAGTTCTTCTCAGTTCAATTTTGTTATTATGTTTAAGATGGAAGTCGGTAGTGTGTTGAAGAAATGTGAATTTATAATTAATTAAACTATAAGAGTAACTTTATTAGTTTTGTAACTTTATTCGCAGTGGAGTCTGCCTAACAAATTTACCTATCCATCCCAACTGGATTAAGAACCTTGATTCCTTTAGTGCTATGAAGAAAAAAAAGGGTTTATTGTAACTTATTCAGCATCTTCTTTTAAATTGATTTATTGGTAGGACATGTCTTTGTTTTTGGTTTGTTAAATTTGATTGCAATCCATTAGGGCTACTAGTTATTGTCAAGGTTCAAATTCTAAAAAATTACATTGTTTTATGGCTCGTCGTATGTAGAATTTGTAATCCTTTTTATTTACAAATAATACATTTTTAACCAATTTAAAATAATTATTTCGGTCAACTTTATTATTATTATTATATTTTATTAGTGGCGTTGCAAGTATGTCATCGTACGGACTTTTGAGCCGATGTGTTGCCTATCGAAGAATTTATTAGCAATATGAGCATTACTTCCATCACAATGATGAATATGTTTTGATATACATGTTGTATGTATATTTCATTATTGCCTTAATGTTTTGACTTTATTTTTTGCAGTTGCTCCTACCTACAGTTTGAATCGTCTTTTTCATCTATATTTGCCGACAGTTAGGTTGTTTAGTACCACAAAATTTCCAGATCAATGTTGCATTGGTTGGCTTGCGTGTGTCATATCTAGTTGAAAACAAACCAAGTTTTTGGATCCGTTTCGGAATGTGTCATGGTTTATACATTAACTGTTTTAAAATTTGAGTTTGACATATAAAGCTTTCAAGATAGATTTACTGCTGCACTTAAGAAACAAAGTGAACGTGTGTTTAGAACCGTTTCTTCGATTGTTGTAATCCAGCTTCAGTTCATATAAGTGAGATCTGCAAACGAAAACAGCTGACAAATTTTTTGTTTGCGATAAAGAAAATAATTTTTTGAGTGTGTTTCTTTGGATGTAAGTTAGTTTCTCTTTGGGTCTCTTTAGTTAATGTCATTAATCTATTTCTTGAGGTACTGCATATTTAAAAATATATTTTTTTTAAATCAATATTTACTGATAATTTATTTAGCTTTTTATTTAAACTAGCTTAAATTACTAGACCCTTTATATCTCAAACTTTTTAAAAATAAATCGTTTTAATTTCCTTAGTGAATTTATAATTTTATTAAAATATATGCAATATAATTGTGTTTTTGTCTTCTTACATAAATTTTTCTCTGCCTGATTTCATTTTGACTTTAGGATTAATTATTGACTCCATTGGCCTTACTTTTTTCTGCTTAACCAAGTCCGAATTCCTTTTTCTTCTCGCTTGAATTTTTTTTATCCTACACACTGTAGTGTATATGTGCCATTTGTCGTGTTAATTTACACATGTAGCCATGGGCGAGAACATTGTTACCACTTTGCTAGCAACATGCATTTTCCTGGTGCAATGTACGACATATTCGCACAGATACTCACACACACATTCACATATTCATTCATACAAACTTGCACTTTCCACACATTTACACGAATTTAGTTGTTTTTACTTTAGCATCAATGTAATTCGGTGAGTTGTGATATTAGAGAGTACAAGCTAACTAAAAGCATTTCAAGTAGTGTCCTTCAAGCGACCGTCATGACGCCTTGCAATTTAAATCTGACGACACCCGCTGCACAGCGAGCGCACCCGAAAAGTATCTGAAAATAGGACGAAGTGTCTGTGTATGTGAGTTGGATTTCGTTTTCGTCAACTTTATGTGTAGTCGCTTGCTGCTTTTTGATGGCA
Source organism: Teleopsis dalmanni (assembly GCF_002237135.1). NCBI lineage: Eukaryota > Metazoa > Arthropoda > Insecta > Diptera > Diopsidae > Teleopsis > Teleopsis dalmanni. Next base: position 129,688,502 of record NC_051847.1, read on the forward strand.
GCAGCTAAGAATTTTAATTTTAGATTAACTTCCTGATGAAATGCTTGGCTTAGCGGTCGAACATTTTGAGATTTACCATAACGGCGGCGCTGCTCTGTGCTGTGCTGTGCTTTGCTGCTGCAAATGCTCTTCCACATGCCAGTTACTTGCATAGTTGCTGCTGTGGCGTGTATGCTTTACTCTGGAATGTGGTACTTAAGTTAATGCACTTTTTTGTTGTTATCCTTGTTGTTGTTGTTGTTGTTATTGCTACTGCAATGTTAAGATATATATTAGTGCAGCAATGTAGCTTCCTGCTAGTATAATGTGTGGCTTTTGTTGTTGGAGGACAGTAAAAGCTGCTGTATTACCACGTCTACACCGCAGAATTTTGTGATGCGCTGTCAGAAGTGGTTTATGTGATTTGCTTTTTTGACAGTTCCCTCCCTTTACTCTTTTACTCTTTTACTCTTTTACTTTTTTTTAAAGACAACAGTAAAGGATATGTCAAGGCAAGCTATAATAATCTTGAAGTGCAAATGCTAAGGTTGTTTATTTTTGTAATGGATGCTACTGCTGCATTCATACGTATATAGTGTTGTTATTATATTGAAGTGAATGATATGACATGCTTCATAGCTAATGATATAGTGGATATCTTGAAAAAATATCTTAAACACACAAAATTTCATAACTAAGTTGATAGCATTTAGAAAGTAAAATATACTACACTAACAAATGGATCTTTCGAAATAGCTAACAACTGTTGAAAATGTTCGCTCTATTAATAAAAACAAATTCCATTCTCTTCTTCACATGACTTTTTTATTTGTTATAAATACATGAGACCGATAGCCATTAATTTTCATCATATAATTTGTTTAATATTGTATTCAAGAAACAATAAGTATTTCTCCTGTTCTATAATAATTACTGGAACAGGAGGAGCAACACAAAAGCAACTCTTTTAATAAATTCACTAGTGGGGTTGGTCATTTTGGTAAGACTCCGTAGTTTAAAGAAGACTATTTATACAAATTGAATTATACCAATTAAGAGTATTCTTCACAGGATCACATATTCAGTCAGTTTTCTCTTACTTTAAATGCAAAGTAGTTGTATATATGTATACACACATATTTACATATATAGTTATTGCATATGAAATAAATATACATATTTTATATTTAAGGAATAGGATATTTTTAAGAGACAATCTTACATTTTGGTTAGTTGCTTGCAGTGGCAGACCACCACATAATTTTCATGGACCTCAAGTAGTGATTTTTTGCCACCCCTAAGAATTTATATGTACAAATGATAAATTCGTACAAATGTGAGATGTTAGTTTTTAGTAATGAAAATCTTATAAATAAGTCTATATTAAAAATCTTCAAGAAAAATGCTTCAAGAGCAAATGTAAGTTGTACACTGGTTTTACCGCGTGTATTTGCATAGTGTCCTCCAAAACGAAATCTTTTAAGGGGATAAACCTACTAATTCAGAAAAAAAAGGAGATTGCAGTTTTCTGCGATAGTAGAGCAGCTATTCTCGCATTGTTCAACCACACTATAAAAACAAAGCTGATAAAATAGTGAAAAACGAAATTGAGGTTCGTGAGTCACCAGCCCACATCATCATTGATCGTGCTTTCAGACCACCGAAGAATGAAACAAAATAAAACAGCGCAAAAGCCAGCTTCAACAGGATTAGAAATACCCTCCGCAGATTAAAAAATACTGATCTCATTATTAGGTGCTCAAAAATATACACAGAATTATTGTTTAACATGCACAGAGCATAAATGGAAATCTTCCAATGGTTGAGAAAAATTAACTTAACCGTATAATCAGCACTCCATAATTTACCAGAAAAAAAATATTACGACACAAAGTCAAGATCAAAGTGGTAAACTCGTGTTGATTTCGAATAACTCATTTCAACCAGAAAAGCAAGAAAGTAGGAAAATGATGAACCACTTTTTGGAAATACCAGGCCTGGCGAGATTGCGGAAATTTACGAACTAATGAGCTTAGTGTACATTCCAAGTATATAAATTTCATAAACCGGCTATTATATCTACCATTTATGTTAATCTTAAAACTCTACAATTCTAGGTTCATAAACCCGGAATTTCATAATCGGATGTGTGGTAACAAGTTGGTGCTTATGCGCTACTTGGACAAAAAAGCTCGGCCAAACCAAACCAATCAATGTTAATTTTTAAGATACTAATACCCTCTGATATGGTGTCATTATATCTGTTATTATATCCTAATGAATATCAGAGTTATGGGGGCTTTAAATTGTTTTTCTGTATTAAAATTATTGTGACAAATTTGCATTTTAAATTTTCACAGCAAAGTCTTGTTATTTTGAAATATTTTAAAAAAAATTTGTAACTACTAATAACAATTAGTACAAGTCTTTAAGTGGCGCTGCTCTTTTGGTAAATATTGAAAATAACTCCACAGCCGCTACATTTTTCAATTTCAGATTAACAGATTAAATTTTCACTCTAAGAGTAAAGTTTATTATGCCATTTTTAATGGGTAAATCTGGGGTAACTTTTTTCATCCAGATTCATGTTTAGTGCAGTTTTCATTTTTGATTGGTAAATCTCGAGGGAAATATATAACACTCGAGATTAATTTATAAAACTATAGATATTTTTCCAAAGAAGCAAGATTAACCGGAAGGTCAGAGTTGTTTTATATGACATAAAATTGAAAGTGTCATTTGATATGACATATGTATTTATGAAAAAAAGAAATGTCTATGAATATAAATACAGTAATGTAAGATTACTTTAAAAAGGTTCGATTGGGCAACATAATCGAAATAACAGATCGGGAGTAACTCTATATTGAATCCAGATTTATCAATCGAAAACGCTATTAATTAATAGTATTAAACCATAAAAAATAAAAGATATTTGTATAACATAAAATAAATACAAAACCTTTGTAATGCAATATACGTGTTTTTATTGTCGCTGTTAAAATATCCCCTCTGTTGATAACAGTACCAAAGTATGTTAACCTTTTCAATGTAATTTGATTGTATCTTAAGTGTTATAAATAAAAGCTTTTTCAGATAATTGACTGAAATCTAATCATCAAATAACGAATAAAGACAAAATATAGATTTAGTTAGGAAACACAATGATAAAATAATTTTAATTTTGAACTTGATAATTTAAAATAGATAAATGATAGACTATAAACGTCAAGAATTAAAGTCACAGGCACCAAGAAGAAGCAATGTGCTCTATTAGAATGTATTAGAATAGGAAATTAGTCTATAGAAATAAATGCATTAATAGCAATACCTAATATTTTTTTAGAAAATTAAAATCAATTTTTTATAGACGTTTGTATTACGTAGAGTAATAGAAAAATTTTCATGCGAATATGAAGATTCTTTATGAGAATATTTAAAATTTTTTTAGTTTTATGAAATCTCTAAAAATTATCAATTACTTTTACTAGTAAAATAAGTATATTTTCCATTTAAAAATTTTACAATTAATAGCTGAGTGGTTAAAAAATTTTATGGATTTGATTTTATCAGTTTGATTGATAACAATATTGGTTGGTCACAAATTGACATCATTGATGAAAGTAGCAAAACATCGGTATGATATTAACAAAATTAATCAGCTTGCTCAGACTGCGATTATTTGATCGTTCAATCGCATATAAAAAATGTTCCAAGACTAATGAAGAGTGAATTAATTCTTTGTGGGTTGGATGCCGCGTTTACTAAGTTTGGAGAAAAAAGTTAATCACTTAAACATTTCTAAGGCACTGTTAAAGAGATTTAAGTAAAGCAAGGCATTTTATAGTTTTGCAGTTACAGAAAGCTGAAATTCGAGATTTAAAAACTGACATAAACCCTTAACTTTATTATTGCAATAAATATATGTATTTCTACATACATACAAACTTAATGCAAAATTTCAAATTTTGTGTTTCAAATTTTCATACAATGTTGAAAACTTGAAATTAGCCATATATTTTCAATATATTATATTAGCTGTATACCTAGGTATATTATAATGTAAGCATTATGAGGCAGTTTGTTTTGCGAAAAGTTTGCTCTAGGCGTAGAGAACTGGGCCGTTGTCGTATATGATAATTTATCATAAGATTGTCTCTTATTCTTGAAATACTTTCTTAAATTAAGATATTTTTGTTATCTGAGTATAGGTTGTCGGGCATAAGTATTCGAAACATATAAACAATCCTTACGAGCTGACTGACTGTCAGTGTCTGAACTGTAGTTATCCGAACTTGTGTGTTTTGGATTTTAGTAGTAGCCAAGTTAGAACACTTAAGTGATTCTTGTACTATATACAAAAGTACAAGAACATTAAATTCACTTATTTGGATAAGTAAGATGGTAAGTAAGATAGTAAGATGAACACAGAAAAATTTAAGTCATACTTATGACTTGATTAAAATCATAGTTTTATTGCGATCTTAAAGATAATCCTTAGAGACCTTAGATATATTATGGTTTTTTAATAATCCCATCAGGGCTGGGCGTAAAAACCTAAGTAGTGCTTTAATAAAATCAGTCATATATTCCGACTTTTATATTATTTATTATATATTAAATAATAATAAAAATTAATATTATCTTATTTATTTATTATTATTTAATTTTGCATTGAAAATGCTGTTATTAAAATTCTGCAAAGAAAATCTTCCCTTGTTTGAGTATTTCACTTATAATATTTTCAAATCGAATTTTGAGTAAAAGCTTTGCTGTATAAGAGTTTTCAAGCATTATAAGAGTTTTAATTATAACAGTTAGAACACTTTTTCCTCTCCACCTACTAATTAACATAGAAGCCGGCAAAATTCCTTTACACACTCGGCTTTGAGTTTTTGTACTCGCATGGCAGTGAATACGCATGCACATGCAAACGAAGAGCGCCATTGTTTGCTTCGTGGCAGTGCACGAGTTCGTACCACTGTACGATTCAGTGGTGAAGGTTCTTCGTGTTTCACATTTTCATACGAAACTGTAGTGTACAAGTGGAAGGATTTAGCCACTGCTTTCTGTTTCTTCTTCATACGACGGTGTTTGCCTTTAGCTGGCGCTCGTATGTGCGCATTTCTGTTGAGTACGTAAAAAGGATAATGATTTTGGTGTTAGCTGGGCGAAGGTTAAGGCTTTTAAGGTGTATGTTTAGTTCAGTTTAGTTTGATTTAAAGTAGGTCCTTTATTTGAATTTTTTCTTGATATAATTTTTTTTTAATATTTTATCGCTTTTGTTTTGGTATTATAAAGAGCATTAAAGCCAGCGGTTTAGAAAATATTTTGATTACAAAAAATTTTTTCTTAAATAATTTTTTTCTTATATTATTTATAAGTCAGTTATTTTCATTGCTTATATTCATCGTTTATATTCTAGTCTATTTTATTGCATGATTGTTATTTTATAATACTTATTTTATTTACAGATGACAATATGTACATTTGAGTTTAGTGAGATATTTTTTATTAATGATTATGAACTGTTTTCCTTGAATATTTTGCATGATTGGACTTTTTTATGAAAATTTATTATTAATTTATTTATATTCAGGTTTGGTTTATAAATTTATGTATTTATGTTATTATTAATTTTTTAAATTTATTATATTCGTAAGGTCGTTTTGATGATAGTTTTAGTTTCGTGTGCGCCTTAGAGGATTGATAATTATAATTTTACAATATTATTGAATACTAGAAGATTATAGCGTTGATATGGAACATCTAATTTTAGTATTGTACATAGATTAAATTAATTAAAGACTATTTCACATATACTTCTATTTAGCATAACAAAGCTTCTGTAGTAAAATCGACTAGAAGAGATATTTCAATCAAACGAACACCATAAAATTTAATATTTATATTTAAAAAATTTAATAAATGTTTCATTATAGAATAATCTTTTAAGTGCAATTTGGAATTCATAAGATTAAGATTACCTTAGCTAAGTTTAGCTAAGTTTTAAAATCAACTTTTTAAGTCAACTTTTTAAGACATAAGTTTTTTGTCCCTTAAAATCAATCAAGAACAAAAAATTCGGCAATATTAATAATGGAATTATTACGTCCATCACGTTACTCTTAATAATATCATTACTACATATACTTATATACATCATATTGTGGACCTATTATCTCCAATACATTATCCTTACGATATCGTTACTTCATATACTCGATATTACATTTTCAAAAAATTTGTTTTCTAATATCAATTTGTTGCTTTCTTCAATTTCTTTCAGACCCTGGCTCGTAGGTCCTTTGTTTTTCGAGAACATCCTCAATATTTAACATTTTCTGTTTTTAAATTCATATTCATTCTAAAAAGAACTTACAATTAGATATTCATGATTGCTAGTGATTATTAATCATAGTTAATCCTTGTCATTTAATAGTTTAACTAGTTTTCTGTTATATTGAATTAAAGAAACAAAGACATTTCAAAGACATTTCATAAGTCTTGGCGTTTAAGTTACTCAATTTTAGTAATCCATTATTATAAAGCTGCTATTCTATATATATGAAGAATTCAGTCATTTTTTGAAAAAATTTTTTTGAAAATTATAAACGCTACAATGGTACTACTACAACTCTCAGAAAAGTTATCAGAACTAGGAGCTAAAGGTATGATGTGTATTATTTTTTAAAGCTAAAAATGATTTTCGCTGTTCGTATGAGTTGCAATTTATCTTTAAATTATCCGATTTATACCTTCATCGCCAGCGGTGAAAATGTACACTTTAGTTTTATTTGGGAAAGGTCGCGTATGTAATTCAAAGACTCGGTGGCAGAAATCTTAATAATTATAACAATTATTCAAAATTTGTTATAAATTTGTATAACACTTTTGGTATGATTAAATTAAATTTGAGTGATTGAATTGAGTGAATACGGTAAAATATATAAGACTGTGGTGAGTTTATAATAGTGCTACAGTTTTATCATTTAGTATTTATATTATACGATTAAAATATATTTTGTATAATAAATAATTTTATTAATATATATTTAAAATATAAATTGTGTTATATCTAATATACTTATGAAGCCATTATAAATATACTCAATAGTGTCATTTAAATTTATTTTAAAATTTGACCGTTGTGAATTTATAACAATATAACAATTTCAATTGAATGCATCTTTCATGATTTTCCATGATTTTTAGCAGTTAAAAGTGGCAATTAGTGTCTATAATATCATATTTTTAATAAATTATATTATATCTTATTATTGTAAGCAATTTTACAATAATTCATCTATACTTTGGGTATGTAATAATAGTTAAATAAATATTTGTTATAATTATAATATTTTTTAAATATGTTCTTAATAAGAGTTTTATAGTTAAATTTGACTATAATTTACGTCATATTATAATTGACGTAATAAAATAATTATTATTATATTCTATTTAATAATTGTATATAAAGAGGTTTTTTCGAACAGTAGTGAAATACAACAAAAAAAATTTTTTTTTTTTTTTATATTATTTTAATTAATTGAATTTTTGGCGGACCATACAGCTGTTTCGAGTATTGCCAAATACCTATCATCAGTGGTCTTGGAAATAATTCTTGTATTTAATTATTCGTAAATAATTATTTTTAGGACTGCAAGTACTAGGAATCGAACTCGGGTCCAGCCAAATGTGAAGCTCAGAATCAGCGCAGCTTAACCAACTGATCCAAAGCCGTACTTGACTTTTTATGTTCGCATATTTTTCTGGAGTTTTTGTTACTATTACTATAAAAATTTTTATTAATAATTTAATTTTCTGTGTTTATATTAGAACGAAATCATAAACCAGCTGTAGAATAATTGAATTAATTAATTAATTATAATTTTATTTTCAATTGTTGAATTTCAATACTATTCTGTTCGTAGAGGCATTATTTGTGGCATGATTTGTTTTTTCTTATGTATAGAACCTAATCTAGGAACGTTATGCTGAGAAAGTCATGCTAATGTTACTCCACTAGTCGCACGGGCGAGAACATATATATGTATATATATATAAATATATTATATATTATAATTCATCGCCATGACAAAATTTATTTAGTAATTGTCTTATTCCAATAAGTTTTGTGTACCGGCAAAAAGTGATTTTAAAACTGATTTTAAAAAAAATTGCATTCCAACCAATATTTTTCGGAGCATCCAATGAAATAATAATTTAAGATGGGATTGATTGGTAAAATAAAGATCTTTAATGAACTTATTCCAATATTTGACAAACATTGTTTGCTTTGAAGGAAGTGGTCAGAAATCATTTTCAATTATGATCTATAAAGGTTTTTAGTTCATTTAAAGAAATTTTTTTATCAAAATTAAATTTCAATCATAGACTTGGTATCTATTCAATCAGCTTCAAGATTGTAGTTGAATAAAGTATGAACGTCTTTCTGATGAAAAAACTCATAACGAAAACTAGGTGATTATACCATATGTAGTCGTAATATTCATTAAGTTTAAAACGGAGTTATTAATTAACTTAACAATTAGACATATAGTCACACTTTAAGGGAGCACACTTTCTACCCTCGGTTATATCACTAAGTATCCCTTTGTACTGATTTGAACTTGTATTTAATTTGTTTTTTATTATGAGTCTATAAAATATTTTAAAGTAGCTAATGGAGTGCTCCTATTAAAATATGCCCTGAAGTTTTTGTTATAAATGATAATAAAGTAAA
>NC_051847.1:129697326-129699364 GCF_002237135.1 Teleopsis dalmanni
AAAATTATCACATGATCTCGGCGAATTTGAAGAAACAGTTAAGTGGCATATATATATCATATATGTATATATATCATCGCCCTTTAAATTGTTAGTACTTGTTTACACAGAGAAGTGACCCGAAGTTATAAGAACACATTTATAAGATTAGATTAACTTTAAAACAATAAATCACTAGGAATTTAACAACTAAGGATTTATACATATCGTGTTCATTCTTAAATTTGGGAATAATATCTCTTTTATACACGCGAACGATGTTAAGTCTTAATGTTTCATCGATATAATTAAGAATAGCAGTGATATCTGGTAACAATTTTTGCACTTAATATAACTTTTATTAAAAAGCACAATATTAACCACAACGACTTACTTGACAAAAAATAAAAAGTTCTAGTATCATGAATGATCGTTTTGACGCTTAAAGTGTGTCATGCTAGTTACTTTATCTATAATTTCTCTTCTTAGTCTTTCTACAATAAAATAAATAATGTAGAAGTACAAAAAATTGAAGAAATCAAGCAAGACTTATTCTCAAGTTCACTTTACAACCATTGAAAAGTGAACATCTATCTATCACTAACATAATCACATTTTTTTTAAATAGGGAAACTTTATCAATAGGATCTACTTAAAAAATGTAACAACTATTAACTGTTTTGAGATCTACGATACATAGACAAAAATACCTACCAGAAATATTTATCTTTGGTTAACTTAAAACGTACTAAAGGCTATCTGCCGAGGTCACAGAAAAACGAACTAAGATTATCTAAAAGTAATGCTACAGGCAGATATCTTACAAGACCTTCTAACAATTAAAAAGAAATTTTTACTTTTGCGGATTTGGTCAAGGGAATAAAACTATCAAGACTATTCCGTCCTTCAGTAAGAAAAGGAAAAAAGTGATTGACTAGCAATTGCAATTTTCAAGACCAAATTGTAGATATAAGTGTTCAGTGAAAAAGATATTGTGGTCAACTATACCGAATCTCAGACTGTAATTGACAAATCCGCTACGTCATATTTTAGGTTGTCAATAAGCAAACTTAATAATCAAGTTGATCATACTTCATCGGAAAGTATTTACTACCTGGTCATCTTTGTAGAAATACAAACATCAATATCTGTGAAAAAAGTAAAAAAAGTTATGAAAAATGTCTACTTAGCTAAAGTAAACACTAGAAGATGAAAAATTGAACTTATTTACGAGATATAAACCATCTATATGGTTTCGGTGCCAATGAAAATAATAATAAAGAAATAAACAGTTAGGTCGAGATAACCGACATGAAAGGCAGAACTTAAATACGACTGAAATAGTAATTAAAATTAAAATGATACCTTTTTTCAACTCACGTCCTACGTTCCAGTAAGCTTCCACACTAAATAATAAACGAGCTGTGGCAACCCAGTAGGCTATGGATTTATTGAAATTAAAAAGCAAAATTCAATTTCAAGTATTTTGAGTTTTAATTTAACTGAGGAAAACGTTTCCGATTTTGGCTTTTAGAAAAGCTGAATAAAATTTTATTATTATTGTTAGTTATTAGTGTTTCTATTCATTAGCAAGGTGGGAAGAACATTGCTAAAGAGCCATAGGTAACAGTCGTGATTAAAAGGCACATATAGCTTAAAGAGTCTTGCTTTTCTTGTACGTCGTCTGATAGTAAAGATTTAAAGCGTTCAACTGGCTTATAATGAAGATGGATACTTGTTTAATGTCACTAAGTAGAATGTCACTGTTCTGGTTGGATATTTCATCTGTCAATCTGTTAGCAACATTTTCACTTAAAAAATCTGAATTAGTGCGATAAAGAGAACTTATAAGCAACATATAAGACATTGAGAAGCCTATTAAATTTATGACATTAGTATTTTGTATTCACAAACCTAATATATTCATTCAAAATTCATTGTTATATTCAACTTAAGTTTGGTATAATCTTTTCCTCAGTAATTAAAATGAAAGTTAATTGTTTATCAGAAACATTGTTGAATTCTACTCACTTTAAATGAGCATCAGTACTAAATCCTC
>NC_051847.1:129699464-129709551 GCF_002237135.1 Teleopsis dalmanni
ATGTTTTTCAATCACACAGTGATCTGTTAACATCTCTATCAAGATGGCAAGATCCTGCCTACTAAGGCAACTTCGATTGTTTGCATTATATCAATCAAATGCCCATATTTTTTAGATCTGCACCTGAAGCAACCCTGTTTGCCAGCTCGCCTACCTTGTAGTCCTACCGTGTCCCTAAAACCGGAAACACGGTATGTTATACAGGAAAGTTAAACTCCATCGACATCTCATTTAGAGACAATCAAAAAGCATCCTGCATGTAAATTGATCTGAACTAAAGGGCTTTAAAGCAGCAGGATTGTTTTATAGTACGTATATATTCTATAACTTCCGTGATCGTGTCAAACTCAGCCTCAAAAATACTGTAATGATCAGAAAGCCTATAAAAAATAGATTTCTGCCATCATTTCAAAAAACTTCATTCTACACCGCTATTAATTTTAGAGCCGTCAGTAAAAGTGGTTAGATCTCTTTTAAGATTCTTCTATATTGTAGTGGACCTACCTCACTTACTTCTTAGCCACTTAACATTACTCGTAAATAATAATAGTAAGCAGATTTATGAATTGGTTGCACTTCATGCATACCGTATAAGAAGCATAAGCAAAGCGACATAAACAAAAGAGTTTCGTATTACCAACGAAAATATTGCCACACGCTGTTCCAATTGCTGAACACATGTTACAATATTTTCAATAGTAATATTTTCTATATTGCAAAAGACATATGCAAGCAATATTGTCAATGCACTCTAATAATAACTTTGACGTTTGACCTAAATGAGCAAACAGTGTAGTCGCTATGCAATGCATTCTGCAAGGTCAGCAATCACTTTGATTGGCTGCGGTTATACTTTTCCAGGTTTTGTCTGGAATAAAGAGGCGGAGTCATGAGATCGCTACAATCTAGAAAAATGTATAAATACCCAAACTTTTGTTAAATAAAATCAGAATATATACTTATGACTGCAGAAATACATGCTTTGTTAAACTTATTCTCACTCCTTCTGGCCAAGTAACACTGGCCTAGGTACCAGCGGTAACAAGCGACTTGATAACTTGTTCTTGATTGCATCAGTAGGTTTTTTTGATGCATGCTCGTATCAGGCAGGGATAATTACACGCACCGGACTAATACATTACACTAGTTCCATTGATAAAGAAGTTCCATTACATTGATTGAATATTGTCTACAATTCCATTCATCCATTACAATATACAGTATATATTACTTTCGCTCCATTACGAATATTCTATTTCCCCGAGTTCATGGGTGCATCATATTACAAATTTCCAACTGGCCCATTTGCGCCAATCATTATCCATTTACAACAATTCGCATAATTCAAAATAAATAAACAAACGAAACGATTGTAATTTTCAACTTTTGTGTCATTGCGGTTGAATGATGATAATTCGCTAAAATTGGATGATTGTAATTTGATATTGTATTTTTATGGAAACACAATGCAACGCCGCGTCCAACCGAACCGAACACACACTCCCACAATAAATTAACCACTTATACACATGCGAACGAACACACACTAGATAGAGGAAGGGAACACATTCGCGCACACTTGCACTTACTCATGAGTACTCATGAGTGTGGAGTGGGGCATCGAATGCGAGTATGAGTGTGTGAGTGTGTGACTGTGTGAGCATGACACGCATGCAGCAAATAATTGTATGACTTGTAATAATTGCTACATTTTTCCAATTGTGCTTTATGAGTGTAAAAGTGCAAATGATGAATGTATAAACAATATGCAACGTGCCATTGAAATGGCGCGGAATGGGCAGCAGACCATGAGCGCTCTCATAGGCGCAATCTGTACAAATATATAAGCCGATATTTATGCTTGTTTATATGCACCCGCGCAGTGCAGTGCGGCTGCATATCAACACATCCAGCTCACATGCTTACTTCAAGCAAGTAAGGCAAGCACGCCGGCATACGAACTTGCACGCTTTGACCACCAATTAACGCTTTGCAACGTTTCCGACGCAACAAAATGTGGCAGTGTGCGTGGTGCGGTTGGTTACATTTCGCATATGTTTTCACAAGAGAATCCAATTTAAATTGCATTAAAATTGATTGAAGTTTTGGTATTGGACAGACGGACGGACGAACTGTTCGCTGTGCATACACAAGTGAACACGTGAACTGGCTGTCCGTGTTAATGAGATGAATGCAAGCGGGAGTGTGTGTTTTGTTTTTGTTTTTACACATGCAAGTGAGTGCATGTGTGAGTATACTTTGTATTATGGACTTTGTATATTTAAGAAGAAATTAATTAAGAAGTTGTGAATATTAAAAGCAAATATTTTTCTGCTCTCCTTGATACGCACATTCCTTCACTTGTTCCTAGACCCATTTGGCTGGATTTTAAATGATTTTAATCAACGCAATTATTGTCTTTTCATGCTTCATAATAACCGTAACACACATGTTGGTCAGTGCAGTGAGTTTCTTCACAAAAATTAACATCGGTAATGGGAAGCACTTGACAGAAGCAGCAGTCATTTGCATATTAAAAAGGATATTTATATAACCTAAATATAATATGCTCTTTTCCAGAGCATAAAAGCAGTAGAGCTGTACTGTCTTTACATCTTAAATTGAGCAAGAGGTGTTCTTAATTAATCTCATCCAAATTTTTCACTATTCAAATGTCATAAATGGCAGAGCCTTTAAGCTATTCGCGAACACCGATAGGCTACCCTAATCACGAAAATCTTGGGGAATGTATAAATTAGTCAGTGAGAAGGGTAGGACTCTGCAGAAACCTCCCAGCTATTAAAGAGCAAAAGTGCACAGATGCACTAACTCGAAAAAGACTCAACATAAGCAGTACAAGCTACATACTATGTTAATTGTCTCCAATAATAAGATAGTATGTAGATCTTTTGAACTAAAACTGTGCATTTCTATACCCAAAATTGCTGAGTGTCTTTAAAAATCGCCCAAACAGTTTTCTATTTACTATGTTTATAGTAAGTATATATATTGCAAGAAGGTGAATTTTCAAACCGAGGATATATTTTCCTATTCCTTTCAGACCCATTAAAGTTGGGTATACTATTGCATTTCAACACGCTTTTAATATATTGTTATATAATTTTTTTGACTCAATTTTATCCATTTTTGCGTCACTTATATACAATATCTGGGTAGGTGAAATGGAAGGAGGATCAAATTCTCCTTCCAACTCTCCAAATTGGAGTTACCTAAGAGCTGTTTTTGAAGAGATGCAGATTGCTGAAAAAAATTGATAGCTGCCTGACCATCATACTAATTATGTAGTATGAAGATATGGCGTAAGAATGTAGTGTATTCACTGTAGACCATGTATGAAAGTCTATGTTCGTAGTAAGAGAACTGGGTCTTACATAGGATGGCAAAAATGTCTACTTCAAATTTTTAAGTAAAATTCCCAATTGTGGTATGGTTTACAAATGTTTAGGTCCACGTCAATGATGTATACAAAATCTATGTGTGCTAAATTAAATAATCAGAGTTATAAGAAATGTTTGGACTTTTGAGAAAAGATCAAACCACAACTATAAGTGTTCTAATAGAATATTGGTTTATAAACAGACTTGTAAGAAGACCTAAATATAATACAAGTGATTCTCGTTGATATTGTTATTAGAAAGTTGAGAAGATGTTATTAAAGAAACTTCTTTGCTATTATATTGCGTTTATTTAAACTTTTAAAATGCATTACCGATGCTGTGGAAGCAAATAATAAATAAACTTTGCAATTCATAAATATTTTCATTGTTCTTAGTTTTTAAATGAATAACAACTTCACATTATCACAACAGACCTTCTTCTCCCGTAAGAGCTTGTGTATCTACAGGTCACTAAGAACCTAAAGGATAGCGTACGAATATGCTTTTTATGTTTAATTAAAAATTTAAAAATAATTCAAAATAACGTCAAGTGCCTGTGCAAAGTTGGTATACCACACGGCAATTAATGCTAATGATATATGCGGCAAAATGTAATAATAAATATTGTAATTAAGAGTGCATAAATGGTAGGAGAAGCGACCACAGTTAATGGGTTTTAATAATTCAGAAAAATTAAAAAATGTAAAAGCACTAGAGTACGGAAAAATAGGTAAACTTAATGAAATTAAAATAAAAATGGCTTGTCGATGATTTTATATCCGTTCTATAAATTTGCAAGAACTCTTTAATAAATCATCGTTTTTGACTAAAAAGTTTGTTTCGATATTAGCTACTAATCAGATAAAATTAAACAATACTTTTTAAGGAATAAATAGAAAGATTTATTAAACAATAAGCCAGACATTCCCAATATTTTTATTAAAAATCTCCATTACTTCACTATTGCATGCAGTCAGTGCTCAATATTGCTTATAATAAATGCTCATAGAGTGGTTCATAGCCACGTTTCGTGAATGTATAAACTGATGGAAGAAGTAAATCAACATTGTATCAAAATTTATTAGTGCAAATAAAAGTTTTTAAGCCAATATATGGTCTTTAATTTTATGTATATTAGACGTAGATGCACTTTGGTGAGTTCGAAAATTGTGATTCAAACATATCATAGTTCAGAATAGTTTGTGGTGGAATGAGGTGTTATTTTTTAATTAAATTTGCTTTGATTTTTTAAATTGAGATCCAGTTTTACACAACTATATCCGGATTGTACTATTTCCTACAATATAGTAGAAGGATTAAAACCCTCTAATCTTAATCAAAAAGGGTTGTAGACTCTATGTTGTTTGGAGTAGTAATCTATAATTGCTATGGACTGTTAAATTTACCACTTATGCACATACTTGTCTATGCACATAAATTGTTTGAGTTTATACACTGAGTATCATTCATACATACCTACATAAACAACACAAAAGGAATACTATGAATTGGGAAAATAGTCACAGAAGGATAATCTTGGAATGTATGGTGTATTATTTGTTGCCTGATTTGTGATAATTTGATTTGTTAAAGCATTGTTGCTAATTTTAAGAATTGTCACTCTGAAATTGATGAATTGCTCGTTGGTATGATTTGTTTACGAGGGTCACTGATTATTTTTTAAGCCAAATAATGAATAAATACTAACGTGTCGTTGAAAATTGCATTATTGTTTCTCGAAGTATTCTTCTTTATTATTAGTACACTTTTGCATGAGTTCGAACTATTTGTGACATCTTCAGACATCTTCAAAATATGATGTTTAAATGCAACAATGGCTTCTTCCGCCCACAAAAATCATTGTTCACGCAACTTATTCTTGACATTTGGGAATAAGAGCGTCAATAACGTTACTGGGTGCCAAATTAGGACTATACGGCGGATGAACTATTAATTTAAATCGGATTTTTTAAAGTTCTAATAGTCGGTTGTTAGACGAGATGTGTGAGCACTCGCATTGTTTTGATGGAAAATGATCGTATTAGTATGATCACTTTATTAATATATGACGTCATTTTACCATGACAATTCTACCGTATCGATTGTTGTTGACTGTTTGGTCAGTATTGACAGATCGATATATTATTCAATGGGTAATTAAAGAATACAAAGACTCGTCCAGATAGCGTATGTATTAACCCATTGAATTTGTTTCACGATTCTGGACCTTCTCAATTTTCAACGAATATTGCAGCTATTTTGCTGACATTTCTTTATGCTGAATTCAAATTGCGATATCGATAACTGCGTAATCTTAGCCACTGGGCCATAAAATATATGTGTATATGTGTTGACAGTTTACCGATAAACTGTTAGCAACAACATTTAGTAAGTATTTCATACACCATTCAATTCGTTATTTACGGTAAATTGTGGTTATCTTCTTAAATTTGAGAGATAATTTTTTTATTTATGAAACAGAAAAGTTTCAAACAGTAGTAAACTACAACAAAAACTATTTTTATTAATTGAATTTTCTCTCATATGGTCAACAGCTGTTTCGAGTATTGCCAAATACCCATCACCAGTGGTCTTGGAATTATTTCTTGAATTTCATTATTCGTATATTATTTTTTGGGACTGGCATGTACCAAGGGTTGAACTCGTGCCCTGCCAAATTTAAAGCTCAGAGCCTACAACAAAAATTATTTTATTAATTGAATTTTTTCTCCGTATGGTCAACAGCTGTTTCGAGAATTGCCAAATACCAATCACCACTGGTCTTGGAATTATTTTTTGATTTTTTTGAGACTGCAAGTACCAAGGGTTGAACTCATGCTCTGCCACATATAAAGCTTAGAGCCAGCGATCATTAGCCAACTAACCCAAAGCCGTACTTGACCCGTTCGCTTGCACATTTTCGCACATTAAACTCTTTCACAGAGTTTATTTATAAATTCACTTGCTGTTATATTAAAAAGAAATCATAAACCAGTTGTAGAAGAATTGAATTAATTAATTATATTTATTTTTTTCAATTGTTAAATTTCAATACTATTCTTTTGAATTGAAAGATAGTTAAAATAGAATAATTTCTCTATTCGACAAAGGCTATTATTGATAAATAATTTTTAACAGATCTGACAAGTCATTACACCACTGTATTTGCTTTTTAGACCGATGTAGAAAAAGAAACCATTAGAGCATATAATTTGTTAGTGTCCTTAATCGATTATTCTCTTTTCAAAAGATTTACTTGCTTCCTTTCTTGAACTAAAGTGTTAGTTCCCGCATTTATGCCAGAAAAAATTTTTTTAACGTCATGTATTTGTGGATCCCCTATTACTAATCATGCCTTTCTATTTATTTTGGTATCGTTTCCTTCCGACAATATTTTGTCATATTTTCCTATCCGAAAGTACATGAAAATTCAAGTAATAAGTTAAATTTTTGCGGTTGTCGTATAGTTTATAAGTACTAAATTGAGATCTGGTACATATATTCAGTTTTAATAACCAATGTATATAAGTATAGTCATATAGTTTTCTATTTCATTGCTTATATTTTATCATATCATGTCATGTAGACATTTTCTTACCAACCTAAGCAATGAGGTGTGAAATTTAAACTTTTGCACTTCGTAAAATTTGAAAATTCATTTAAATTTTTATAGTCCCAACGTTTATATATTTTGTTATTGCTTTCGGTCAGTTTTAAACAATTTCTTGAAAAATATACTTTTACGAGTAACAGAGAACAAAAGTTTCATTGCACATAACTCCTTGCGGTATTTGAATCTACTCGATGTGGTTGCAGACGTGGATGTGGATGTGGCGAAAATAGAAAGTCAAGTCGAATATTTCTTCCCTGCATAGTTTTGCCAACTCTTCGCTGCTGTTGCGTTGCTGTTACGTTGTTTACGTCCTTACTTAAATATTAAACAAACATCACCGAACAACTAAATACGAGTACGAGCATATCTATAGTGCATTCAGATACACTCAACTACGTGTATCCATGAAAGTTTCGCAAGTTTCCTGCTTGAATGTACAACGGCAGGAGTTAACCCAGCAGCAGTGCATGTCGTCGCACGTCTTTACTTAAGCAGGACTAAAGTTTCGTTTTACACACACAAGCAAGGACGCATGACTAAAATAAAGAAAGGGAAAAGTTTCCCATTTTTACTGTCACACAGGAGCAACAATACTTTTAGCTTCGGCAGGGCATAAAAAAGTGTTGCTCCTGCCTGTGCTAACAACAATACCAGCGACATAAAAATACATCATCATCATCATCATCACTCGGTGTGGTTAACATAAACAAACAACTTTAAAAAAAAAATTAAAAATAAAAAAGTTGAGGAAAAATGCATCTTTTTTTGAGTTCATAATAAATTTTTAAAAAACGTGCTTTGAAAATTTTTAAACAAATTCCTGTGATGTTTGTTTTGATCCTTGGATGAAGGCGTTTGCCAAAGCTAAATTCGTAATGATGATATTCCTGTGCTAAGCAAACCTTATTTGTTGTTGCTGGCATTATGGTACTGCAAGGTGCAAAATTATTACCTCTCATTTGTGTTGTTGCAGTTACAAGACACAAAAAAGCTGAAAGAATCTTCCGAGTAGGAAATGAACATTTTAACAGAAGTATCCTTAACGACAAAGTGCAGATACGAGAAGAGAATTTCTTTAATAGCACAAAGTGTGTGACTTCAAGGAGAAGTCACACTCCCAATGTGACTATTTATAATTAAATTATATATGCAAACGTAATTAAAAGTAATAAGCAGAAGGACACAGTAAACAAATGCAGCGGAAATGTGATGTGAATATTCTTTAACAAATATCTTTTGAGCACTTCGGAGTTAACTATTTATTCGCAGAGAGTATTTTCAGGTTTTAATAAAGTTTATTTCAAAATTTATTTCTCCACTACATATTTCGATAAAGAACTCTAAGAAGAGGCAATTCTATTAAATGTGATTAGAATTAACAGGATTGTTCGGGGAAGGTGAGAAAATCAATATATTCGAACTTTCTTCTGATAAAAAGAAATCAATTAAACAGAAATAATAAATAAGAAATATTTCTAAATAGAATTGAAATTTTTAAAATGTATATTATTCTCAAAAAGTATAAAAAATCTGCACATGAGAATTTGAAATGCAGTGAAACTATTTCTTTAATTTTTTATAGAGAGGTTTCGAACAGAACTGAATTGCAACAACAAACTCTTCTATTTATTTTTAATTATTTGAATTTCTGGCTGCCCAAACAGCTGTTTCAAGCATTGTCAAGTACCTATCGCCAATGGTCTTGGAATTATTTCTTGTATTTAATGGTTAGTAAATAATTTTTTGAGAGTGTAAGTATGAAGTGTAGAACTAGTGTCCTAACAAATGTCAAGTTCGGAGTCAATATTCATTAACCAACTGGCCGAAAACCAAACTTGAGGTAAACGTTCAAATTTGGAGTTTCGTTATTTTGTTGTGCAACTTCATTAACAAATTCACTTGCTACGCCACATTAGAAAGCTAATTAAATTATTATGTAATTTTCACAGAATCACATAAGTTCATAAAACTGTCATTTGTAAATTTAGTCTTACACCCAATTTCTCTAGAGACAATTTTTTACTAAAATTCTTTCTAACAACCAAATGTTAGTGATATTTTTTCCTTCAATTGAAGTGCAGAGTGTCTTCTGTTTGGTTAGAATTGATTTACATCACAAAAGATCAATTTTGATGGCAGCGCTTCACACTGCTGAAAGCCAGTATCATGTTTATTCTTATCTACCTTATCTACATCTCAGTGTTTAAGGAAATACTAAAGAAAATTACTTGAAATTTAAAATGTACAATTAAATCTGAGATGATATAGTATTTACATATATTTATGAAAAACGGCAATTATGAGACCTCAAAGTGGATTGAATCAACAATTTAATCTTGATGCATAAGTGATTAATGTTCTTCTTCATCGTCTTTTACGAATATTTCTGTCCATGAGGAACGTCAAAATTGACGCAGGCTTGTAAAATCTATGCTCTGAAGTGAATAATAAAAAACTAAAAGACCTTTTGAATGTATTTCAAATAGATATTACAGATTTTATGTATTAAAAATGCCAAATACATTTGAAATGGAAAATAATATAAAACAGATGTAATTTCAGGGTAATTTAATTATTCTGGTAAAATATCCCCGATTTACGAATAGAAAACTACATTAGTGTGAAATATGATACATAGATAACATAGCACTGGCTTAACAAATCACTGCAATTTGAATTCATTTCAAATGAATGCCTTGAATTCAATATATATGTTAATATTGCACCTAGCATAATAGACTCCGTTTCAACTACTGAAGAGAAATAATATCTGATCCTGATTTAGAAGATAAGCTGTATAATTCGGTATAATACACGTGCAGACCTCTTTTCAGTTATAATAAGGATAATATTGGTAATGTTTAGAGCCTACTAAAAGCCTACTTTAATATGTTCCTTAATAAATTGTTGAAATTGGTATTTAAATTGGTATTTCAACTA
Organism: Teleopsis dalmanni; assembly: GCF_002237135.1. Classification (NCBI taxonomy): domain Eukaryota; kingdom Metazoa; phylum Arthropoda; class Insecta; order Diptera; family Diopsidae; genus Teleopsis; species Teleopsis dalmanni. Next base: position 129,709,416 of record NC_051847.1, read on the forward strand.
TCAGCTCTCAGAAGCGGCAAAGCTAATTTAGATACTAAAGAATTTTCAGTAAGCGACGTGGTATAATTTTTAAAGATATTCCTTTGAAAGGGTTTTTTTTCATTTGATTTACATCCTTTTAGAGGAGCTGAAATTA
>NC_051847.1:129709651-129714924 GCF_002237135.1 Teleopsis dalmanni
ACATCCTCATAAAATTGTGTCGACACAAGAACTGAAGTCGGCTGTCAATATGATGCGTAGAATATACTCTGATTGAGTACTCGAAATACAGCGTTTGAATGACGATCTTTGCATGCTTGCTTCAGTGATGATAAATGTACTTGTTTTTCGCAATGAAAGTTCATAAGTAACTATCAAAAAATTATTAGAAAAATTAGAAAATTAGATGATAAGAGCATGTTTATAGTTGCCGACTTTGTACATGGTACAGTATAATCAATATCTTTCTTAATTTGCTAGTCTCAGTTTATATGAAGCTCGTAGGATCTTTTTGCGGTAACAAATCCTTAAATAATTACTGTACACAAACTTTATGACTCGCTGATAAATACAGACAGTGTTTCTGATGGTTACTTTCGTTTCATCAATACTAGTTTTTAAATAAATAGCGTAGATTCTAGACTTTATTTCAGTTTTTTAAAAACATTCTTAGGTTATTAGAAAAGAAGAGTATAGATATACGTGGCTTTGATCTGGCACAATTGTCTTTATGAGATTTTTTCTTTTGATTCCTAATGAGTCGTTCAAACGAACGACAAAGCTAACTAAACATAGTGATTGCTTGAACAGTTATAACACCGTGAGAGAGTGTGATTTTTTCGCTTTTTTATTTGCACTCTTTATTGCGTCTATTTCGGCTTAATTAGTTGTGACGTAAGATATCAGCTAACATGTTCTAACCTATGGAAAATGGTGCATTTAATTATTGTTAATAATAAATTTTTTCAATGCAAACATAGAAATGGGTTTGTGTGCAAGCAGTCCAGTGCGCAGTGTGGAGCTTGTGTTTGTATTTTTATGCTCTTTGTAATATGTTGACAACTTATCGGTTATTGAGTCGAAACAGTTAAGACAGCATTTAAAGTGCCTTTTTTAGTGAAACTGCTGTAATAATTTGACTTCACTCCCATTTTTTGTACTTAAGTAGAGCAATGCTTGAATTTGTACATTTTTTCAAATGTTTTAGCTGATCGAACACAGTAAATCTGGCTCATGTTTCATTTTATTTTTTTTTGTTGTATGTTAAGGATCAGTTAGTCGAAAGTACAGGAAGGACTTAAGTCAAAGTGAAATGCACAATCAACCACACATGTGTATTACGCTTTAGCTTAAGTTCGATGAAATTCTTATGGTACCTCCCGATTTACTGAGCCTTAAGTCTTTAGAAAACGACGAAAGATTTGTTCAACAATTACGGAAAATCAAAATCGCGTCTCTTCTGCAATACTGCTTCATATGTTGGTTACAATAACCCTTTGCACAGTGTTTACTTTTAGTCAGTAATTATTACATAGCAAGAACATCTTCGCTTTCGTCTCTCACTTGTTTTCATTTGTTTCTTATGTGACCTTTAAATTTGTTCACTTTGCATTTCTAAAGGTGATTTCAAGTCTTATAATAAAAAAAATACTTATACACATATATAATATACAAATATTAGCTATATCATACTTGCATAGTTACGTGTCACAGGAAACAGATGATTTCACTTGAAAATGTTCAAATCTTTGACAGTTAAATTATGAGTTTTATTTGCAACCATAAACTTTAAGAAATGAATTGAATATATTGGAGTAAATAATACGAATGTGTGTAATCAGAACATCACTTCCCTACGATTCCCCCTTCTGAATTATTGCTTCAATAATTAGTGTAGTTAATAGCTAATGTAGTTCTATTATACAGTTTCTATTACACAGTTGTACAAAAGATATATTGGTACTGCCACTTTAAGACATGATTTGTGTGGTGGAACATCAACTTCATTAAAAAGTTTACAACGTCATCGGTATTTATAAAACTGCATTATGTTTTGTAATTAATAGACCCGTCTTTAACTTCAAGGCATTTTATAGAGAAGCTGAAGCATCGTTTACAGTACCAATTTAAAAAAAATGGATTTTAAGCTTTTTTGTATTGTGAAAGTTATGAGCCTAAATAAAATTGATATAGGTTTATATAAAGATTATATAGTATGAATTTTAGGCATATCAATTCATCAGTTTAAGAGAATATTGGGTTTTAAAATTTCTTTTGCGTGGTGACTACATTAAGGGTAGTCCTAAAGTAAGAATGATATAGCTATACCAGCGGTATATTGGGCTATACCAGCGCTTTACCATAAAACACAGAAACTTAAATTTCATTCCAAATTTATTTTATTTGCTTCAAAATATGCTCCTTCTGAAGCGATACACACATGTCAACGCTTAACCCAAACTTCCATACACTTTCCGTAGGCCCGTGAAGGTATGGCTTGTAGTTCCTTCAGCGAATTCTCTTTTACCCATTCAATCGACTCAAAACGTTTACCACGAAGGGGCAATTCGAGTTTCGGGAACAGGAAAAAGTCGCACGGCGATAGATCTGGCGAATATGGTGTCTGAGCGATGACAGAGGTAGTTTCACATTATCAGCTGCTGTAAACAAACTAATTGACAAATGGCGCTCAAAGTTGTACCGTATGTCAAGAAAGGGTATACCAACATAACAAAATTTTTGAAAAAGGTCTATTACTTAAGGAGTAGTTAACAAACAACAAAATCCGAACACTCTTTGAGCAACAGGTATATAGAGATCGTGTGGCATAAATGGTAATAGACTTACATGTGAAGGAATCTGTACGGTATGAACAAAAAACAAATAAGTTTTTACACATATAAGGCTATACTTAGGTATATATACCGATATATAAATGTAATTGCCTGAACATAATATTATGTTTCAATAAATTCGTGCAGTTCTTCCTAAACTGCAAACTTCCTAGTGCAAGTACACGCTTACATTTAAATACATAGATATGTATATTTTATGATTTTATTTTAACAAAATCCGACATAATTCTTATCGATTATAATAAAATAGAATTTGAAGTATATTAAATGGCATATTGAATAAATTTAATAAAACAAAAATTACGAAATTTCTAAAAATAAATCTTTTTATTTCCATCTAAAGTATCAAATACTTTTTATTTACTTAGTTTTAATATTTTTCTTCTCCACTGGATTGTCAGTACATTGAGGTAAACTACTCGTATGTATTGTTGGATATAAAATATATTGATAATATATTTGAAATTTAATATTATTTTATAGCAATCGACATTTTTATTATTTTCTTTAAAGAGTTTATAAGTAAAAATAATAATTTATCAAAATGTTGATAATGTTCATTTTAAGAGTTGAATTTTTAACCTATATACATTCTCGACCCTGTTAATGTCCTTTGGCACATACTTTGTTAAATTTTGCTGCTATTTTTGTAATCACAATAACGAGCTCATTAAGTGTCATAAAACATATTTTATGCATTTCTTTAAACTTAGACGCTCAATATCGTACATCGAACATCGTACATAGTACATCGCAATGAGGAATATCCCTCTGTTCGCTAGTAGAAAGTCGAACCATACATATACGCCCGTACACAGAAATATATTTGTACCTGCATAACTGCCTTCTCGGGAGAGATTTTGTATGTAGTTGTAACCATAAGTAAACCTGTAAATTACACCTATTAAAGTTGCCAACATTTATGACCTGAACATGACATGAAAAAATTTCATCTTACAACATGAAGCAAGCATGAAAAGTGGCAAGTGGCAACTACAACAACCAATATCATCCTTTTCAGTGGTACTTATATGGCCATTCCTGCTTTTGTTACTTTTGTTGTCATTGCCGCTGCTGCTACTGCTGCTGCTGTTGCTGTTGCCGGTGTCGGTGTCGGTGTCAGTGTTGTTGTTGTTGTCATTGTCGTTGTCGTTGTCGTTGGTGCTTAGTCGTTGCTGGCAATATGGCTACTAGTGTTGGTATTACTGATGCTGCTCATGTTATTAATCCCCTTCCAACAGAAGGTAAACTTTGCACATTTTGACACATCATTTGACACTGTGTCAAAATGAGCCAAAAATGAAAAGCGCCACAAAAACAAAATATTAAAAGCAACCAGCAACCAAAAATATTTAAAAAAAACCAAAAAACAAACTAAAAAAATTAAAAGAACTTCAGTGTCTATGGAACTATATACGCACATATACATGACAAGTGTGTGTATATGACAACACAAGGCACAGAAAAGTATCGTTCTGTTTACCGAGGTTCCAGTCGTTGTTGTCCGAGTTATGTGACTGCTAGTGTGAGTAAGTAGTGACCAAAATCCTTAATCTGAGACTGCAAGTGTTGGGTTATCTTCTTCCATACAAAGGAATTTCATATGAGCAGAATATTGCCCAAACATGTTTTCTGTTATAAATGCGAAAACTTAAGCTCAACTTTTTTCACTTGTAAATTTTCATTTTGTTTTATTAAATGAAACTTCCTTCTACTTAAATTATATTTTCCTAAGTTTTAGTGGTTAATAAAAAAATAAAAAAAAGGAATTTGAAAATGTGATATTAAGAATAAAGAAATTTATAATGAAATTATCTGAGAGCAGAGGATACGTAGGTGCTGCACATAGACTTTCTTCAAAGATAATCATAAATTCTATATTAAATATGTCAAATTTTGAGAATATTTAAATTAATAATATTGGCTTAAATTTTTTAAAAGAAAAAATTAAATTTTTAATAAATAAAATTTAGTGCTTTCTCATCGCACTTCTGTAACACACAAAATAGTGGAAACATTTATTTTAATTTTCAGACAAATATTAAAAAAAAATTAGTAATCATATTTGATCTTACATATGTCACTACAAATATATTTTATTTTTATTTAATTTAAAAGACAAATTAACAACTAATTAAAAAAAAATTTTACTAAAAAATTAAATTACTTATGACAACAGATTTTTTTTTTAAAATAATTGGATATCAAACATACATTTATAAGAATATGATTATCACTAATCAAATAAAAGTGTATGAATGTATATGAATGTGTATGAATCTATATTGTTCAACCAAAGCGTATCAACCCAGTCGATTTAGAGATCTAAAAATAGTCTAAAAAATAAAAAGTGTTGACTCTCTCCAAAACATTTGTCTGACATCATCTAGAATATGGTAGATGGTCGGAAAGTGTGTTGCGTCTTCGCATTCTCTTCGGTTGTTTAAAATGTACAGTTCACTTTAGAACCCTCAATCTGGTTTTGAAAATTATTGATATTTTGTAGTAAACAAAGCGGTAAATGGAGTAGTTGTCTTCACCTTAAGTTGTAAATTTGTTAACAGATATATATTCTGTTTAATGACAATTATATAGTTTTTTATGTTTTGTAGGAGATCG
>NC_051847.1:129715024-129727332 GCF_002237135.1 Teleopsis dalmanni
GCAAAAAACCCGTATTCTAATGAAATTTTAATTATTCATAAAAATGATTTTACTTACATTTTCCAACATTTTATTAAATGATAGTTGTAGACCTTCAACTTTATCATAATCTTCCTGTGGTATAAAAATATTATATTGAGAGAACAGTGCATATGTATCAACTATAAGATTTAAGGCTATATCCATACTAAAATGAAAAAAAAAAAATAATTATATAGTAATAAATGAAATGAATTCTTATATATCTTACGATATATATTTATCTCGGATTTTTTCCAAACAGTTCATGGCCAAACGTACGTCATCTAAGTCATTTATAGGTTTGCTTAATATACTCTCCATTTCCGAAATAAAGTCAACCATTTCATCAAGTTGCTTTTTATACTGCGCACTTAGCAACTGACCAAGCATTGTCTTCCACTTTTTCGATTCTGCAATGAAACGTTCCACAGCCTTATCTAGAAGTATTTACAAGCGACCCAGTAAGCAAATATATATATATATATAACAAATGATATAAATGTCTTACCGACGCGTATTTCAATTGGTCCAATTGTTCTGGTTAATTTCATTTTCTCAATATCACTAGTTATTTTATCGTAGTATTCAAATTTATCACGTATATCTATAGTCAAAGGAAGTGTGTCTACAAAAGCTTGTATGATGTTCTCACGTTCATCGGACCACAAGTACTTATATTTATTGTAAAAGTTCTAATATATATTATATCATACAATAATAATTATTAGTAAGAATATACATCTATAATTATTTATTAAAATAATAAATTTTATACATACATGTAAATATTGGTCAATATCATTCTTATACAACATAAGACCAGAAGCTATATTTTGTATAGCTCTTTGCACATCCTTATGTTCTATTACATAGCGGTAAAAGTTGCGGTCATATCGATTTTCATCTGTGAATATAATTTATTAATAATGCGCCATTGATATTGAAAATCCTTGCTATCTTACCTATTGTTACTCTACGCAGTCTTCTCTCATAGGTCTTGGCTTGTTTACCCCAAGTAGAAACGAAGTAGTTAATTTCGGTACAAACTTGTACTGCTGCATAAAAATGTTGTTGCATCAGTTCCAACGATGGATCAATAGTACATCCATTAACAAAATCCAGATACAAATCAGTGTATAGAATTGGGTTTTGATTGAATGTACGGTAATTAGATCTTTAGGAAAAACATGGTATGAATAAAAGTTACATGAAATACAAGTTGATATATTTTATATTATTTGAATAAGTCTATTTACTTTAAGATATTATGTCGTATAAAATCTAACGATCTTTTTGAGCATGTTACAAGCGCTTGTATCATTTTTGAGTTATAAAAGGAAAATAGATCCATACAATCATTTCGTAAATGATATAATTCGTATCTTAAAGTTTCATAATTCTTGAACTGCATCGATTTTAGTATATCGTCCGGTGCTAAGTAAATTGTACGATATATTTTATGAAATTGTATCCAATCCCATTTATCAACTGGCAGAGCGCTTTCTACACGCCAATTATTGTCATTAATCTTTTCTGCTGGCAGCTGATAGACGCGTCGTCCTTTTGAATCAATTGGACCAAAATTCAGCAATTCAACAAACATATTAATTAAATCGACCACGGCACGTTCCAGACATATTGATGTTTTTTCCAATTCCAACTCTAAACAATTCAATAAAGTTTTAAAATGTTAATGTTAATGTTATTATTATATATACAAAGAAAATAATTGTTTTGGAAACAATCGTATAGGAACTGGAGGCATCCATTTACAATATTAAACAAGTTACATGGTGGTAAAAAAAAGTACTGATTAAAAACTTCATTCAATCTTCCATTATCTAATATGTTTTTGTACATAAAAGGGTTTTGAAATGTTATGAGACATTTTTCAAGAACCCTAAATAATTTCAGAATTGTTGTAAAATACTTATTGACTGTTTCTTATAAGTCATAAGCAACGTAGATATTTTTAATATATCTAGTTATATTATTTTTATCATTAAATATAAATATCCTTTTATAGTTATTTAATAGATCTAAATTCAGCTACTTGGATGAATCATTTTTAAGTCATTGGAGTGTTTTTAATTATACATTCCATCTATGTAAATTTTTTATTAGTACTACGAATCTCGATTAATATTGTAAATCGTAACCTCCCCATTAGACGATTTTTAGCATTTCTTAGATAAAGGCATGATCTTGAGCATTTATACAATTTATTTACAAAACATCCTGTATTTTTATTTTCTTGATATATTACCTAATTCCTGTCTGAGCTTATTGCTTTCGTCCAAAAAAACTTCTGAAAGTACGGGTGCTGGGGGCATATAGACATATAAAAAACGTGTTAAATACTCAATCTCTCTAGAAACACGTATCTCATCAATACTGGTTACATATTTATAAAAAGTTGCAACTTGTGTTATTCTCTGTAATATAAAGTGTATATAATTTTTTAAATAAATACAGTTTGCTGATTTCTTAAAAGAGCTTACCTTTTGCGCTGCTGCTATAAAATCCTCAAGATTCTCAGAAATCCAAGTGATTCTTGATAAGCCAGGCTTTAATAGAAGTATTATTTCTTGTAATCGAAAACGCATTATGTTTATAAAGACTGAACTAATTGATGTACGCAACTTATCGAAATCATCTAATGCAATTTGCAATGCTGCGCCCATATTTAATAAGTGTTTCTTGCAATATGTGATAACGCTAGCAATATTGGGTACCGCTACATCAATAAAAATACTATGTAAATTCTTCACATTAACAAAAGTTTATAGGTATTAACTTACTTAAATTCATTTTCAGCATCCATTGGGTTTCTTCAATTAATTGTACAATTGCATTATCGAGTGTTACACTGTATTCAGCATCTTCGCTCTTACAAATTAGAACAGGTGCATTTATCAAGCACCGCACCTCTTCAGCATAGTCATACCAGGCCTTATGATAAGTCATTTCGTAGTGGCATATAATACCATTCATATAGTTATAGTAACGTACAGTACGCTGAGCTTTTCGATGTCCAAGTACGCATGGTCTCACTTTTAAAATTTTCATTGGTTCATCAATTTTTTTAAAAATTGATCGTATCCAAAGTATACGTCCAGCCACAGGTGGCATATTTCTCGGTAAAAACGGACATCCACGTTCTTCATTATATCTATAAAATCATTTATATACATATATATATGTATAATATGTTAAAACAGAAAAAAACTTTTATACATGAAGTACATACACATCTTTAAGATTTATCATTTCCTGCTCTAACATTTCTGCCACTTCCAAATATCTACGATCCAAGCATAAGCAATCCAAATTCAATTTTTCAAAACGCTGCAATATCAGTAACAAGGCATCAGTCACGGGCACACCAGTCATTAAAAATTTCACATACTGCTGCATACCGATTTCAGCTTGTTCTATATCTCGCATATAAATTTTAAAATCTTTATCAAACAGATCAGAACGATAATTTAACGGATCGTAGGGCTTCACATTCATTGCTGCCCGCGCTGCCTTTATTTGTGCATTGAATTTCTCCATACCGCTTATGCATATTCGATCCAATACCGAATAAGTAATTTCGGTATTGAATATAACTTTAACCTATATATAAAAATACTTATTAGTTTCTAAAACTTGAAATGAAACTTGAAAGAATAGGTGCCTTCCACTAGTTACGCGAATATGAAAGATCATACTTACTTTAGAAAGTCGTTCCAAAAAGAAATCTACACATGTAAATATGTATACAGAAGAGACTTTCCAAGGATTTTCTTTTGCATTCGCCATATCTTCGACTGTCCCTTCATATACTTTTTTGTAAAATTCTATTATTTCATTACATTTTTCTATTCGTTCAATGATAATCTTGGGATCTACACGCCAAATGGATACAGTGCCATTTTCAGTTAGGAAATTCTTACTTGTTATCGTTAACTGGTTTGAGATCTTAACAAATAGACCAGTAACGTTAATAGGAGTATTAAAATAATGTGCTGTTTTCGAAACATTTCGAATAGCAACCATTAGACCTGGTAAGCTATTTGTTATTTCAACAGGATTGGATCTTAAAAAATTATTCGATTAAAAAAATTTTTAATTCTCCATCACTTAAAAAATTGATATATATAAAATATGAATGCAGTTAAAGTACCTATAGAGTGGATCCCAGAATTTTTGTAAAGATGTAATATAACGCACATTGTCCTTTGCCTCATTGAGCGCAATAGTAACTAAGTTATCTATTTCCGCCCATTTCTAATATAATGATCATTTATATTTTAAAAGTATGTATTTTAATGAAAGTAAGATATTTTTTACCTTTAAAAGCTTTGAAGCACGTGAGAGAGTGAGGCACATCTTGTGATTAACAAACGCCTTACTCGCTACAAATTCGGTAATTGATGTATAACGAGCCAACATACGACGCCAATTAACAAGCATCTGTAAGGGCCCCACATCGGGAGTATCTCGTAATATTTGTTGACCTTCAGTTAGTATAGCTTGTATCTGTTTCATCCATTGTGAAAAATATTTTTCAACTGTACGTACACGTTCCATATCTTTAGAGGTATTTAAAATTTGAAATCTAACTAACAGTCGTCCCTTAAATAGATCGTGGTTGACATCAAATCTTACACGTGTGGATACTGTTCGCTCTGAAGATCGCATAAAAGTATTAAACATATCTAAAATATGGAAGAATTTTTCTTTTTGTTGTGATTCGGCTACACCAAAATCAGTAACCGATTCTACTGATTTCGTTAAAATGTCATCTAAGAAATTTTTCACAACTAATAGACAACTATCTGGTTTTCTCGCATCTAGTATAAACATGCCTACTTCGTCAGAGACCAAACGATTTTCCACATTTTTATTATTATTGTTGCGATAAACCACCAACCATTTTCCTTTGAGTATGATACGGTCTGGTGGTAAACAGACCGTACGTTTTATAGGCGAATATTTAGTTTTAGGATTTGCTCGTCCCGAACGTGTTGGATAACCAAACATATCAGCATAACTAATCATGCAAGCACGTTGGCCCTTTTCACTAAACAATGATAGCAATGAATCGGTATATGAGATTTTATCAATAAGGCCTGCTATAAGCTCATCGATATCCACTCCCATTACATCCGCACATATTTCGAGTACATACCTTTCATTCGCTCCAAGACTAGAAAGACGTTGCTGACGTAGTTCTTTGAAGTATTGTAAGCGCTTTCTTTCTATCTCTTCACGCTCCTGATCAACGACGCTTATGCGTCTTGAAGTTTGTTTTTGTATTGCACGAGAAACGCCAAAAAGTTTATGCAATTTCTTAATATTTTTATCCGGATCCGGATTCATTTTTCTGCTTTGTAAATTGTTCACGAATATAAAGAGAAACACATATGCTTGTTTTAAAAAAAATTTGTTATAAATTTGAATATAATTTAAAATAAAGATATGTTGAAAATATTGAAAAAATTTATTTTAAAAAAACAAAGTAAAAGCATTTCCATTCTGTTATAATAATAGATTATCAAACTAATCATTTTCAATAGCGGAAACGTGAATCTTATCGCAAGGTCTTACTGAACTATACAATTGTGTAGCGAAAAGCTTTATTGTAAAAATATTTGACCTACAGTTAAGTCTCTGGCCGTACATTAAAAATTAATCGAAGAACGTCCGGTGTTCCACTTTTGATCCAAGTTAAAGCAGAACAGTCACAGAGCATGCGACTAGAACTTACACAGTTTCTAGGCAGAGACGTTATACTGCACCATAGATCCATATTAAAACGATAAAATAAGTAATATGTATATGACATTATATAAAATTAATGTAACTTCTTAAAGGCGAACATAATGTCTATTGCCGGTTTATGCCTCGGACTTCTATTTTTAAGATAAACCCGTAATAATAGAACAACCTATTATTTCTGCTCGAGTAAACTTTACTGTACAAGACTGAGGCTGTCACTGCAACCTAACCTAACCTAACCTATATTATATTTAAGTGTTAGCACAACATAGGCCTGTTAATTCAAGAATGCTTTTTGTTTTCTGAGGTCCTTTTACTGAGGACAACAAACACTGACATCTGTCGTAACAAAGCTAGTAGTTTTTTTTGCTCAGTTCATTAGGTCATATATTGCGAAATTGTGATTATGTTTTTTAGATAAAATATGTCCTATTAAAATACACCTGTAGCTTTATTTAAAATTTATAATATTGTTTATATTTTAAATTTTATTTATGTAAAATTTATATTTTTTAAAAACATTTATAAGCTTAATCAGTTTGACACTTGCCAAAAGACCCGGCTTATTTAGACTCTTTAGGCACTCACTGTGCTATGAGATGCGGATTATTAACGCTGTTTATATGGGCTCATTGTCAAACCACACTTTAACGAGCACGCTTACTGTTTGTCGGGACTATAATAAAGATGGTTCTATTTGAAACTGGGAAACTACTGTTTCATTATAATGAAATGAGCAAGGCCTTTAATTCCTGCTTTATTAAATAGTCTAATTTATTTTTAGATATGTTCTTTCTACTCTCCAAAGTGCATATTGATTCTAGATTAAAACAATTTATTTGTTCTTGAAAATATATTTTGTTTCTAAATATATCAGTAAAGAGAAAATTCAAAATGCATACACGCCATCTAGCGAATATCGGGCAGTGACAAAGTAGGTTGGTGACATTTTCACTTTCTTCTTTGAATCATAACTAAAGTAGTAGTCGTTGAATATATAGTCCATCAACGATTAGCATGGCTGCTATATGACATTTTCTCGTTTGTACCGCGATTGAATCTACTCATCAGTGGATGCGGTCTAAAATAGCGAAATAGCGAATTATCTTATTTTTTTTATTTAATTTATTGAGAGTTCATGTCACATGCTACCATCATGTCATATGAAGTGATCCATATAGTAATGGTTAAACCCAAATAAAGTCTTCAATAGAAAACATAAATTAATTGAATCAATTTTCGGCTAATGAAGTCTCAAATTTTTGACTTGTAACGGAATCGTATGTTCCCCTGCTCTTAATTAAAGCGATTGATCAATGTTTTTTTTTTCTAAATTTATTGTTAAATCGCTATATACACGTAAAATAAATTTAGTTCATTTAAATTTTGGTTATATTTTCTATTTTCTAAGGTCAAATTAATTTATTTTTTATACAAAAAAAAAAAAGATCTCAATACTCTAGCGTGAGAACTGTAACAATAATTATCCATTAAAGCGTAATATATTCGCTTCCTAAATTATCTGCAATAATTTTTTTAAGTATGTCAAGTGCAAAACTCTATAAATCTTTTCGCAAGTAAAATAAAATATTTAAATTTATTAGCGATAAATTTTTTTTTGTAAATAATATTAATAAATTTATAAAATTTCACTTTCAGTGGAGCAACACACTCACATTTAGTGATCTGCGATGAGAATGGAGAGTGTTGCGCTATAACCACTGGCCTTGGAACTAATCATTGGATGGTTGGAATAGCAGAATGTGCAAGACGCATAGCTGATATGGTAGAGCGAGCAAAAAATGATGCCGGTATACCTCAGGAGACACGTTTAACCAGTTTAGGTCTAAGTTTAAGCGGTTGTGAGCAGGTCAGGTTTTATTATTAATACTACAAACATACCAGTATATTTCTGTTATTAATATTGCTTTTCAAAATTATTCAAAACTTTTGTTTATAGATTTCTATTTTGCTTTCTTTCAACTAGTTTTTATAGATTAAGTCTTTGATAAGAGTATTGAATTTTTTCTAAATTTATTTATTTATTTACTTTTGCTTATATTGAATTTCTGCGATAATCAACATATAATTCCCACTACAGCAAGAATCAAATCGTGAGCTTTCGCTGGAACTGCGTAATTCCTTTCCCGACATCTCAGATAGCTATGTTGTTTGCAGTGATACTATGGGCAGTGTTTTCACTGCCTCTCCAATCGGTGGCATGGTTGTTATATCCGGAACTGGTTCAAATGCTTTGCTAAAAAATCCTGATGGTAGCACACACAATTGCGGTGGTTGGGGACATTTTCTAGGCGATGAGGGTAGTGGTAAGTCATTTTTAAATATATTTAGTCTATTCAAGAACAAGGTTTGTTTTTTTCTGTTTATTAATTGCAATTACGTTGTTGACCTTATTATTGCTTTGAGGCTTTTAATTGTCGCTAAAAATTCACTGATAACAAATAAATGACATATATTTAAATTTTTTTTTTTTATTTGCAAATATAATATATAAATATAGACAATAATTAAATGTATTAAAAAAAATAGCAAGTGTTTGTTTACATATAAACTGGTTTGAAATTTTTTAAAAGGAAGAATTTCATTGAACCTCTTATATCTCATGCTATAAACAATGCACACTAAGTAGAAATTTCTTTTTTTATATACAAATAGTATATTTAATTTAATATATTTATGTATATTATATATAAATTATATTAATTTATGTACTCCTACATTTTATTAATATATTTTTTTAATCTGTTAGTAATTGTATATTATAAGTTTCTTTATATTTTTATTTATTTATATATTATTTTATACTTTTGTTAATTTTTTTTGCATATATAATATATATATGTAAATCATATAATACTAGCAAAAAAATATTTTTATTTTAGCTAACTTTTTGATACTTTTTTTAATTGAAAATAATATTTCCCATAGAATATATTAGAGAATATACAGGGCACTAGTTCCCAGTGGAGCATAGATTTGCGACTATGGTGGATATTTTGTGTTTCTCACCGACATAAGACATTCCACGCTATAAATAAAAACCGGTTTGTCCGCCGCCTTCAATACCTGTAAATCTATAATATAATGCTCTCTCATACAGAGAGCACAAATTAATTGACAAAGTGAGAGCACTTGTACCAAGATTAAAGACAACAATTTAATACTAGCAAACTATATAACTGATAGAACAGGAAATCGATATTATCAACTCTCCCTTTAAGCCATTATTGCCGAATAATCATTTACTATTTACATAGGTAAAATTAAAGTCAGCTCTTCCTTATAATCAGATAGTGGCAAATAAGCAGCCATACACAGAGATTAATCATACTACCGACGATTTTTGCGACCTTTACTAAAAAGAGAACGTTGAATTATTAAGCGCTCACTTATTGTGTAAATCTTAGAAAGCTCTTAATAAAAAATTTAAACACAATTCATGAAAATTCTTTTTCGAGAACCCCGCAGAATTATTAGAAATGAATACCAGAAGCTTCAAAATACAGCTTATAGAAAATATTTATTTTAGACTTAATTGATGAGAGTAACACTTAAGTATTAACATGGACGTGGAATCTGGCATAAGCAAAAGTACAAATTCTTGCTAAGATAATCTTGCTAATTTATCTATGTGTTTGCTACACATTATATGTAGCGTACACTATAAAGTCTAAAGCGTTTGATCACTTATATAAACTGTTAATATAATGTCTATAATTTAAAACCATTTTAACCATAAATGTATAGAGGACGCTTTAATGTTCCCTTAAAACCCTTTCAAAGATAATAACTCTTACTAAAATTATTTAGAATTTCATTAAATGAGTAATATCTGTACCATTGTGATAGAGTTTAAGGATGAAAGGGTAGAATTAAAGAAACCTAAAAGCCGTAAAATATACTCCAACTCTCAAAAAAAAAAGATATTAAACTTCCACGTATAACATATATTAAATATTTTATTCATGTTTCTATCATTTTCTATTTCAGCCTGGCATATATCGCATCGCGCCATGAAAACAGTCTTCGATGATATGGACAATTTTGCAAAATCACCTTACCCGGTGGAACGTATTTGGGAGCTAATACAGCAACATTTTAATATAAAAACTCGTTTGGATTTATTGCCTCATTGCTATGCAAAATTTGATAAATCATTCTATGCTAGTCTCTGTAAGAAGTTAGCACTTGTCGCCGTTGAAGAGGACAACGAACTGGCGAAATCTCTATTTACCGATGCCGGTCGACAAATTGCACGCAGCATAACTGCACTATTGCCAAAAGTCAGTCACAGCCTAGTTGACTCAGGTGAATTGAATATTGTGTGTGTCGGTTCAGTTTGGCATAGTTGGCAATTGCTACGTGAGGGTTTTATCAAAGAGCTCAGTCTATATACGGTACCATTTCGCTTGAATCTAGTCACTCTAACAAAAAGCAGCGCTTACGGTGCTTGTTACATGGGTGCTGATGCAATTCAGTACGATTTAGCTAGAAATTATTCCGACAATGTCAAGATCATGTTCCAATATACGTGCAAAAACAGTGCCAAAGCGAATGGCAACGGTTATTGCCAATCCAATGACATTCCACCTGAAGGCAGGGTATAATTTATGCAGTGTTAGCAGTGGAACTGAGAAAGTAAAGTGTCAAATCGCACCGTTTGCATAATATATATGCAAAACTACAGAACAATAACAAAAAAAGACATTCCAGTTGTAGTATTTGTTAATAGAAAATTATACACATTTATACAGTACATCGTAAATTATATATATATGTAGATATATGAATATATTTTTTATAAATGGATTTGCGGTTTAAATTGCAAAACGATTTTTACATTAGCGAAATATAACTACAGTTAAAATTTTATTTTGTTTTTATTGGCAATACATTCAATTCAATTGTTTATAAATAAATGATAAATACATTTGTAAAATATTATATATGAAATAAATAAAAATAAATTCTTTATATAATAATTGCAACGCAGTTTTTTACTGTTACTAGTCGGTAGAATAAATTAATTCATTAAGCAAATTCGAATCAGTTTCATATTTCGAACTATTTTTAATTGTAGAAAAACTTGTAAGCAAAATAAAATAATTAGAAAGTTATAGAATATCAGACAGACATATTAAAAATATATATCAGACATATTCATTATTAATCGTTATTTATAATATTCTATATTTTGAACTGGTTATATTATTATTACGACTCAGTAGATTATCAAATCAGTAGATTATTGATTAATTTAATTTTGATCTATCTATTTTGGACGGAGTACTTTTTTTCCCCAAAAGATAACAATTTTTATTATTTGTCATATTTAATATTTAATTTATTTTAAGAGATTGAAAATACAATCAGTAGCGCTTTTACTCTACGTTGCATCTCTCAATCCATCTCTCAATAAATAAAAAAATTATAACAACAGAGTGAAGAACTGGAAGGTCCAGTATAAACAAGGGTTTATTGCGTTGTATTGTCATCTTCAACACCACGTTTGCATAGCAACAAATCTCTCTAAAGATGAAAGACGTTTTCTTTGTGTAGAAAGAACTGTCCTATTCAATTGTGGCCAGTGTCCAGTGCTCAGGATATAGCGATATGCTAAACAGTAACTCCACTTCTCATGACAACGTTGTGTTTTCTTATTAAAATGTACACTCTAATTTGAGCCATATTGATTTAATGCTTCGCCTCATTAAAGTCGCAAGTCTATCCAGAATAGTTTCGGTTACTACCTACCCATAGTCTAATTCCTCTCACATTCCATATAATTCTTTTTTTTTACCACCCATCTTTACCTAATTGGGGAGTCATGCCTTTCCACGTTGCTCTTAAGCTGACCTCTACTTGGCGCATGTACAAACGTTAAACGTTGGGGTACTACAACGGGTCATTATATGAGCTTAAGTGAGCTTTGGGCATAAGGCCTCCGGCTTAACCCACCTATCCTTGAAACGAAATTGTTGAGATTTATTTATAACATAGTGGAAGCATGTTCTTGCTATCTGGATCTAACATACAATTTTAACTGTCCTTTGAGAAAAATATACTGGCTTAAGTAGCAGATGTTTTATCATTAGAAGAGACTCCTTTGAATTCATTTTTGCAGAGTGATCTGAAAATTTTGTGAATTAGTAGGGATTAATTAAATTACTTTTTTGTGTTTATTTTTCGGATTTCTGACTTTCTGTGATTTATTGGGATTAACATATATGTACTTGTCATAACATAATGGTTTTAATAATACATTTGCGTTTATTATTAGACGTCGATAAATTTTAAATAAGTATTATATAAGAAAGTGCTACAATAAAAACAACAGCTTTAAATATATGAATTATTTATTAGAAATATGTAAAAATGTATTAGTTTCGTATGCTTGTATATATCTATTATTGTATTTATATAATATATATTAAGCATATATAACTATATATATTTAATATATAATTATTTTATATATATAAATATTTATAATTTGT
>NC_051847.1:129727432-129782853 GCF_002237135.1 Teleopsis dalmanni
GTCGCAGTGCAGAGGCTTTAGCCTAACCCGAAACCCTTAAACACCATTACCATTACCAATATAGGGGAACAAGGCTCAAGACGCGTCTCAAATAGCCTCTCTTGAGTTAACGTCAACCTCAACCTTCCCGCGGTGTTCCCTGTTTTCACTAATGAGGCTCTGGCGACCGAGTGTTCGGCGGGATATCTGAACTCTTCCATCTGCTGTCTAGAGGAAATGCTAGCTGCACATTCACATCATGGCAGGATCGGAGGCCAAATGGTGATTGACGAAATTAAAGAAAGGTAGCAGCCCTACCACCGATCTGGGCAGCTATGGGTTAATCACTCGTGGCGGCTGGAAAACATTAGATTCAAGTATTCACAAGAAATAGAAACCGGCCTGACCAAAACGATACCGACTTAAGGAATGTAAAAAGGACAAGATTTGGACAATGGAACGTGCGAACTCTGTTTCAAGCAGGAAAAATGGCTACGTTAGCCGCTGAATGCGATAGGTTTAAAATAGACGTAATTGGCATTAGCGAAGTCAGATGGAATGGTACAGGTGAATTCACAAACCAAAAGGGAGGTGTACTTATGTACTCCGGCATGCCCGACGAACAAGACCCTCACATCCGAGGCGTTGCAGTTTACGTAAGAAAAAATGTTAAGCACTCAATCTTATGCTGGAAAGCTATATCCGAAAGAATAATAGTAGTACGTTTTCGCGCAAAGAAATTCAATATGTCTCTAGTACAATGCTATGCTCCAACAGAAGATAGTCCACTTGACCAAAAAGAAGTTTTTTACAGTGCGCTAGAAAGAACGCTCTCTGAAATTCCTAGAACCGATGTAATTATTCTTATGAGCGATTTCAATGCGGAAATAACTCAGAGTATCGAACTGTAAGAGGTTCTCATGGCATTGAAACATGTGACGAGAATGGGGAGCTGTTTTTGGAACTTTGTATAAATTATGATCTCAGGATTAGAGGATCCCTATTTCCTCATAAAACGTGTCACAAGGTCACTTGGAAGTCCCCCGCTGGCAACTTCGAAAGTCAAATTGATCATATCTGCATTTCAAAACGATGGAGTAAAGTTCTATGTGATGTCAGAAACAAAAGAAGCGCTGATATCGACAGTGACCACTATTTAGTGGTGGCCGAACTGAAATTTAATATACCTAAACATAGGTATGAACACCCGCAGCATACACGGCGCACGTATAATACCACAAAGCTTAATGTTGGAGCGGTAAAGAATGAAATGATCGAACGTATTAACAACGTCAGTTTGATGGAGGATGCTTCTATTGAGGAAACGTGGCTTCATATTAAAACAAATCTCGAAGAGATCTGCAAGGACACACTAGGCTACCGTAAAAACGAGCAAAAGGAATGGTTGTCGGCAAACTCTTGGGAGCTCATTGCTCAGAGAAGGTGAGTTACAACGAAAATGTTAAGCGAGGCAGATCCGTTTAAAAAAGCCGAATACAACATAACGTACAGAAGTCTCAGTAGACAGATCAAGAAAGCAGTCAAAAGCGACAAGAGAAACTATTACGTTGAACTAAGCATGAAAGCGCAAGCAGCATCAGAAAAGGGCGACATGAAGGAGCTGTTTAAGTTAACTAAACAACTAGGTGGAATATCTTTCCAAAGCAGCGCTCCAATTGAAAATGAAAACGGACAGCTGGTGTTTGCTAAGAACGAGCAGGCAGAAGTTTGGAAAAGACATTTTGAGAAAACCCTAAATATCATACACAACGAAAGTGGCGAGCTCACAATACCAAGACATCTAAATCCTAACAGACAAATAGATACAAGGGCACCTAGCGTTAACGAAATAAGAGGTGTAATCATTAGCATGAAAAGTGGTAAAGCACCAGGTAATAATTGTTTACCAATAGAGTGTTTTAAGGCAGACCCCAATGCTGTGTCCAAACTTTTGCTCCCCTTGTTTGAGAAAATCTGGGAACTAGAGTCATTCCCTCTCGAATGGAAGGAGTCTATCATCGTCAAACTGCCGAAAAAAGGCGATAGAAAGAAATGCAGCAACTGGAGGGGAATTTCTTTAATACCAGCAGTTTTCCAAATTTTCAACAAAATAATATTAGAAAGAATCGCGTAACATTAAACGAGCTTATTCATAAAACTCAAGCAGGTTTTCGCCCTGGGCACTCGTGCATCGACCAAATTAACACGATTAGAATACTTATTGAACAAGCCTCAGAATGGAATGCAACCTTGTATTTAACATTTATTGATTTTGAAAAGGCTTTCGACGCGCTTAAGAGAAGTTACATATGGATGGCGTTAAACGCTAATGGTATCCCTAATAAGATCATTAATATTCTCAAGAAGAGCTACGAAGGGGCCACGAGTAGAGTTTTACATGAAGGTACTCTTAGCGACAGCTTTAATTGCAACAGTGGAGTGCGACAGGGTTGCGCCCTTTCACCGTTACTGTTTATCACAGTCCTAGACGTCGTTTTAGAAGCTGTAGAAGAAAGCCCAATCGGCATTGGTTGGAAGCTGAATCAAAAGCTTGGTCATCTTGAATATGCAGACGATGTAGTACTGTTAACAAACAGACACACTGATATGCAAACTCTTGTTAATAACGTATGTGAGCAGTCATATAAAGTCGGCCTAAAAATTAACGCCTCAAAGACAAAAACAATGAGAACAAAAGCAAGCAATCAATCGCCCATCCTTCTGTACGATCAAAACATTGAAGACGTGCAGGAACTCGAATACCTGGGGAGTATAGTCAACAGCGAGGGTGGCACGTCAAAGGACATCGGCAGTAGAGTAAAAAAGGCAAATGGCTCTTTCGCATCGCTTAACAAAATCTGGAAAGCCAACAATGTAAGCGTCGAAACTAAAATCAGAATATTCAACGCCTGCGTCAAATCGACATTATTATATGGGTGCGAAATATGGTCGCTAACGAGAGCCTCGACTCAGAAGTTACAATACTTTGTCAATAAAAGCTTACGGCGTATTCTGAACATATGGTGGCCTGCAAGAGTCTCCAACGAAGTGCTATGGCAGCGTACCAAACAAAAGCCAATAGAGAAAGAAATTTTGAGACGCAAATATGGCTGGCTCGGCCACACACTTAGAAAACCGACAGATGCAATTGCCCACGCAGTCATGGAATGGAACCCACAAGGAGTAAGGAGACGAGGTCGTCCCAAAACCACCTGGCGAAGAACAGTGGCAGCAGAAACAAGCAAATCCTTTAACCAGTTACGTTTTACTGCCAGAAACAGTAGGAATGGAAGAAGTTTATAAATATTATTTGTGAATAGACTAAGATCTAATTTTTAAATTTTTAAATTTAATTTTTATAATGAAGAACATGTCTTAATAATAATAATAATAATAATTACCAATATAAAATTTATATGCATGTATGTTTTTGTAAAGCTGACTTATGTAGTTTAGATATGAACTTATTAAAGAGCGTTTTTCACAGTTGCAAATTGAGCCTGGAACCTACTCTTGTTTACAATGACAATGAACTTCTAAATATAACTTTATCACATCATAGATGGACTAACAAAAAGCTAGATCCCCAAAAAATATTAATATTAAAAATTCTTCCTATACTTTGTTCATTCAAATATGGATAGCTTGGCATATAGAAAAGTCTATTGCGTTATGGTTCTACGGAAATTTCCATTATAGGAACAATAGATTTTGTCTTTGGAAAGTTTTGATTGTAAACTAGTATTATTTATTATTATTGACATGTTCTATCATTACATCAAAGAGGTAAATTAGGAACTTAGTCTATTTACATAGGATTTCCACAAATCTTGGTTTCTAGCTATATATCTTAATTCATTAAGTATTATTCAAGCAAAATATAAATAGATAGAAATTGAGAAACATGGAAATCTGTTGAATTATACATAAAATATAAAAAAAAAACTATTAAAATTATGATGTTTTTATGTCACCAATAACTAATATTTATTTGTGTGTAAGCTGTTCTTTGTATGTAACAAGACACAAAAAATAAATATTTAAATTTGACGTCACTATGAATCTCTGTATAAGATGGGCCTACGTTAGTTAATTCATATACAGAGTATAAAAGTGCAAACATTATACATATATATATATATCAATAACCGATTCTGTTATGCAATTAGTTATATGACGAATGCTCATGACCAAAATGCATGTTATGCTGAGAATCATATCAATATATTTAATTTCCTATTTTTACTACTAGATATGCTCACTTTTGCCACCAAAAATGAACACCAGAAAAAAACTTATAGAAGGTGTAAAAATGTTAATTTATTAGATTATTTTATAATAGTTGTGACATATTTTTTTTCTCCTACGCTCAATTTTTTAATTTGCCTTGAAAGCAACAACAATTTTAATTTTGACGTGCCCATGACTTTGTGCATAACATGGCACTAAGAAATACCTACTTTACACGAGTGACAACTATATTGTTAATTAAAAAAAATTTTTTTTTAACATATTTCCATTTTACAATGCATCCAACATACTTAAAATCTAAATATTATTGCCTTTTTGTGGACTTTGCTATGATTTCCATGTGGTTGACTTGCTTTTATAAATTAAAGTAAAAACTTTTTATAATATTGAGTCATAGTAATTTAAATGACGTCATTGAAGAAAGGTTCTAAAAAAAATTGTAGGACTTGCAAACATTTTTTAGTGTTCATTATACCAAAAAAAAGTTATAATAATAGTAAGATATTAATAAGGGCCATGGCGTCGTTAGGTCCCCCCTTGCTAACACCATTACAACCTATGTGTAATGAAAAATAAAGTTAGGAATTTTTAAATTTCATTGGATTGTACGAAAACTGACAGGATTACCAACACCGCGTTATTGAATCTCAGAATGGTTACAGACTCCTTGAGGAGGTATGCAGATCTGAGGTCAATTATTGCTTAGTCTGATGAAGTCACAAACAATAACCCAGTCAAGGCGTAGAGAGGGGTTACAAAGAAACCTCGTAGCTAAAACAGAGTAAAAGTGCTCAAGTGCATTGACTCATATATATTATATGTATATATTATTATATTATTATATACATATAGTATATGAAACACTCCTAGCGTTTTCAACTTGTTATATATCAGTAGGTAGTAATTTAATAAGTAATAAAGTAGAAAATGAAGGATGCTATTGTATGATGTCAGCAAGCTACTAATCGGGCTGACTGGCGGAGGCTACTCGACGGCGCCAACGGCTACGAACAAAAGAAACAAAAAAAAAAATTCTATGATGATAAGAAATAACTTGTTACAATTTTTAGCAAACATTGTTGATTGCTTAAAACTATTTATTTAAAATTTAATTAATACATACACAAGAAAAATTTTATAAATCATATTACAATTATCTATTTTACTCTCACACATTTTACATACATTTTTCAAAAATATTTCGTTGTTTTTATTAAACATTAATCGAAAATTTTACTTAATAATATTATAAGAAATTAAAATTATACAAAGTGAATTTGTTGTAATTTAACTGATACTGTTTCCGCGGCGGCTTAAATAAGAATTCAATTTTTATTGCGAGATTTATTGTGCGTTTAATCATTTGCGTTGCGTTGAGTATAAGTTTGTGGTGGGCTATGAAGTGTTCTAGTTCGGCAGGTGGGGTCTTTCTTTTATGATTGACATTATAAAAAATTTTTATGATGATGAGCTTGCAGATTATGATTTGTTATAACTACAGGTAAAAGCGGTGAAATATTCAATTTAAAAGGTTTTGATATCGTGTCTAGCGACGTGTTCGTGTTTCCTATTACTTTGGATTTTCCGTTAGGAATAATTTCGGAAATTGAATCTATCTGCTGTGCAGCTCCCTTGGTGAATGGTTGTGGTGTTAAATCGAAAATTGTAGATCACTGAATTCGTGGCCAATAATTTGAGCCTGCTAAGTCACTGGCACTTTGTGTTGGTATTTGTACCGGGACAGAGACTCCAGCTGATATAACACCTGCAAAAGTATAGTTATCTGAAATTATTGAAAGCAATTATTCGTGCATTTACGATGTTAAGTAATAGAATATGGTAATATCAAAACTTTATGCTAATTATTACATAATATGTTATATGTTAATTTTATAAAAAAGTTATTGTGTTAGATACGAAAATCATTTCGAAATGTTTACATTATAAAATAGTGTGATTTCTGTACCTGTATTTCCTGTAGTTCCAGTGACACTATTACTTCCGTAAACATGTTGAGGGGGTTGCTGATGTGCTGCTGCTGGATTGCATGATGTTCGTGTATGTGTCGCATAAGGAGAACTTAACGCAAGTGGATCATGAAACATGTATGGATAACTATCACGTTGTTGAAGACATGTGGACGTCATTGAACCCAATGACGTTGTCATAGAACTAAACACATAAATTAATATAAATAAATTTTGTAACTATTTTACACATTTACTTGTAGTTTTCTGCAATTGTCGCAATGGGTTGAGGTATTGAAGAATACATTGAATTGAAACCTGTATTCAGTGGCAATCGTGGTGCTACGGCTTGAAGAGGTGGACTTATAGATGTTGTGTGAGCGCCTTCAACTAGAATTGCTCCCGCTCCATTACTTTGAATTGTGGAGCCAGCACCATTTGAATTTTCTGTTACATTATTTGTTACATTTGGTGTATGACTAGAATTTTCTTGGTTATTATTGCTCATTGTAGTTGGATTTCTACTACTGCTTCTTTCATTATTAGATACATGATCAACGGAACGACGTTGCGTACGAAGTTTTTCTTCCCGTCTCCACTTTGCTCGGCGATTAGAAAACCATACCTACATTGTTCAAGAAAGTTAAACATTATGAGTAACTAGAAAATTCTATATTAGCACATAAAGCATTAAAAAACATTGAAATCAAAAAATCATGTTCTATGTATAATAATATAAAGCACATTAAAATTTATGAAAACTGCACCATATTTGAAAATATAGTTAACCACAAATGAAAACTTAAATGACAGTTCAGTGGTTGTTAAAATCCCTGTCCAACTATGGCAGGTTAATTTAGGCGCCTCTTTTATAAATTAACCTTGCACTGCCGTTCCATGAATACAACGAAATTAACAAGACTTCTGAAACTTTTTTTATTTACTGAACAGAAATCAAAATGAATTCCGGTTTATTTTACAAAAATTGTTGTATTTTTATTGTTCCAGCGTTAATTACTAAATGAATCAATATTAGTGATAAAAGCATTTAGATAAAAAATTGTAGTTGAAATATTTCACGCTGGTATATATATAGGCTTAACTAGGTATAGGTAACATATCAAAGTATTTTTGCCATCACTATGGTTGTGGTTATGTCTATATGTTTATGTAGAATATAAGACGCAATACGAAAATAAAATTTTTAGCAGCTTACTAGATAGAGTTATAAAAGCGTTTTAAAGCTTAGTTGTCTTGACCTATCAATATTAGAGATCATGACAACATATTAAGCTCATTAATTGTTGATTACTATTAGAATAATATATTTCATTTCTTAATAAGCGAAATATAGTCAAAAGCAGTGTAGTCAAAAATACATTTCTAGATTTAGAAAGATACATGTTGAATAATATGGGCAGTCGCATAGAACGTGTTCTGCTGTTTCCTGTTTCTCTTGACAGAGTCGGTAGAAATCGTTTTCTGCTAGACCAATCTTTTTCAGATGGTATCACTGTCTACAGTGGCCTGTAAGCAGTTTGTGTAGAGTTTGATATCTGTTCTGCTTAAGTTCAGAACAGCTTCAGCCTGTATATGTTCACGGAAAATAAGTCGTTTTGACTGCCGCATGCCTTTTTGGGTTCTTCAGAAGTTAGTTAGGTTTTGTTTTTCCCTTTCGCTTACTAGGCTGATTTTGAAGGTGTGTAAACAAAAAAAAAAGAAGAGTGCAAATATAAAAATACAAGGAAGGTCTTTGTGGAACACACCCAAAAAACTTCTTAAATTGACTTCAATCGAAAATTAATAGTACATCTTATTAAATCTTCCCATCCGAATGTATCTTCTAAAAGAAAATTCTGCAAAAGTACACAATATGGATGTAACGATAGGCATTTGAAAACTGACAGAGGAATCATAGTGATATATAAATTGTAATAACAATAATAAAAACTGATTAAGATAAAAATAAAACTTTTAAAATACTCAGATGCTTACTCTACATAATAAGTATAATAGTATTCATAAATATTTACTCATTTCTGTTTCAAAAAAAGAAAAATACGATTTAAAAGCAGTTAAACATAATTAACGATCACAATTTTGAAATTAGAGACTAAAAATCCATTTCACCCCAAAGTATTATAAAATTTTAACAGCTCCTATTTTTGTCCATCCCTTATATGAGAGTTAAAACTGGTTCAGAACAGAACTTAGAATAAAAAGCGAGTATTAAATTTTCTTTTATTCATAAAGAGAATAATGGTGCCGGAACGTATGAAATGCAAAATAATGTGTACGAAAAAAAATAGATGAGTGTTCGATTTTGAGAACTTTAAGAGAGATGGGTCGAGCACCTCGAAAAAAACCGTTGTAAATTTATAACAATTATCGAATCTGAAACTGAGATACTAAAGAGCATAATCTATCCAATTATTATAAAAGATTTTGAAATCGCGCTGCATGCCACATTGCTACGGACAACCAAAAGGAAAAAAAAGGAATGAAAATAAATAATATGTGTATAAATTCTTGACTAAAAAATGTACCATTCTTATCGATTATCTATAGTATTTGTCTCAATGTTTAGTTTTTGAATTATTTAAGACTAATTTCTTCAAATCTTTGAAAAAATTGACTAAGTCAAAATAAAATAAATATTAAAAACTAAAGCTCTGTTTATAACTCGTAAATGGAGACAGAATACGTCGAGAATGAGAGTGGGTGATATGGTGTTAAACTGGGAGGATAGCGTTAAATATCTCGGCATCACGTTGGACAAACGATTCACATGGCTTAAATATTTTTAACTGAAAAGAATTAGCTGTGCCAAAATTCTTCATTACCTCCAACCGCTATTTAGAAATGAAAATCTCAATGCTAAAAACAGGAAACTGATATATAACCAAATAATTCGTCCGTCACTTCTATATGGTTGTGTAGCGTTTAGCAAAGCTTCAAACACTACTATTCACCAGCTAGAAATTGCCCAAAGCCGAGCTCTAAGAAGACTTTTCAAAGTTCCATGATACATTAGGAAGAATGACATCCTCAGGGACATCAAGATTGATCCCATCAAAAAATACATAAAGGATAGAGCCCTGAAATTATTTGTGAAATCTGACAGACTTACCAACACCGCGTTATGAAATCTTAGAATGGTTATAAGCTCCTCGGGGAGATATGCAGATCTGAGGTCAATAATTGCTTAGTCTGGTGAAGTGATAAACAATAATCTAGACAAGGCGCAAAGGGGGGTTTTGAAGAAACCTCGCAGTTGATAAAGAGTAAAAGTGGTCAGGTGCACTGACTCAACTAGCCTTAACATAATAATTAAAAACATATAAAATTAAATTATAAGAATATGACTAATGAAATATAACAAATTATATTAAAAAATTGATAAAAAAAATTGTTTTAGCTATAAGAAACTGATGATTTTATTTTGGGTATAATATTAATAAAGACTTATTACAAAGTTATACAAAACTTGCGAAAATAATTTTAATTCTACTTGTTTGGTAAAACTCTGATCCAAAGCTCAATATTTACGATGAATATTAAAAACATGTAGTAATTGATGTAAAATCATCAATTTATCTTTGATGGTGGCACAGAAATCACATGTTGATCGATATCGTCATTGTTTTTTGTGATTGACTGCAAAAGCGATAACGAGAAACTCCTTCTTGGGTCATGGGCCCTCTTGTTCATATAACCAGGGGCTAATGCAATTCGTAGCTCATACTGAATACTATTTAATACAATTTGGGCATATTTAACTGAATACTATATAAGCATTCAAACCAGAAATATCTATCATGTTAATCGCCGTAGACCATCGATTTGTTTTACGCTTAAAGATATAGGAGGTAAGCATTTTATCTACCATGTCCACACCACCTCTCGTAGAGTTATATTATGATATTCTTCTTCTTATTTGGGACTACAGTCCAGTATGAACCTTAGCCTCGTTCACGATCTGCTTCCATCTGCCTCCATCTGTCCCTATCTTCTGTTACTCTCTTCTAGTTTAGTACTCCAATCGTTCCTGCATCACCATGTACGTTCTCATCCCATCTTGTTCTTGGCCTACCTCTGTGCCTGGTTGTCATCGGTTTTGCGTTGACTATGCTGTTCGGCTTTCTCTCCGACCCCATTCTTATTACATGAGTAGCCCATTGTAACCTTTGCGACTTAATATATCTCACAATAATTTCGTTTCTAAGCAGTTCTTCAATTTCTTTATTTGTTCGTCTTTGAAAAGTTTCTGCATCAATTTGGATTGGCCCGTAGATTTGGCGAACTATTTTTCTTTCAAAAATTTTTAAAGCTTCTTCGTCCGCCTTCGTCATTGTTCATGTTTATGATCCATATGTAGTTACCGGTCTTATTATTGTCTTGTACATTCGTAGCTTACTTTTATTATTGTTGCTAACCAGCGCACCGAGGTAGGTAAAGTTACTAACAACCTCAAAATTGTATTCACCAATTGATATGTGCTGCATACCCGTATTCTCGTTCCTTCTTGCTAGCTTGAGGTATTTGGTTTTACTATCATTTATTCTAAGACCAACTTTTTTAGTGTCTTCGTCTAGCATTTTGAAGACATTTGATAGCTCTCTTTCGCTTTTTGCAATGATTGCAATATCATTTGCATACGCACAGTTATGGTATGACTTTGTTATAATATTGCCAAGATTTTCAATAGAGTGAATGGCGTAGTGTAATGGTAATATAAATAAGAATGTCGAAAGGCTGTCATCCTGTTTAACTCTGGAGCTTATTGAAAACGACTCTGAGAGGTGTCCATTGATAATAACCTTGCCTGATGAGTTCGCAAGGATCATTGCGACCAATCGAGTATGTTTTTGCAAGGCGCTCGCCCACGTCAGAGCGTTTATGATTTCTGATCTTTCGAGACTATCGAAAGCCTGCCTGAAATCTACAAAGAGTGCATGTAGCGTAATGTTGTGCTCATAGCACTTTTCCATCGATTGACGTAGCACAAATATTTGATCAATTGTTGACCTACCAGGTCTAAAACCGCATTGATACTCGCCTAAGTATCACCAATTGCTTCAGGAAGCTTATCTTTGAGAATATTAGAGAAAATTTTATAGCCAACATCGATCAGCGAGATTGGTCTGTAGTTACCGCATTCAAGTTTGTTGCCTTTCTTATAGACTGGGAAGATTAAACTGTTTTTCCATGCTTCTGGCATTTGTTCGCTGTGCCATATTCCACACATCAAGGAGTGCATTTCGGTTTCTATCTGGTCACCACCGTATTTATATAGCTCAGCTGTAATATTGTTCTCGCCTGACGCTTCTTTAACTTTAACCTTTTCACCGAATTTTTCATGTCGCCTAGGCTCGGAAGATCGTAACTTACCATCAGTTGCGGTATTGCAATTATTACCGATATCGCTTCATTGATGCTGTTAAAGTTTGATGAGTCGGTGAAATGCTCCTTCCATCTCTTTATGGCTTGGTTTGTTTCAGTGCGTACTATCCCATTCTTATCCTTGCATGCAAAAAGTCTTGGTTCATATTTGTTACTAATACAGTTTACTTGATTATAGAAAGCCCTTGTATTGTTTCTCTTTCTTTCTTCATCTATTTGTTTGATTTTTGTCTTGTAAAACTCCCTTTTTTTCTTTCTACAAAGCTTATACGCACTTTTTATTTTTTCACGGTAGCACAGAGTAGCTGTTCTTGTGCTTCTATTTATCATATTCATTCTCGCTGTATTTTTTGTTGCAATTGCTTCCCTGCATTCATTATCGAACCATTCCACATTTCGTATAGCCCTCATCTCACCAATTGTTTCTTTTGCCGAATCGAGTATTGCGCTTTCTATTGAGCGCCATTTCTATTCAATGGAGTTCGCTTCGCGATGTCTTTCCTGGAACTTATTTTGTATCACGCTGCGATTCCTTTTAAGATTACTCGCTGTTTTCAGTTTATCTACATCCTATTTGCAAACTTTTCTTATATTTTCTTGTTCTATCTTAGATACTCTCTGTTTTATTATAGATTTTACCAAATAGTGATCTGAATCGCAGTTAGCCCCTCTGCAAACTTTAACATCGAGGATTGACGAAAAATGTCTGCCATCGACAAGAATATGATCAATTTGATTTGAGCCTCTATTTCCCGGCACTCTCCACGTAGCTTTATGTGTTCGTTTGTGTTTAAAAAAAAGTGCCCATTATTCTGAGATTTATTTTTGTGCAAGCTGAGCAAGTTGTAACCCTTTAGGGCTGGTTACTTCGTGTAGTGAATTTTTTTCCCGCGTATTTCATAAAAGAATGGTTCTTCATACATATTCACATTTTTGCTTGCCTTAATCAGAGTGTCATAGAAATGTTTTTTTTCTTTATCTTCACTATCTTCTGTAGGGGCGTAGCAGTTTATGAAAGTGATGTTATTAAATTTACCTTTTACCTTTTACTTTTACCTTTTATTCTTTCATCTATAGTTACAAAACTCATAATATTACCCTTAATTTTTTTGTCAATACAATTCCTTTTCTTCCCGTTTTGCCCTTAACTCCACTATAGTAAAATGAAAATGTTTTCCTGTCGATTTTTCCATAATCCGCGCATCTTACTTCTTGAACTGCGAGTATTTTGAGGCTATACCTGCGTATTTCATCAGCTATTTCCATCATTTTTCCTGGTGTTAACATAGTTAATACGTTCATGTTCTAAATCTTAAGTCCAAATTTCGTCGTCATAGTCCGTCAACGTGTATCCTTCCATTGTTCCGAGACATGTCTAAGGGTTGCGTAGCGGTAGAATTTTTCCGATGCAGGGTTGCTGGCCTTGGGATCAACCCCCAACTTGGAGGGCCAGCTTCTTATTTGCTAACCCGGAGATAGAATTGGTGTTAAGTAGTTAATGAATTTCCGCTTAACTATATGTTTTCAGGTTATACCGCCTATACTCGGTCGCCATAGCTTCATATGCAGAAAACAGGATGAGCCACGGGTAGGTAAAGTTGACAGTTGAGAAGGCTAAGCTATATATTCGCATCACTTCTCCATTAGGGCACACTCTTTATGACTAATGTATAATGATATTATCTCGGATAATTTTTTTTTCACTGCCGACAAAAGGTTAAGTGTGTATAGTACTTATTACAATAGTGGATTTAATTTTATGACTAATGTAGGATGCAAGTATTGTATATTTGGCGAAAGCAAAAGTGGATTGATAAAGCGGTCTATTTTTGCATAGGAATAGTTTTGGTAGAACTCCGCTTATTTTTGCTCAGCGTTCTTATCATAGTTATGTTCTTTTCTAACAGCTTTTGCCGTAGACTATAAGACGAAAAAAAATTATTCGTAATAAGATTATGTACCATCCGATCTCCTTTGTTTTTTTTTCTGAAACTTCATTGGCATCCTTTCCCAAATAGGCCTAAATTCGCCAGACATAACATGTTTCACCAGTAACAATAAGCCAAAAGTGAATTCCATACTTCTCGGGTTTGGAAGGTATGTATAGCCAAACCTATATCGTCAATGGAAGCCAAGTAACTGTTTGTGGATTATAGTACAATGGAAGCAAGTCTGCCCATTGTTCATACAGATTCCTTATCGGAGCAAATTTGTCGTCATTGCGTTGTTAGCACCGACTAATTACGTCATCAAAAGGAATAGTTTTGTGTACTTTCAGAAATATCTTCTGCGACATAATGGCACAAAATATCGAACGTCGATAAATAGCATCAATTAAATGTTCCAAAATTTTATTTTTTGACCGAATATGGGATAATATGGGATAATTAAGGGATGATTATAGTATCACAGTTTTAATGAAATTATAAGAAATCATACTTATAAACACAAGCTAACATCAACACCACAAAGTAGATGTGCAATAAATCAGTATCAAGTGGAACATGGTTTTTCTCATCCAAATGCTTTCCATATTTTTTGAAGTTTCCGATTTGAGGCGGAAAGTATAGTCGTAGCATAAACGCAACTATTACCTCTGCCACTTCAATGCATATCTAGTAACTCTTAAATATACATATGCACATGACAATATCTGTAAATCGACATTAAACAGATTTGAATTTCTTTTTTCTTACCGGGACGTATTTCAATCACATTGGACATGCGTAAACGACCACTTGCGTTGAAAAGCGTTGAGCTCCAAATAGTATTGTCTTTGGAGACGTAGAGTGCAGTCTTAGTGTTCATATGAAACACTTTCGGTTTCACTCTCAAATGAGAGCACTGAGCTTTTACCTGTTTCTTCATCGCTGTCTCATTCTTCTTCATTTTTATTTTCTTCTAGGATATTTACTATTTCTTTCTTGTCAAATATTTAGGTACTCAGTTTTCTATATTTTCGAAAGAAATGCAATAAAAAAGAAAAACTATTTGATTACTTTTCAAACACGTTTTGAATCAGTAAAACGATTGCAAAAAAGGTGTATATAACATATATAGGTATGCAAATACTACGTTCATTACTAGCGCGTAGTACCTAGAAATAATAGAAATAAAATTAATAATAAATAAATATTAATAAAAATAATAAATAAAGAGGTTTTTTCGAACAGTAGTGAACTACAACAACAAAATTTTTTTTTATATTATTTTGATTAATTGAATTATTGGCTGACCATACAGTTGTTTCGAGTATTGCCATTATCAGTGATCTTGGAAATAATTCTTGTATTTAATTATTCGTAAATAATACTTTTTGAGACTGCAAGTACCAGGATTAATAATAAATAAAATAATAATAAAAAAGGTGTACGCATTCGAGTTTTGTAAACATTTTTGTTCCAAGGACGAATTGACGGTGAAATTACATTAACACTGGCCCACTGGAAATTGGCGTCTTTACACATATGCGCGTTTTTGCACCGCAGAATGCACACGACGATATTTGTATGATGCTTAATTATTTTGCATATGAGTGCCAATTAAGAATAGTTATGAAAAGTTCGGGTATTAGATAGTTTTAATTGAGTTCCATTGTTCGTATATTTATTTTGGTTGGCATGTTTTGTGTTACGGTACTGTGAATAATTCCTAAATAAAACCAATATGGAGTGGAAACGTGTGAGGTTTGCTGAATATCTGCATAAAATTAGTCATTACTATAATCCAGGGCAGTCTAGGGCCGCTAATGTTTGTGCGGCTCGCGACTTGTTTTAATCTACTACAATTATGCAAATTTTCTTTTGATATATTGGTAAAACCACATTATTTTATTTTTATGGTATACCAAGTAAATAAATTTAAATTAATACAACTAAATTTAACATTATAACCGTGTTTTCATTTTTGTCAAAACTACTATGAACTACGAACGGATGTATTTATTATTGCAGCCCTTCAATCTGTTCAGTGATTCTACCCGCGATCGCATCTGATCTGGACAGTCCTGATTTAATCTAGTCTATTCATGTTAATGTTGTAATTGGTAAACATCACCAATTACACTGCAGTTGAATTTAGCATTACTGAGGACTGAGTATTATTTCGAGTTTTTTGATAAGAATGTACATTTTTTTATGTGGTCAAGTTTTTTATAGAATATTGGCTAGTGGGAGAGTGTTGGAGATGTATTTTCGAACTCTGAGTTATGTTTTCTTGTTTACTACTAAATTTTTAAACTTTTAGTTCCAAATGGTTTTGAATTTTAAAAGCACAGAAATTACATAGTTTATTGATGGGTTATTCTGTTCTTGGTGGTTTATACATATCATGAATATAATAATATTTCGTTTTTGTATAGACTTAATTTGAGTCTATTGACCGATTAAGCCAGCACTCTACAAAAGAGCATTTTATTTTATTGTACGTTATTGCTGTTTGGTTATTTGTAGGGTTAATACAAATCCTTGTTTGTCTAGCTAAATTGACAAAGCAGGATTTTAAATCAATGTGGTATTTTTGCGAGAACTCTTCGAATGACCGATATTATTTGCAGAAATGAGACAACTTTTTCATGCAATAGTAAATATTCTGGTCCAACTTAAATCAGTATATAGCATTATCACATATTAATTCGTCTTTCTTAGCTAGTACCAGAATTGCATGTCACTAAGAAACTTAATTCATAACTTTAACTGTGTGCCTAATTGACTCACTACAGACCCTTATTTGAACTCAATTATCTCGTGGTTTCATCGCACCGAGATGACATCTTTTTGAAACTTCCCCACCCACTCTCTCATTACTTAATATATATACATATATATATTTTTTTATAATTCTTAAAGATAGTAGTTTTTTATATAACTGTTAAGGTCTTGCAGATGATCAATACAAGAAATATTGTTGGCTGCCTATATTAGGATAATATCATTCGTGGCAGTTTATTTGCAAAACAAATCTTGATAAAATGGTTCTTATTCGTGTTCGCTTAATTGAATATGATTTTTTTTCAAAAAGTGTTCATAAAAATTTGTTTTGGTATTATGAAAATGAATTCAATTTTGTACTTAGAACGAATTCTTAACATTTTTCTCATTTTGTGACAATTGCACTTTAAACTGTTGTTTATTTTCTCATGTTTTTACAAACGTTATTACAATAAAAAATATTTGTAGGATTAAGTACTCAAAATTCACCCTTGTCTAAGCGGATAGAAAGGAATCGACACTGGAAGGGTAAGTTTAGATATGCTACTCTTGAGATTTAATTATTGTTAGTTTTAATGTTGAATATATTCTAGTAATCAAATCATATATAATATTTGTATAACAATTGACTCGGAAACGTTTTTATTTTTTAAATGGGGTGTTTGCATGCCTTAATTTTTTTTCAAATATGACTCATGACTTTAGGATTGATGCATAAATCTTA
Source organism: Teleopsis dalmanni (assembly GCF_002237135.1). Taxonomy (NCBI): domain Eukaryota; kingdom Metazoa; phylum Arthropoda; class Insecta; order Diptera; family Diopsidae; genus Teleopsis; species Teleopsis dalmanni. The sequence goes on from NC_051847.1 coordinate 129,744,466, forward strand.
ACGAAGTGTATTTTGTAACTTTTTATGCTTTAAAAAATAATGTTTTGTGACATTCAGACACTTCTAATAGTCTTCTGTACATTGTATGGCAGTTAATAATCGTGTTGGTGATTCCACCCTCTCTTTATCACTACAGCTAACAGCATATATACTTATCATCACATAGTATGATATGATACAGCTGAGCTATAAGTTATACAATTGTATTCTTAAGTAGTAATTTACTTAAAGATTCATTGGAATTTAACTTAAAAATATTAAGAATAATTGTAACCGTGTGTCACTTAAGCCAAAAATATTTGATTTTGACTTTTTAAAATACTTAAATTATATTTTGCTTGCCTTACAGCAGGGCTGCCCAGATCAGATAAGATTGCGGGCCAATATAAATCATTGAATAAGTTTTAGGGCCTCAGAAATAAATACATACTTTCATAGTTTTTCCGGAGAAAAATACAAATACGTTGATTAAGTTTAATTACAACTTTGTAGAAAGAAATATATACTAAAGTCTTTGTTAATTAAGTAAATTAACGTGAAGTGTGATAAATTATTTAAAACATTTTAATTTTTATGGGGCATCATGAAAATAAAATAGTGTGATGCTACCAAAATATAACAAAGAAATATTTGTCGAATTCTGGTAGGTTAGAAACATGTTACGGGCCGCACAAATATTAACCGCAGGTCGCAAGAGGCCCGTAGGTCGTGCTTATGACAGCCCTACCTTACAGCAATACCTTTTGAAACTCAGTATTTGTCTCATATACCTATATATTGTAAAACACATATAACTCTATATAATCGTTAGTTAGTTGTGTTGTTAGTGAGTGTTTTAATTTGTAGATTCAATGAGTTTACAAATTTATTTGGTGTATTGATTTGTATCCCTAATTTGTTTCAAAAGTGAGTTCATTAACACAACAACCAAAAAGATAAATTAATCTAACATATTTAGAAAACTATTTTGAAATAAATGAAATAATATGAAGTCACCCATAAGTCAATGGTTGAGAAACTGTCAATGTCAACTCATTAACTTTTGTATCAATACTGAAATATTTCGTTTGATACTCCAGCTAAGTATATCCTAGTTGAAAATATAAAACGTTAAATGAGTGCAGTTTTTTTTTTGGCTCTGTTCAGTTCTCTGTTACAATATCGGTCCACAGATCCAAGTTGCCACTTCTTCCCTTAGTTAAGCCGCTATGGCATCCATTTGGTCCTTGGTTATATTAATATGCTTTATTATAGTACACGTGAATTCCTTTATGATATATATTTATTGATGAAGTGTTTTACCACCGTAAAAACTTTTACATACTTCGCTGTTTTTTGTTCATAATCAGAATTTTTTTATTCTAACAAGAATTTTCATTGTGCTTCCAACTCAATTTGCATCTCTTAGTCACATAAACGTGTTTAAACGAAAGAAATGTGTCGCTGTGAACATTACTTAACCAATGACCAACTCCGTAGGCAGGGTTACCAAAACCGTAAATTTTGTTAATATTATATTATAAAACATATTATATAATAACAATGACATAATAATACATTATAATTTAAAATATTATTGGAGGGGAATATGATTGCTGCCAATAGTAATGAAAATATTCAACAAGATTATCTTGTCGATCATTTTGGCACAAAAATACCAGCAACTTGGATAGCCTATTTGTCAACAATTATGTCTGAGAGGAAATACAGAGGTTCGAGTATCTCGGTAGTGTTGTTGGTACTGATGGAGGAACCATCATTGAATTGAATCCCATATACAAAGTACAATTTTTTTAAGATTAAGATCAATATTTTTAATACATGCGTCAATACGACTCTCTTATACTGCTGCGAGACATGTCCTATTACCAGTACAAATATTAAGAAAATGCAAACATTCATAAACAAAAGTTTGAGACACATTATGCGCGTTTGGTGGCCAGCAATTATCTCGAATTCAGAGTTATGGAGAAAGGCAGAACAACTCCCAGTGGAGGAAGAAATAAAAAAGAGTAAATATTGATCACTAGGTTAAACGCTTAGGTGACCAATCAATGATATCCCTCATACTGTACTGATATACGTGAAAGAGAACGGTTACGAGCGAAACGAACAAAACGATGAATCAGCTCAGATACACAGCGAGAAACAGGAATGAATAGAAACAGTATCTGATAACAATTTTTTTTGTGATGCACTCATTTCTCTTTAAAATCATATGTAGTAATGTGTTTTTTTCTTTAAAATAACTCTCTTCCGCTAAACCAAGCACTTTGGTTTATTAATTAGTGAATAAAATGAACAGTATGCTGTTGAGACACGTACGTACCGAACACTGAAACCGATTTGAGAACTTTATTTACATGTACACTACAACCAGGGACAACACCTCAAGAATAAGACAAATATTTGTAAATTTAGTTGCTGAAAACGGCTTTTTACTTTCTTTACACTCACAACTAAAATAGTGAGACATGTAAAATGAACCAGAGGATAAATTATGCTAGACTTAAAACAAGGCTTTGGCTTTGCTGAAACTTAGATACTCTGCATACAGACATTGTATCTACATTGAGGTCTCACAATAAATGATAATACAGTCAAATTTCCATAACTCGAACTTCTATAACTCGAATTTTCTATAACTCGAACCAAAAACAATGCGCCAAGGTTTTAGAGAGCAAATTACATACAATTCTGCTTCCAAAATTCGAACAAAAATTTTGTTCCGTGCCGATAGGAATGTGGGAAAGTGGATTCTATAAGTCGAATTTTTGTTTTTTGCTTTTAGGGGAAGTCCCTTTTTCAAACCAAATATTTAATTTTTTCTTTCTTATGTTGCTTCTTTGTGCAAATACCTGTCGCTGGCAGCATGATTTAAAGTAAATAAAACAACTTCCAATGCTACTCTTACTGATTATATTGAACTTGTGAAATATGTACATCAAGCTTTCCTAAATTCGACGACGTTATTGTGCACTATAGCTCTAAATTACTGGATCCAATTCTAAGCGCAACGGAAAGTGATGATGAGGGTGCGGTGGATGCAATTGTTCATCAGCTTTCCAAGAATGAAGTGGAAGAATCATTCAAAATTCTGAATTTATATTTACAAACGAATGATACTACAACTGATGATTACTATAAGAGTATAAATAAAGTGGAATCTCTTTTTACTTAAAATAAGAAAATAATTAAAGTCGCAAACTCTAATTTCTGAATATTTTACTTCACTGCTTAATTTGATTGCAAATAAATAAATATCTTAAAAAGTAATTATAGTTTTTTTCAAAAATAAAAAATAATTAAAAAAATTCTCTAACTCGAAGACTCCATAAGTCGAACCTTTTCTTTGCAAAATTGGACTTCGAGTTATGGAAGTTTGACTGTATATATAATAACATACATATTATAATATAATAATCACGGACCGCATTTGTCATTTCAATTAAAACTGAATTAATAACTCAAAATAATAACTAAATTTGATTTATATTATATTTTTCCAAAATAATTATTAATATTTGCTTTTTAAACTTGCATGCACAAATAACTTATAAATTCTGCATTATATCAAAACGCAAAAATAATTATTATTCTTATAGTTTCTTTTCTCACTTATTCCACTTTTCTCACTACTTTATTGCTGTGCCGAAATAGGCATTCTTACATTATGCAGTATATAAAAATATTTTTGTACTCGATTGAAACACAGTAAATAATCGGAAAGATATAATATATATAAATCTTTAAATCTGGTTTATAAATCGTGTACGGGGTTCTGATAAACAGCTTTTACAAGACTGTGCTCATTTTCTTCCTTGAAGATGAATTAGTTGTGTTGTTAGAAATTGACTGAAGTGTTTTACCTTATGGATAATAATACATTCATTTGTTGATGCTAAAGGAAATGTAGGGGGAATGTGAGTGCCAATTGAATTTTGATTTCTTAATGTAAACATTATTATTATTTAATCTTTTATTAGCTGACATACACATTGCGCAATTGCATTTTATTTCCTTATGTGTGATCACTCTTTGGTGATCAAATTGTGATTATTGTTGTTTTTATTTTTATGCTGTTTTGCATTGTGTGTGCTCTGTCACAACTAATCACTTTTTCTGAGTTATAGTATGTTCCAATTGCTTTCGCTAAAGCAGTTTATTTGCTGAAGATGTATAATAAAATCTAATGAACGATACAAAAAGCTTTCGTGCTTTTTAACTTATTTAAGAATAAATCATGATATATTTCCCAAAAGGGAATTGACCTAAATTTGACTTATCTGAAACATGTATCGAAATCTAAGTAAACATTTATTTTTTATAAATAAATATTGTACAAAAATTTCTTCGCATTTTCCGCGTTTTTCATGATCAATTAAATAACATCTGTTAATAAGACGATTAATTATGACTAAATATGATCGACTAAAATATTTGGTTAGTTGTTTACAGTTATTTAGTGTTGAGAGTGTTTAAATGTATAGTCCATAGCACTTGTTTTTTTTAAATGTTCTTATATAACTACACTTATTGCACGAAAGGTTTTTTCGCAAGATTTTTTTTTCAAATCCTGCGCTGTATAAGCGGAGATATACATAAAATAATGGCATCAGTATTGTTTTAATATTTGCATTAATATTTACTTGATTTCAATATAAATTATAATAATTACAAACCATGTCGTGTGAAAAAGATAGTGAGAAATACCCATTAAAATTGACTGTTTGGTGCGGTTTACATGCTAGCAGTATCGTCGGTTCTTATTTCTTCGAAATGAAGAAAGAGCTGCTACTACGATGAATAGCGAGCGCTATCGCGTCATGCTATCTAAATGTATGTTTCAGTTAGAAATCGACGATAGCACGTAGTTAAGCTAATTAGTTTAGAACACCCCATAGTTTAATCCCAGACATTTATCTCAAATATCTAAAAAGCGTCCACAAATCAATAAACTTAGCTTGAAATGAATATAATAAATAAACAAAAGAGTAATATGACACAATAAGTTTTCACTCAAACAGGCCAGAAAAGAGAATAACTGGCAAAATAGCAATCTTAAATCTTTACTAATGTGCAAGAAACACGCTTTCAGTTCACGGTAAATGTCTATTTTGCAATTCAGAAGAATATGTACTAAATTCATACTCTACTTTCGCTGTTTCTATTACTTTCTCAAATACACATTCGGCATGCCTAAATTGTCTCAATAAAACGCATACAAAAATCGTGCTCAATCTATTGCGTGTATAATCGGTTACACTGTACTCTCCTATACCAATACTCTACAAGTACTTCACCAATAGGTTCAGCTCACAATCCTGATCCACCCAGTATCGTTTTTGCTTGTGTAAATCATAATTCATCGATTGATGATCAAATTATTCTAGATATTACATTAGGCAAATATCTAGGCAATATCAATATTAGGCAATATCAAGGCCAATCTGGAGAGTATTAATTCACTAGAGCACGATTCTCGATTCTTGATTTCGGTTCTTCAATAAATTTCTTAACTGAGGAGCTTAATTTATAAAAGATACAGAAACGTTGAATTTAACTGGTATTAGTAAGGCGGATTTCACAGTACGGCACAAATCATGCCACAATGAGATTATATGTTAACTCTCATGAGTTTTCTCCAGCTTCTTGATAATGCATTCAATATTCAATCACAAACCTGGTAAAATTGTGATCATGAATATATATGCCCTTCAATTTTATACTTACTTCTTGGTGCTGAAGCCTGATTTAAACTGTTATTTGAACAAACAAAACAAATTGCTGATTTTCCTATGTTACATGAATGGTGTTGGTAAGGTTGACCATGCCCAACGTCTCAAAAACAATATTTGTACAAAAAAAGGAACTTAAGTTAAAAAATTAAACCTTACTATAAGGTAAGTTTGAAGTAAAACTTTCTTCCAAGTGTGTTGGTAATTTGCTGGGATTATCATTCTAGAAAGCTAAAAATCAATTTCTACTCAGTGCTTCAAGATCTTTTAATGGATTTCATGAAAAACGATGTAGGTCATATGACATCAATCAATGACTGGTTAATGGAGTTTTGCGACGTCCAGTTCACAAACTCGCGGTTCTCCGAGAAATTTGAACACATCTCCGCACATATCTCCGCACACCGGTCAATACGACCGGTTATTTTAATCATTTTAATTATATTTTCTGGCGATATTTTGAATTCTGGAAAATTTGTTTATAGGGTGTGTTTAAATTTCTACCTCTGACTGTAAATTATTATTTGACTATTGTCGATGTAAGAACGAGGACAAATTTAATTTTATGTCACGTTTGCTACAAATATTTTTTTTTGTGAAATGAATGCATTTTCCAGTTTTTCGCTGTTGCTGCTCTTGTATATTTATTTTTTTTAATGTCTTTTTATGTATTTTACAGAATTTAATAATTATTAACGGCAATAACATTTTAATTATTATAATGAAATAATAAGTAAGGTACACTTGGTTGTTACTTCTATCCCATTAACTACAATAGGCTGTGGCTTGTCAAATGTGACCTTTGCACAATGTACATAGTTAAACAGTTATGTTTATTAAGCAAAAATAAAAAAATTAATTCAATTACAAACTACAAATTAATTACAGTTAGCAATTATGTATTAACACTGTGTCCCCAGGTTATTGTTTATTGCATCCTATTTAATTTGTTGAATATTATGAAGTTTTTACAAGTGTAAAATAAGCACACAGGCCTGTTATTAAAACCAGATGATTTATAGTATAGTGTGTACATGCATATTTGAGGTGATGACCGCGCATATTTGTATTAATATTTCATTCTCACACTTAAACGCAATGTTTCAGCAACGGATATACATATAATATTTTAATTACTACGGTACGTAAGCCATTCAACGCGAGGCATTGCTTGTTGAGACAGCTTGAATCAACCATCGATGCCACTACGATACCAAGTAAATGCATTTCTGTGCCTTACAGGTCATAGGAAAACCATCGATGCTTTATTGATACCTAGACATACTTAAAAGCATGATTGCAGTGGTGGTGTTTTGATGTAAAAAAAGGTGTGGGGAATCAATATAATTGTGTGGTGGAATCTATATAATTTTGTAGGGGAATTTTTATCGCTGCCACAAAGCATCCAAAAGTATCAACAAAAAATAAACAAATTCAAATTAAAGTTATTTATATTTGTGAAAAATATATGTATTCTATTTTATATATACTCGTATTTTAAAAGAATTAAATTCATATTATATAAAAAAGTACAAGAACTTATGTATATATATATATGTAAAAAACACATACAAAATTTTTATTAAATTTTGAGGTGAAATACAGCATAAAGCAATAAATTTCGTACATTGATACCTTAAAGCTGACTAAAGTATAAATAAACCATCGATGTCATCGTGAACCTTTGGCATCGATGCTACTATAAACTGCGGGGAATAGACACGTATAGTTAAAAGGTAGCAATTTTCGTGTGTGCTGTTTTGCAACAGCAAGTCCATTTAGGCACTGAGTAAAATTTAACACAAGTTTGAAAATATTTAGTAAAAATTTAATTTTTTCCTTACTTCAGTAATTCTTTTCACTATTTTCTATAACATTCTTTTATACGTGAATAAGGATAACATAGTATTCTTCAAAAAAAAATGTATGAAAGGTAAAGAGTTTTAGCCGTGAAGGTGAAGCTATTACCTTTTAATAATTCGTGATTTAGATATCATCTTTTATACTACGTTAACATTGTAAGATTAAGAGAACGAGGTTAAGTTAATCTACATTTTTAATCTCCACCGTTTACATCATACATTCGAAATTAATTTTGACGTTTCTTTTGTTGTGTTTTGATTCGTGTTTTTTATAAATTTTTATAAATTTAATAAATAGTTTTATAACAATAATTTAACAAATTTTAGTTATAAATTCTGTACAAAACTATAATTAAACAAATTTATTGTTAATTTACTCACTTCGGCATTTTCAAATTTTCAATGTTTTTGTTTTATTTGTTTTGACTAATAAAACATTTCTTTTCCAATTATTCTAAGATCGTAAAAAATCTACGATATTAAGCCATTTGCAGAGTTGCACACATAAATAATCATAGTTCTTTAATCTCCATTTTTGCTGTTATCTACTTTTAATCACACAATGTAAATGCCGTATTACTAAAAGATATAAAGTTTAATTTGCAACCTTATCTATAATTTTTATCACTTTGTAATGAGGCTTTAATTAATCTCACCAGAAAACTTGAACCCCTTACTGGGGAATACTTGGTACATAAGAACGAGACTCGTTGCTTGCGGTCAAATGGATAGTTTTTATAAGAGAATATAAAATCATCTTTGGTTTTAATTTTTAACTGTTAATTTTTAAATGAACTACGTAATTAAATCAACCACGGAATATTCAGTACTCTGAGCCTATGTTCTACGTCTAAGTATTTGTTTTCACAGGTACTGCTAAGTATTAAATCTATATAAAACTTGTAGTTTTTATTACATTTGTATATATTCAATTTCGGAGTTGATTAAACTGTTAAAACTTGATGTTGTTGCTTTATATAATTTGGTGTGTATGGCAACTCTGCTGTATTTTAACAAGTAATAATTATTGCTAGTGCCAAGTTAGCAACGTTGCTGGAAAATGCAAGGCTGTATTTTCAAAAAAATTTTAAAAAATGATATTTTCGTTAATATAAGGAATTAAATTTCAAATAATTATATGGAATTAATATGCTCCAATTAATATTTTATTTTTTAACATTTCATTGACATTAATAAATTGGAACACAATAAATTGGAAACTGAGGTAACTGATTTGAAGTCTTGATATTTAAATAAAGTGGGGTTCCTTAAATTCATGAATATTACTATCTGTAATTGTGAAAAGTAGTAACATTTTGTGCTGTTCGTATTCGGCTTTACGAACTATTCAAGGAATCTAATTATTCGGATAGTAAACAAAGTCGCCGGACTTGAAAAGAAAATCGTGTTTTTTGTGAATTCGAAGCTTACAAATTTCTGGATTTGCGATTATTATTCGTAGTGCAACTATTCGAATACTTCGTGAGTATTGGAATGTTACACAGATATCGTGAACGTGGATTAATGCAAATATTAACTTAAGTCATACTCCCTGTACGACCATTTTCTCTTTGCTTACGAAAAAATTCTTGTTTTGACTACATTTTCAATTCTACTTAAATATCTATATAAATTATTAAGTAGAAATGTATTTTAATTAATTATCTGTCAAATGAGTATATATTAATAACTGTTGAAATACGTAACAAAGATAAAAAATGACCTTGAATTGGAAAATTTCTGCTTTTTATACTGAAAACCCAACTTTGCTCGAGTGGCGCAACGTCATTTGTAATCCTATTGGTCCAAAACTTTGGGAATATCATTTTTTTGGGCAATGGCATATTCCTACGGGGTTCGCTCACTTAAAACTTCATTTTTAATTTTCCCTGTTATAACGTGAGCCACTATAATGGTGAATTACTACTTCCAATATTGTGAAAGAATTCTGAAAAAACTTGCAATCACTCATTTATTTATTTTATTATTAATGAAATTTTAAATATAATACTACTGCTACTACAATTTTACATAAGAAAATGCTAGTTCTTCGAAATCGCTAATTCTGTAGTTCTTCTAAATCGCTATAGAGATATGACCCTAATAAGACGACTGCTTTATTTAGATCTAATAAAATATTCAAGACATATTGTTAGACAATCTGATGGGTTATCCCGCTTTAATCCACATAAGTGCAAAAGTATTTGCGTAAGTTAGAAAAATGACATTTAAATTAAGTTAAGCAAGCAAACTGCTTTAATTAATTTAGTGACTATCTTTAGTCACTTTAGATATTTTTAGTGACTATCTGATCAAAATATCTGACAATTTACGATTATTACAGAGAGTATACTTGTAGAGTTTGAAATATAGTGCAGTTTTCATTTAAGGTAAAAAAGTTAACTAAATTAAATTGAGAAACATAGTGAAAATAAATATAATGAACAAAAAACTAAAAATAAAAGACAAACCTGAATACGTGCCTCGGGCAAACCAATTTTTTCTGCAAGTCTTTCTCTGGCAAATACATCTGGATAATGTGTTCTCTCAAATTCTGCAAAAAAATAAATACATATAACAGTTTTTATTATAAAAGTACAATGAAATAAAAAATATGGAAACAGATATTTAAGTTTTAAAAATTAGACTATTTTAGATTTATATACATTAATATACATTCTTAACACATCACTCAATAAGTCGTGTGACTAACTAAGGAAAACAAATTTTTTTTACCAAAGATCGATTATACTCATCAATATAATCTACTTCAAGGGCAATGCAATTATTCCAACCCTTCTCTTTTGATGCTGTGCTTGTAGAAGGATTTATCTTTTACCTCAAAATAAGCTTCAGTTTCACCAATTACTTCTTCATTTGAGTTGAATTTTTTACCGCCGAGCATTTTTTGAGATCAGCGAATACCCATTAGTCGCTGGAGGCCAGATCTGGACTATACGGTGGATGAGAAAGCAATTCGAAGTGTAATTTGTGCAGTTTTGCCATGTTTTCGTTTTTATTGACTTGTGACATGGTGCATTGTCTTAGTGAAACAAAATTTTTTTCTTCGCCATATGCGGTCATTTTTTCACAATTTCTGCTTTCAAACGATCTAATAATGCCTTGTAGTAGTTACTATTAATGGTTTTTCGCTTTTCGAGATAGTCAATGAAGATCATACCATGTGTATCTCAAAATACTGATGTCATAGCCTTCCCAGCTGACTGTTGTGGCTTTGGACGCTTCTGACATGGTTCACTGGCTGCAGTCCACTCAGATGATGATCGTTTTGATTCCGGAGTGAAGTGATGGATCCATGTTTCATCCATTGTTACATATCGATGCAAAAAATCTGATTTATTACGTGTAAATATGGCCAAACACTGCTATGAATCATCAACACGTTGTTGTTTTTGATCGCCTGTGAGAAATGCGGCACCCAGTTTGAAAAGAACTTTCTCTTGGTCAAATGTTCATGCATAATTGTAAACACACTGCCTTCTGATATCTTTACGGTCTCAGCTATCTCACGCCATTTCAATTTACGATCAGATATAACCAATTTCTGCACTTTTTTGATGTTTTCTGGAGTAACCACCTCAATTGGACTACCAGAACGTTCACCATCATCGGTGTCTGTACGACCACGTTTAAATTCAGCAAACGAATAACAAATGGTTCTTTTCGATGGACCAGAGCCCCGATAACACTTTTGAAGCCATTACTGAGCTTGTACGCTATTTTTTTTCATCAAGAAGCAATGATAAATGAACACACGAAATTGTTTTGAGTCCATTGTTTTGAAATAACAAATAGTACTAAAAGTAGCTTCACTTAAATGGCTATACTTCAAAATAGGTTGGTTCTTCATAAACGTCATATGGATTTGACAAAGGCAGCGTTATCTGTGTGCCAGTCACACGACTTATTGAGTGATGTAATATAGATTCATATCTCAATCTATGAATAGTATAAAATACGGAGTAAATGATTTTTATATATTGAAATACTTGAAGGATTTGAAAGTGATTTACACCTTCATGTTTTAATATGTATATTTTTGTAATGTTTTATATTTCCAGTCAAGCACTTTTTATATCAGTAAAAAAGCATAAAATACATTGGATTATAAGTAGAATGACACACTGGCAGTACCATTTATAAAAAATTTATTTAAACTGTAAAAAGTGGCAACTTTTAAATTTCATAACAGTTGAACGACCGTTATAGTTATCGCTGTTTTTGCTATAACCACCAATATAATTTGGTGTTTTGACTTATCATTGCTTTTTGATGGGAAAAGAAACTGCGATAGCAAAAGCTTGACTTGATGAATGCTACCCTGACTTTATTTCATCGAGACAAATTGAAGAGATTAGTTTGCTTAATTTCAACGCAGCCGTAAAAATGCCGATGATGCCGAATGCCTTAGTCTCCTGGTGCTTACACTGGAAAACACCAAAAACTCCACAAAATTATATCTGTAATTTGTAAAGTGAAGTGCCAAGAGATAGGTGACACCTAAAAGATTTCAAAGGAATGTGTCGGACTCATTTTGCATGAACGTTTGTTTGTGAGAAAGCTGTTTTCAAAGTGAGTTCAGTGTATACATTCAGGTGATTAAAAAGAACAACTTATTGATACATCGATATATATATAACAATTTATATAACAACTTGGTGCTACCACTTCACTCCTAAGACGAATCGGCAATCAGTTCATTGAATAGCAATTGGCGAATCTAGCCCAAAGGGCCAAAAACGTAACAGACAGTTGATAAAGTTATGGTGTCCATATTTTGGGATGCGCCAGACTGTCAATAGCAATTTCTAGTTATCGCCGCAATTGAAACATATTTCGAGGTCAAAAATTAATCATTTTACAAGAGAGGTATCGAAGTGTTAGAAAAGCGCTGGAATGTTTATATTAGTTTAAAAGAAGACTACATATGTTACGTTACTGAATAGAGTCAAATTTGTTTTGTTGATTATGTTACAGTTGTTATGTTAAATAATAAATCGAAACTTCTTGGTTCTAATTTTTTAGTATTCATTTACTAAAATATAATTTCATATATTATAAATGAACTCTTAGAACACTCAACAGTAACATTTATAATTGCTTACATATATTTAAATATATTATAGCAACAATAACAAATCACCAAATATTTCATATGTATGTATGTATATATCCTCCTCGGTCCTGAAGGCTTCCCACAAAGAAAAAATTCTTAAAATCTTTTAGCTTTTGTTTATATGTATTCAAATAAAAAAAATAAATTAATTAGACGATTTACAGCAAAAGGTGCACTAAAATAACAAACACGAAACTATTAGTGAGCTGTACAGATGGATATATAGTAGTAAAACCTTCACAAAACTTCCAAAAAGGCAGTAGAAAAGTGTCCAGCCGGCTGCACGCCAGGACCGAAGAGGATATATTTGTTGGACAGTAGCAGAAACAGCGGTAAAAAAAACTGTAAAATGAAAGAAGTTCTCAACGTTATTTCCTGATAAAGTTAATTTGGATATTAAAATATTTTTATTACAAACCAACTAATTCTTATTTTTAATATGATAAACTTATGATTTATAAAGTTATGAAAAATATTCATAGGTCGTGTGCGAGTTAGGCTAAGTTGCGTTCTAAATGAGGGAAATTCTAAGTTGTGCCGATAATGTAGTGATGTGTCGATACGTGTTGATAAATGGCTAAATGTGTGCAGTGCAAAAAATCCCAAAAAATCTCCCATTTGGTTTAGCATCAACTTAGCCTAACTCGCACACGTCCATAATAGTATGTCGTCTTTCAGCATAATATTTTATTATTTTACAGTACAGAATAGTATAGGTCTGTTCCACGAGCTACTAGTAGTAACTTTGAGTAATACTATGTATACACAAGTGCGTTCCACCAGCAAATGTTTGTGTATTTTCGTGTAAATTTACTTGTGTAATAGAGTTTTACACGAGTAGTATGTGGGACAGATCTTATTAGTAGGTACTAAAGTATATAGTTCGAGTCTCGAATTGGTTTTAATTTTTCCAGTTCTCATTTCCAATTTCATTTTAGGACGCACACGAAGATATGCTGATCTACGGTCCGTCATCACTTAGAAAATAAATAAATGATAATGATTCTAGTATAGTTTAAGTTTAGTGTGGGCAGGATTAAGCCCCCCATCCACAATAGAGTAAAAGTGCGCAATAGCACTAACTTAAATCACAAGAACAACAACAACACCTATAATGTTCTAATGTTTCGAAGCAAAATTTTAACCAACAGATACAAATCATTAATTTTAACCAATACAAATCATTAATGTTAAAATTAATGAGATCGTAAGGTTTTAAGGAAGTAAAATTTATTTTTCAGAAAGAACAATGTATATATATAATGTATAATGTATGAACAATGTATATATATATAAAAATAAAAAACCAAAATAATAATGTATGAGCAAATGCATAAATATTTATATATCCCTAAATATTTATATATATTGTATATATTGTAACAAAACAAAATAGACAATTTTCATTTTAATTACAAACAATTATTGTAGAATAATTATGACACATGATAATAAAAACATAAAGTAAACAATTTTGTCTGCATATGTGATCATGTTCATATAATCACATTCGCATAGTTGTTGATATACTATTTAGGCAAAGCATTAGCACAAGCATACAAATGTTCTGTAATGTCTTTAAATTCATTTAATATTATTTATATTTTTAGTTTGTTTACAATTTTCGTATGCCGGGTTAATGAACGCTGCAGCACTCACCTTCACGATAGACTTAAGCAAAAAACTTGATGAGTGTATGAATCATTGATATCAGCAACAACTCCACAAGGTTAGAATATTATTGCAATAATCAAGAGAGAAGTCAGTTAGTTTAATAAGAACACAAATTTCCTAAGAAAAACACTGAAAACGCAGCTGTGATCTCGTATATATCTAGTATATATATATATATCTAGTCAGTAGTCAGTAGAATATAGAGAGGAAGCTTGTAGAACCACTGACGTCAACGGTTATTTCTTCTGCATAGAATCATCGGCTTTTGGGCGCTAGCGGTAACAGAATCACTGACATTTGGGCACCACTGACTAGTGTTTATCGGCGTTTAAATTCCTTAACCATTAAGTAGTTATATATATTTACTAAGTTATATAAATTTAAAAGTTCATTGTTAGTACGTAAGAATTTGATAATAAAAATTGCTTCTAAAGTATTTAAATTGGAATATATAATAATCCGTCCAAGCAATGAAATTTAATTTCAACGGCCTACCCTGCACTGAGCGCACCTCGGCAAAATAATTAAATTAGTGTGGCAGGAAATTAGTGTGGATATACTTTTTAAAATAAATTATATATGAACAATTTATATTTTATTAATATTGTTGTACTATTAATTATATGATTTTTCGTTATTTAATGTAATCTATTTCCAGCACAACTTTCTTTAGTAAACTTATTTTGCCATTAATTCAGTCGTAAAACATAAAGCTTGTACATAATACCTTATAATTATACGTAATTTAGTATATATGGACAAAACACATACCCATTTCTTTATTTCGAGATAAAGAAATAGTCAAACAATCCATCATATTTACCTTTCCTTAATGTCATAATACACCTCACTATCTTAGCGCCCACATGACACACCTTGCATTTTAGATTGGAAGACGGTATATATAGTAATTAACTAAACTGAAACTTCTTGAATAATTACGAATTTGCTTCCATATCTACTTTAGAAACAAATTTCAAAGGGTCTATAGTATATGTTCACAACCGATGGTCCGCGGACCTTCATTGGAAACTCCAACGAATATGGAAATCATACGTCAAAAATCATATGTAAACAAAAATTGAAACGAAATTCAAAAATTTCATTGAATATTGGAAAAAAGCAAAAAAAATAACAAATATATAAAAATTTTGAAAAATAATGGAAAAATCATAAATACAAAGCACATAGATTTTTTTAACATGTATGTTATTTTATTTTATTATAAAAATGTAGTTTGCTTGATTTATGTGCACATGTGGAAGATTTGTTGTTTATGAGAACAAATACATTTGACAGGACAGATAGTGATGCCAATCTCTCGCTTAGCGAATATAGGCCAGCATGTGTTTTTTTTGCCACACTTGCGGCATCGAAAACGCCTATTAACACTTTAACAACACAATACTGTCATTTTTTTTTTGTAAAAATATTGGGTTTTGAAAATAAATTGAATGCATCATCTCCGATTTGGTTTAAATGTTTGTAATAAAGTCTTCTAATAAAACAAAAAGACCCGGATTTCGGAAAAATAGTTAAATATTTTTTTTCGCGAAATATTGACTCATGATGTTTAAAGAATTTTTATTTTAGACTGATTCTTAAATGGCCATATCTGAGGTTCCGTAAATAGTAGAGACTTAAAGGTTACTGCGTTTTAAAAGTAATTGACTAAGCATTTTGGAATTAATTTAAATAATTAAAATTGTCTATGTTGAAGTAGTAATCTTAACCAATAGTTTTACAAATTATATATTTTTTAAATTGTATACTAACAATTTTTTTATTTTGTTTCCGTTTTTTTCTGGACCTCACACCTTATCAAATTTAGAAATATCCTAAATAAATTTAATAGTATCATTAATTAAAACAAAATATAAACACAACATTCTTAAGAATTATTCAATTAAAATGTACCAACTAAACAAAAATTTGACTATCGTGCTTTTAGAGTAAAGATCAAGCGACTTTTGGTCCAGCATAAATATTAAAATTATTACCGACAATAGGCAAAATGATTAGATTATGTAGATCAGGGCTGTCCAAAGTTAGGTCCGTTGGTCGCACAAACAAACATGTGGATCGCGACATGTTTTTAATCTACTACAATTATGCAAATTTTCTTTTGATGTACTGTTGAAACCACATTAGTTTATTTTCATGGTGTACCATATAAATGAATTTAAATCAATAAATTAATAAAACTAAATTTAACATTATAACCATATTTTTATTTTTGTCGTAAACAACAATGACTGTATGTATTTATTTCTGCGGCCCTCCAACCTGTACAGTGATTTGTACTGGCCCGGGATCGCATCTGAACTGGACAGCCCTGATGTAGATTATAAAAACAACAATGAACATGAATTTGTTATCAAAAAAGTTCATTTGGAGTTAAGCAAATATACGGTCTACGTAAAAACAACTTTTTCTATTCAATTAATAATATTTTTATTGAACTTCAACTATTTTGTAAGTCTAAATATGACTGACTTATTTTCTTAAACCATCAATTTAACAAGAAATGAAAAAACATTTAATACTTTTTCTGGGACAACACAGTCATCAATTGTTAAATCCAAGCTTCAAAAAATTGATTCACAGTGCACTGACATTTTATTAGTCAAAAAATAATAATATAGTGCAGATAACATTAACTCTCTTATTATTATTTCTGTTATTATTATTCTGCTATAATTATTTTCTTAGGTACTTTACTCCGCTAAACTCTAAAATCACTCTCAAAAATCTTTAATGGATATGTTTAGATGCTATCAGGTTTCGAATTTATTTTTTTATAGTTGAAAATATACGACTGATATTTGAGTTGGATATCAAATTAAAGATAATTGAATTTCTTAATAATCGCTTTTCATACTTTTTTCTAAACGGTGTAGTTCCTGAAGTATTATGGGCCAATATATAGTATTTTTTGAGCCCAATCGAAAATTCACTCTATCGGCCAGTAAAAATAGAATGAATGGTATAGAGGCTAATACATATAGTACCAGTGTTAAAAGCAATTGAGTGAAAGCAATACCAAAAGCTCAGCAACAGAGAAAAAGAAAATATTAAGTCCACTATGTATTAAGAGATAAGCTATTTCATGCAAAGTTTGTAAAGTTAAATTTTAATATAAGGCTGTACAAATTATATTAGAATGTGAACTAAATGTTTTAATAAATTACTTGTGTTAATAGAATAAAATTACCATGATACATCCGCACATATTCTAAGAAACCTTAGAATAAACCCGGTCAAAAAATACACAAGGGACAGAGACCTGAAGTTATTCGCATAAAACCGAATGGCTGTTCTACTTAGCACTATCTAATCTCAGAATAACCACTAGCCACACGGGGCGGTACGCAGATCTTAGATCAGTCATCGAATAATCACGAAGCTTTTAAAGAATACATAAATTAGTCAGTGAGAAGAGTGGGAAACATCCCAGCTATCAAAGAGTAAAAGTACCCAAATGCATTAGCTCGGAAAAAGCTCAACATAATAGAAAAAAATATAACTTAAAAATATTATGTGTAATAAGAATCTACCTTCTGATCAAAAAAGAACAAGAGGCCTATTTTTGAATTCCCGCGCTTATCCAATCGGTAAATTCAAATTGCCATTGAGACCATAGAGGTAAAAATCGTCACATGAAAATTTTTCGACTTCTTTATATAGACGCCAAACAAAAACTAATCGTACGATATGCGTTAAACTTTGACAGAATGTGTATAATAGTGTTGCCAGCGTGAAAATAAAATAACCGATTTACCGATTGGATAAGCGCGGGAAACACAGTTCCCGTGAATAAGTTCTTTTTTGATCACAAGGTATTATCTCAAAAAGAACTGATCATACATAACATTATATTATGTTACATGCTTATTTATTGATTAACGCTTGTAAAATTATTAAAACTAGTATTGAAATTATGAAAACGTTACTCAAAATTACATGGTTAATTTTACAAAGGACTATTTTACTATAGCATGTACTATTAATGTATCAAATTAAAAAATAAAAATTTTAAAAATTAAAATTTAATTATTCTACACATGTATATTGCTATCGTTTTTATTTACACTTCAACAATAAAAACTTCGGTATCAAAATGTGCACATTCTATTTTCAACTGAACTTCATTTCAAATCGGACGATTGGGAAAACAGGTTTATAAAAACTAACAATCAAGCGTTCACGTAGAAACCATATACCATTCAACAGCGAGCATTGGTCTAGGTATCAATGTTGAAAGAATTAAACATCTCAGTTTTACACTTTTTTCTGCTTTGGACAGCTTAATGTTGAGGTGTGAGTCAGGATGGCAACTACCGCTTTATACAATTGATCTATTGCACAAAATAGGGTACTAAACTTAGCTGATAGTCTAGGATTACAAAATTTATAATTAAAAAAACATTCGGTCATAACTGTATAAATCTTAATACTGTAGACTCTTTAGACTTCATGGTATCGACTATGATCCTTCGAAGAATTATCACAACAGTTATCGAATATTAGGGTTAGCGCAAAATCTAAAGCGATATTCTTTCAATAACTATACAGACGGTTGTGAAGTACAATGAGAGTTGGAGCCGATGTCTACTGTGTTGAACTGGGTATAGGAGAGTTTTATGGATTTTCTGACCATACTTATGTTTTTTAGGCATATGTATTTGCTGTTAAAAATTTTTTTGCTTGGAAAAATATTTATCTGTACAATAAACTTTTTGTAAACAGCCAAGTGGCTTTAAATGCAATCTCTTAATACTGGACATATTTTAAAAATATTGAGCAATGCAGGAAGGCAATTGATAAATGAAAAGGTTAACAGTATTGTTACAATTGGCACCAACCTTGCAGAGAACTAAATAAGGAAGGTACTTAGGTCTATACAAACAACTATACAAATACATGTTAAAATTCAAGTAGCCAGGAGTTTGCATGGTCTTGGCCAGCTAGGTCTACCTACCATCTTTGAAATTATCTTGTTAAAATGTGAAAAGCGATTATTGAAAATTCGATTGCTTTAAATTTGATATTTAACTTGAATATGAATCGAAAATCCAAGATATGGCCTAAGATATTTAGCAGGTTCCAAAAAATATAATCAAAATGAATATTTTATTTTCCAAAAACTTATCCATTCAAAATTTTTTCAATATGATTTACAAGGTTAGGCTAAAATACAATGAAAACATATTATTGCGTAAATTCCGATTCTGAGTAACTGGATCCTGATAAACAATTAAATGGTCGTTTATTGATGTGTAAAATACCCTTATTGCCTTCACTCCACTATGGAACAAGTTCATAGGATTGCCAATGTAGTAGAAAAGGATCTTGAAGAAAAAAAATATGCTCAGCCGTGTTTTTACATGTCTCGCAGGCTTTCGATAAACTCTGGCACTCCGGATTGTTTACTAAAGTAAAAACTATTCTCCCGACGGAGTATTATGACATAATTTCCTCTTACTTATCTGATCGTTACTTTCGAGTAAAGCACGGTGATGCCTATTGTAAATTGTGTAAAATAACGCTAGAGTTCCCCAAGATAGTGTCTTAGTTCCCCTCTTATATCTAATTTATACATATGACCTGCCAACGTGTGCAACGACGTTCACAGCAAGTTTTGCTGATGATACTGCAATCCTTGCAGTTGGAGAAAGCGCAGTAATAGCAGCTAATAATTTGCGAAATAGTATTGACAATATAATTGCTTAGACAAGAAAATGAAAAATCAACCTGAATAAAGAAAAATCAGTGCAAGTAAATTTCACAAATCGAAACGTCAGTTATATACCTGTTTACATCGAAATACTTAGGTATGACATTAGACCCAAAACGAAGATGGAGCGAGTACATTAAAAAGTAAAGAAGCGAATAAGATCTTAAATTCAAATCGTTGAAATGGTGAATCATCAGGAAATTCAAATTCACTCTCTTCAATGAACTTGTAACATACAAACAAATGCTGCAGCCAATCTGGACATATAGAATCTAGCTGGTGGTTGCGCGCAAGCAGAACACAAATTTCCATCATTCAAAGAGTCACAATTTTTTGCTACGGAGTGTAACAAACGCGCCATTGTACGTGAGTAATTCTGACTTGCATCGTGACCTCGGAATGATATCAGTGCAGGAAGCATTTCACACCAACGCCAAATTACACCAACATAGACTTAGTGCTGAGGCGGATTTACTAGGAACAACTGAACCAACAGGCGCCAAGAGCCTTGCTATCTTTGCACTTACATTATTGAAATGTACTACAGTTGATTAAATATTCCGCGAAATCCCCTAAATCTGATTAAATTTAAATTGATTGTTAGTTACCTAATAACTAGTTGCTTTATGTATGTTTTATGTATTCTTTTAATATCTTATATACTAAATCTAATTAAAAAACAAAAAAAAAATCCCCTCACACAAACTGAATACCGAAAAATGGTAAAAGAAGTTGCCAATATAAAATTACTTCTCAGGTGGCAGCAATAACTAGAGTTACCAATGTTAAAATATATCTAACATATGCAATATATAAAAACCATTTCTTATCGAAAATAAATAATAATAAACGCTGAATATTTATAAAAAAAATTTAAAAAAGTATTTATTATATAAATATACATTTATTAAATTTACATATAATATATTATTTAACTTAATTGGACCTGACAATAATGTGTTGCCATTGTATTTAAATATTTTCTTTATTTTGTATATAACATTAACATTTTAAAACTTTTCAATATTATTTTCGTGAGTTTTCTAAACGAACGTAGAGAGAAAATACAGTTTCAAGTAATGTTTTATATTCACAATTGACAAAAAATCTTTTCCCATAAGATTAACTAACATTACAGAAATTTAATTTAATTTAAGTAATTAAAGAGTAAGTAATTAAGTAATAAAACGCCGCGACGCCCAGCGTAAATTAGATTTTACCCTAAAGATTATTACGCTAAATCAAGGAATTGAAGCTTATATTCAGCTCATATTTTTATTGTAAATAGTAAAATGTGTATATTATGGTTAATTCAAACGTTGATAATATCATCAGGTTACCTTCAACAGTGGCAGTCTTAACCCAACTCCGAATGTTGACGACATCAGAATTGCGAGGTCCTTTCATTATCGATTTATTAAAGTAAATAATTTTCATTCACTAATATGACCAAGTAAGTATGAAACTATGTATTGCTAATCAAATTAAAATAAAGTCAAATTAAAATAAATGAAATTTCCTACTTTTACCCTCTCTGAATTTTTTTAAATCTCTGAATTTTCACCAGATAGTATCTCTTGGCTCAATGTACTTCTAAATATGCCTTAATCAATTTTAGCTTTAAGAAGCTTCTTTTAGCAAAAGCTGTGCTGACTGGAACTATGAGCATAATTCTGGTTACTATTGACGTTTAGGATTACAAAATTTGGAATAACTTTTTCAATCGAATTTTTCAATCTGTTAATGATCTTTAAATGCGCTTTTAACGCAATTTAATTTTCGATTGGTAAATGCCGGACAAAACGTATAACACTCGGGACTAATTTATGAGACATATTTTGCCAAAGTAGTAAGATTACCCTGAAATTAACAGCTGTTTTATATTATTTGACATATAAACTGTGATTTGATTGACTATGTGCGTTTGTCAGAAATGTAAATGTCTAGGAAAAATTGCCAAAAAATGTTAGATTATTCTAACAATGCTCGATTGGGCAACAAAATTTGACAGATCAAGAGTAAATCTAGATTGAATGCAGATTTATGAATCGAAAACATTCGGATATAGTTTTTCTAAATTATATTCTTTAATCTTCCGAATAAGTTGCTTTATATCTACTGAGCGATTTTAAAATCTACAGTTTTTCATGCAGTTTAAAAGGATGAAAGTTGTTTTCACTTTCCCGAAGTATTACACCTAAACCATTAGAATGCTTGAGGTCTTTGTGTGGTATACTTTTTATAGGCTTAATGTTATACATGAAACCAAATAAAGTGCTTTGAATCGGAAATCGGTATAAATTATGATAGCATCTAACACTGTAGTAGAAAAAGTTAACTTAATACTGTATTTCAACGGATTGTATGGATTCATCAATATGTTCATAACTGAACAATCATTTTTCTTTGCTTTTCTATTTCCTTTAAATTTAGGTGCAACTTTGTTACTACTTTTTTCTACAAACAATTAGGGTTGTTCAACGTTTTTTTTGAAAAACTAGATATTCAATTAGTAATACTAGATAGTCCTACGAAATGTGCGTAGACTATCATTAGCGATCTTCAAGTTTACTTTAGTCGAATACAATTGTTTTTCTATAATGTTCACTCTTGTAAAATTTCATACAATACGTGTATTGCAACAATAAGCTCAAAAGTAAGCATTTCATTTAGGACTGCTTCACAATCACTTAGTGCTTTAGAATCAAATTGCAAAGATATCACTTTTACTGCTTCGATTCTACTGTCCCATCTTATTTCAGAAGATTTTTAGGTTATTTTTAATTTAGTTTTAACAAGTTTTCACCAACGCTTGCTCGACTCTTGGATTACTCTTGGATTGATATTCAGGATTGTCAGAGTTGTCTAAGACATTAATATAATTAAATCATTCTGGATTTCGTGACTAAATTAATATTAAGTTATTTGTTAAGTTGCAGGTGCTCCCGTAGTGCAAGGTCAGCTTTGGATAACAACTTAAGGAGATCTATGAAATTATAACTATTTTCACTATAGTCCAGGCTTAAAGATTCTCTATGAGAACTAAATGGTGGATTATAAGAAGCTAAGAATTTTATTATGGCAATGAATGTTGGGCCTAATAAAACATTCACTGTTGCGCCTAACAGTGAATACCTCCATTGTTAAGAGATGCTCACAATATGGGATTCACGTAATAAGAAACAAACAATATAATTTTTTCTCTAGTAAGTGAAGTTAAGATTTTAAGAAATATACACAACGTTTTGCGAGGTCCTTCTAGGCGAGTGGCCGTCGGCCATCGACTAGCGCCACCACTGATCTTCAAGTACTCGTAAAAAGGCTCATTAATGTTTCAATCTGAGCTGTAGTTCTGTTATACTTTGCTATATAATTGCAAAATACATATACTATAAAAACGGTTGTCTTTCCATAAGATGATATAATTATTCCATTCGTATTTATATTCTACGCCCCGCTTCTTGACTACGCCCATTTATATAAAATCTTATGATGTATTAAAGCTTGATCTCAAACAGTGCAAACGACAGCACCTGATCAATACGGGACAATCTTCAAGAGCAGATCAAACTATTTTATTAATGAGGACAGAGAATTAATATGCAATTATTCCGTAATCTGCACTGCAATGGAATACCAAAGGTTGTACTCTTAAAAACACAAATGTCTGAGAGACAAAAGAAGAAGTGTTGAAACTCCAAAACATTTAAAAAAATGGGTTTTCAATATCTTTAAAGGTTTCTTTCTTAAAAAAACAATAGATAATGTTGTTAAACATTAATAACAAATAAACTAGAAAGAGTTATTTAAAGCGCTACCAGTTATAATAGAAGCTACTAAGACTTTTTAAAGTTTACTTTGGAATTTTTTTTACTATGATCAATACTGGCCAAGAGAAAATTAAGAATAAAAAGTAGAATAAAAATTGTGTTTGTCTCGGCGACTTTATCTTTAATGTTATTTAGTATTAAAGTATTGACCTGATAATATTATATATTATAGAAATTTTTCTTGTGTTTTGTCAAATTGTTTGTTTAATATAATTATTAATACTAAGACTAATTATTAATACTTCATTAATATAATTAATTATCTTACCTTTTTCCAAGCTATCTATCTGATCGTTTGTAAACGACGTTCGATTTCTTTGCAATTTCCTTTTCAAACGTAATCGCATCTGTGAATCCTCATCTCCAGATGAATTATGATCTGAATTTCCATCAGAGGTACTTTCGTGGGAGTGAGGATGAGAAATTTCACCAGAAAATATTTCTGAAAATAAACACCAACAAAAAAAAATATTAGACTCTTTTTATTTTAGATATAAATATTCACGAAATTACAGTTAAACGTGTGAAATTCAGTTCATTAGAATTGTAAAATAAGAAGAAGAATGGAATTACTAAAAATTAAAATAAGCGATATTATTGCTGGGTTCGATTTACAAAATCTAGAGGGTTGTGTGAATAAAACAGTATGGTCACGCTGAAGGTAATTATTATTATTGCTTTTAACTATACGGAGTAGTTGACACAAAACTTCTTTTGAAATTTAAACATATTGAGTTCATGAGGCATTAGTTATATTAAATTAATACTGTTTTCTTATATATTTTATATCCGGCTACAGGTCACCTTTTTTTTTAAATTAAATTTAAAACATATATAAAAACCATTATTAAAGGAACTAGGTCGGGAAGCAAATTCAAAATGTTCTCTCGTCTCTCTCTAAGCCAATATAAGAACGAATTTAACCTTTCCTCCAAGATGGCTTAGTTGTCGTTACTACTCTCATATTTACTTATTTTTCTAACGAAATTAAATTCACCTTGCCAAATAGTCGATGAATCGAACACAGCAAATATACAATATTAAATAATTTAATAATCAAAACCAAATGATTTATCAAAAAACAAAAATTTATAATAGCAAACAATTATAATTTTAAACGATTTAAATAAGCGAAAACATAATCGTCCGATTTCACTACACCCTTCCAATGTAACATTTTTATCTTAACATATATCGAATTCACCCGAGAATACACGTATGTATATGTATATTCAAAAACTAAAATTATTTGTGTTCTAGAAAATCTTATTAAAAAGATTAATTTCATATATATCAAAATTTGCTATACATTCACTTTTGTAGTATTTGGAAAAACAAGTTCTCGAGACTTATTCTGTTGGAACATAAATAAATCATTTAGTGCATATTGCAATTTATTTCATAGATATATTTCCTCTATTTACTGATATATTATATGACTGCAATTTTAAAATTATATGACATTTATAGTTCAATTGTTGGGGTCGACGACAAAACATGCGACTATTAGGACTTTATGGTTTAGATAGCATCATTAAAGTTAGGAAAAACTTTAGGAATTGTTCGTTGTACTTAGCATATGCTCGGTATTTTCGTAAATGTCATTAATTGCATGAAATATTCTGTTTTGCACACATGTCCATGAAAAGTATTTGTCAGCTCTTATCCGTTGCTCTTTTGTTTACTCATCTGTGACAAAACTACAATCACTGATGAAGTGGAATAAATGTGGGTAGGGTTAGCGTACTCTCGAATAAAAACGGTTGGCATGATTATAAGAATACAGAATACAGAAACTTTAAGAAAATACAACAGGACATTGAATGGTTTTCTGTATCTGAAGATAATTACATGCTCGAGAAGTAAATTATATAGGATATCGTTAGTTGTAAATAACATCGCCATGTTTGATTCGTTATTGCAAAATAGAGAACAATTACATTTACTTAATTAATCACATATGGCTCTTATTTTAGAGAATTAAATTGTTGATATGAAAACAGTAAGAACTCTATTAAGGGGTTATGTAGCTCAAGGAATGCTTAATGTATTTGCTTTTTGTCATTTTTCAGAATTGGTCGCATATTCGCAAGTAATGTCACATCGCGAAGGGCCACAAAACGAAGTGTGGTTGCAGTGTTTTGGGCTAGGAAATGAGTTATGATGGGATCAAATCAAGAAAAATAAATAAAATATAACAAACATATTTAAGACAGTATTAGTTATGTTCAGTAAGAATAGAAGAAGTTGATGTTGAAATATTGCGATGAATGGTAAACAAACAGAGCAAGATGGTAGATTGATAGATTTTTTGCAGGTTAATAAGGTACTTACCACGTTTTTGAAGCTCGTCTCGAGTAATTTGATTAGCTAAATTCGTCGCGGGTGTTGTTGCAGCTGGAGGTAAGGAAATGTGGTGATGCGCAGTTGAGGCTGTGTTGCCCGGATACCATGCCCAACCACCTGATTGCCCATTAAACATTCGTAACTTCTCGTAAACAGACTCATTTTGTTGTTGTGCTTGCTGTTCCTTTTGTGAAGCTAAATTTCGTAACACGCGATTAATTGATGAGACCTAAAAAATATTGTATATATGACAACTCACATGCAGACAATTTAGTTTTGCATTAAAAGCAATAATGACTCGCTTATATGCGAATGTCAGCTTCGCTCACCTGCAGAATAATTAAATAAATGCTCCACAGTTTTCTTAGTGCATTCATATTTGGATAACTAAAACAAGCATATGATAGAAAAATAATATTTAACTACACAAAATATTTAGAATCGGGTTTGGAATTTTTAAATAAAGCAGAAAAGTGAATAAAGCGCATACTGCATACCGCGTTCCAAGTGGTGTCTTTTTTGTTGCCAATTAATTTGGAAGTATTATATACTTCTGTGGTTTAGATAGGCTTTTTGAGATAAGGGTAATATCAAAAATCTACTATATGACGCTTTTGTCGACGACTGTGCTTTCATGCTCTTTACATAAGCTTTCTGACGGAGACTATTAAAATATCTTTGATGTAATTCGCTTTGATCTCCTCTGAGTGTACGTTTCAAGAGTTGAAATTTTCACAAAATGAAATAAAACCAAACCAAATAGAAGATACTTTCGTATATTCATGCTATTAATATGTAAGTTCGCGCACTTAATGTCAACAATCCAGTCAAATCATTTGCTTTATCCCTGCTTTGCGTGGAGGGCACGTGGCCACACTTCTGAGACAAAGGTGCTACATCTCTTGTTACAAAAATAAATTGAACACTTATGTGTAGTTACTCATGTTATTCATTTTTCTCTATTACTTTTCTGAGATAGAATTGAAGTCATGTTGTAAGCTATGTTGTTACTACATCATGACCTGTACTGCTATATTTTCGCGCAGTGCAACGACGACTGTTAGGCGATATGTTAGATGATATGCATACGATATGTTAGATAACATTGCTATATTATCGTGTAGTGCATGACCACTGTTAAGTGTAACTATGTTGCATACGATATATCAGGTAAAATAGTTTGCTAACACTGCACAATTTGTATTTAAAGTATAAACCAGTTTTCTACTTGATTGAAGGAAACACACTTTTATATCACAGCGCCACCTACATACAATTAAGTGTGAACAAATAATTATATGTATTAATTGAAAAACATCGATTCATAAACAGCAATAATGAAAGGAGCAAATATTTACAAATTGACCGCAGCAGTAACGAAAAATGAATTTAATTAAGTAGCTTTATAATGTGACTATCTATAATTGTATATCTATATCGAAACGACCTTATTTTGCTTACGTATTATCTAATTGAACTTAAAATGTTTATTCGAATTGCAACCACATACGGATTTCATGGTTTCAGCATCGTTGTATATACGCACATACGTACTTTTATCAGACGTACTCAGCGAAGCGAAAAATGAGCGATGCGTATCTCATCTGACAAATAAATTCTTCTCATTGTTAGCTCTTTGCCTCATTCTGTGGAACAATACAAGCAAATAAAGCATTAAAGTAAAGCAAATAGTTTCACTTTTATTGCATAACAATAGCTACAATATTAGAAGAACACCCTTCTTATCCGGCATTGAACTTTTCATTTATTTCGACGATAACATTGTTTCACTAAAGGAGCGAAAAAATCAAATCTCCTTACGCAAAGTTAAATACAATTTTTGTGCCATATGTTGGGTACAGCAATGTGTTTGGCTAGTGTAGAATTGTATAGATTTTGTATAATCGGGTGCAGCCCTTGCAATCAAACCCAGAAGTACTGAGGAATCCTCTCAAAACTAATCTAAGTGTAACATTCAACTCAACAGAATTATTCATTGAAATTAAAAACATTTTGTTTTAATTCAAGTTAAAAAGCCAAGTTTTACTGGTGGTGCTAAGTACGTTAAGTAGTCTTGGGACTCATTTTATTAACAATATTTTATGGCACCACTTTACCGTTAAGCTTTTACCAAGAAAAATTCAGTACGTTTTAAGACAACAGTATTATCTAAGGACACGGGTGGAAAATGAGGTAAAAATATTGAAATTTTAAATAATGAATACAAGTATATAGATATTTAAGTTTATTATTTGAAATAAACTTAAAGCGCAATCTACTTATTATGAATGAAAATGGCAAATTACACACAAACCCATAAATTTTCACTTTGCCATTAGTGTGTGATGCTTGCTATTGGTTGGTTGTTTATTCACCAATCATGTTGAAGAGCAAGCAACATCACTAGGGAAAAAGAGAAAACTATATGTTTGCAAAGTGAACCAAATATGCATAAAACAGCGTAGTAAGTTACCTAGCCTCATGACAGCTGCAGGCATTCTGTATTGTTTTGATGGCAGGGGCTACACAAATTTTACAAATGAATTACATTTTCTGATACATTGTTTTATGAGCAGATTTTAAGTAAAGCCTGGATCTGAAGTTTCTATTACTGAAAAATGTCTATAATGCAAAAGCTAAAAGTTAAACTTTTTTTGTTACAATCCTTAAGATACATATGAAGTTTCTTTTTTTTTTTAAATAAATACTTTGTCAACTCAATATGAAGGTAAGTGATAATAAAAATATTGTTATACAATATACTTTGAATAGGGGATAATATAATTAATTACACTAATTAAACAATATTCAGACATGACGGGAAAGATCCAAAAATTATTGCGAAACGGCAAGAATTGAGACAAGTTTTTTGCAGTCCTTTAGACCTTTTGTGTTCTATTAAACTAATTGGTCAATTACTTTCAACTGTGTTATTAATGAAAATAAATAAAAACAAATTTAACTATTACACACTAATTTTTATTTTATTTTCAATATATCGACATTATTATAAGGTCGTTTTAAAGAAACTGATAACTTTACAACGAAATACTAGTCAGCATAATTAAATCCATCATAATAGACAAAACATATATATAAGTATAAAGAAAAATAATAGTTTTTAAAACTTTACACTAAATTATAAAATCCTGCACTTCTTCATTGATGTATAACACTTTTATGGATCTGGGCGCACATTTTATTTATACTACTCAGGGCGAAGGATCTAGCAGTCTAGTTTCTTATTCTTAGTTAACTTTAAAATTAATTTTAATGTCTACTCACAAATAAATAAATAAATTAATAATAGACATATTTATAATAACAGTTTAAAGTAATTAATCAATTAGTATAATTAAACACAACATTAATATTTTTTGGTCATAAAATAAGATATATTTATAAAAATTAATTAAATTAAAAGTTGTTGCATTTACTAATCAATTTTAATAATTGTAGGTTAATTATTTTTATAACTATAAAATGTATGTATGTTGATCCTTTTTTCGAGTCAGCGCAACTGCGCACTTTTACTCTTTGATAGCTACAGGGTCGCAACCATCTCATTCACTAATTTATGTATTCCTTATAAGCTTCATGATTATTTAGTGATTGATCTAAGATCTGCGTACCTCCCCGTGCGGAGAGTGATTTCTCTACGATTAGATAGTGGTTAGTAGGATAGCCTGTCAATTTTCGCATATAACATCAGGGCTCTGTCCCTTATGTATTTTTTGATCGGTCTATTCTAAGGTCTCTTAGCATGTTGTTTGTGCGGATGTACCAAGGAACTTTGAAGAGCCTTCGGAGAACCTGACTTTGAGCAGCTTGTAGCTTTTGTTTAGTAGAGTCGGCAGCTTTGCTATACGCGACACACCCATTAAGTAATGCTGGTCTAATTATCTGGCTATAGATCAGTTTTCTGTTCTTCACGCTAAGGTTGTTGTGTTTGAAAAGTGGTTGTAACCATTGATATTAGTTCCTACTCAAATTGAATAATTTTGTACTTATACAGTCAATACTGAGAAAATGAGAAACAAATTTTCAAAATTAGAGTCAACTTTGACATATGCCTAAATTTAATGATATCCAACTTAAGAATATTTTCATGCATATGGATTATCTCATAAAATCAAAATAAATAAAAACGGAATGAAGCGACGAAATATTTTTTTTAGCGAACCTTCCATAAAACATTGTTACCACCAAATTCGGTTGTAGTGTTTTTGAGAAAACCCATGAAATCTTTCATCTCCTCACATACAATTGCTTATGGTAAATCCGGACAAACTTGTACTATCCAGTACTATCCAGAACTGGAAAGCATTGGATCCAGTTCATTAAAAGTCGTACTAGTTATGATCGGTATCCTATCCATTCTGAGCTGTCACTTTTGCTACTGTATATGTATAATGTCAAAACCCTAATAAAAATCTTCTATTGAATATTAGTGTGGCAACGTAAATAATCTTTCTTTTCATAAAATAATATAAAGCTTTTGTTAAAGGAGTGACATACAAAAATAAAATTAATAAGGTACTTGTTTTGAAGTACTGCTATGCGTGTAGTATTAAAATTCAGATTTTGTGCTCTTATCGAATGCTTACATCGGAGAGACCCTGGTAAAAATTTAGGATAATCCATGACACTTCAACTTAATGAATTATATTGTTTATTTTGTTTAATGTACTAATAATTGGATTGTTATTGGCATACGCAAAGATTGGTACTGATCTTTTCAGAAAATGTCTCCTCGTTCTTGAAAGTTTTTGAGAGCAATCGATAGTATGACATTGACAAATGTGTCCCCCAGTATATCATTCAGTTTGACCTATAATTATTTTGAGAAAACTACTGAGATTAATAAAATTTTAGTTGTTGTTTCTTTTTACTGCTGTAATTCCCATTCTAATTATCTTCTAATGGTAATTGTAAGTTCCTTGATATTTTGGAATGAAATTTATGTCTAGTTTATCAATTGCATGTTGTCAAGTTATTCAAAAACTTATGTAGATCGACATAAATTATGATCTTACTATAAACGCTCTGCTTGTATGTTTTGGTAGTTTAGCAGGGTGTCACCTTATTCTTCTGTATAGATATTAAAACTAGTATTGCTCATAAAAGTGCTGAATAGACGTATTGATTATCAGCATTATCTCTGTTACAGATTTGGTAGTGAAAATAATTAGTTATGGTTACAGACCAGTTCACTGGAAATTTAGTTTTGTATACAGTAGAAATCATTTGTGACGCTTTTTAAACACATTTGGTTTGCCATATACCCAATTATAATTGAAACCCTTTATTTAGTTATCGATATAACGACATATTCGTATTTAGATCGTATTTAGATAATGTTTTGTTTATCGGCCAAGCAAATAAATCGTAATCGAAAAGGTTTTTTGGTCTATAAAACCGAACACTTTATCTTATAAATCGTAATCTGTTAACCGTTTACAAAGGGACCAACCTAGTGTCTACAGATATTTCGAAATTTCTTCGCTTAAGCAGTAAATAGTCAAAGCAGTTGATCTTTCAAAAAGTAAAATCGTTACAGATTTCAGATGGTTAATTGTAAAGTTAGTTACCTTACAGACTTTTGTTTGTAAAGCTTCAGGAGTTTAAGTAATGTCCACATACATAGTCCAGATGTTATAATTTTGTTTATTGACATGTCAATATAGCAAGAATGAGTGTCATCACGAATGTTATTCAAGCATAATTTCAACAATTTAATCTAATAATATAATGTCTTGGATTTTAGGTCCGCTTCACATTAGACTCACAATAAGTGTTACTAAAAAAAAATATGCATTTAAAAACAAATAAACAAATAATGATAATATAGTACAGAGATATGCACTAAAACCCTAAAACTTTAATATGGAAGTTATGGAAGTCAGATGTTGAAGAAATAGTAAAGAAGCTGAGAAGCATTTAGAATCAGTGGCGTCGCTAGGCGTCAGCGATGTCGGACGACGTCCTCGCGCCCACATGGGCCCCGCAAAAAGTTACTGACTGTGGATTCTAAGCACTTAATAAATATTTTGAACAATTTGGTTTGATAATGGCATTAACCATATTCGAAGAATTCCCGAATGTTTATATAGTAACCAGATTCATGTTCACAGTTCCAGTCAGTATAGTTTCGACGAAATGAAGCTTCTCAAATTTAGAATTGAATAAGACGTACCAGAAAAGTATGATGATCCAAGAGAGACTATCTCCATTCGAAATTTTATAAACTGAAGCGAAAATAGCAGCTGGATCAAATTATGATATAATTTTAAAAAAAAATTTAGTGAATCTAAAAGTAGTAAAATTCATTTATTTTAATTTGATTAGCAATAAAAGTTTCAATCATGTTTGTCATATTAGTGAATGTAACTTATCTTCTTTTACAACTGGGTTATAAAGGGGGCCTAGCAATTCTAATGTCGCCGACGTCCAGAGTTGGTCTAGTTCCGCCACTGTTTAGAATCTTTAACCATTTATAAAGCATTAGTATTGCGAGACCTTATCTTACTCCATACTCCATAGCATTTTACTATGGTTGGCAGTAGTATTTAAAAATATACACCTAAAGTTAACTGAAAAAATGGAAACGGTAGTAGTGCTATGTATCATCGAACCAATAAAAGCAATTTCTTTTGCCGCACAGAAAGCGTTGATTAACACTCTTCTTCTATATATGCAAAGACTGCAAAGACAAATGACACTTCTACTATTACTTCTGCTATCACTTATACTAAACGGCTTTCAATCTGCAAAATGTAGGACAACTACATTCCAAAAACATAATTAAAAAGGGCCTTTTACAAACCGATGTCATCAGAGTTTTCAAAAATGTGTCTAAGACATCAGGCACTTTTTTCTCAAGTTGTCGGTTATAAAAAGCTGTGACCGCGATACAACCACATACGAATACGACACTTTACATTAGTATGGCTACGTCTAGGGTCTATTACCATGATTCTGGATGAAAGCAGAAGACTAAGAAGTTGAGTGAACCACTACGCCTTAAGACGTATACACATGAAGCGAAACAGTTCACTATTCGCATAGATGAATGCAGTGCATTGTATTGCTTCGTTAAAGACAGCGAGTCTTTCAAAACAACAGCGAATGGTTTTCATTGCTGATTTGCATTATAGGCAGTGTACTGCTACAAATAATTATGAATTAAGAAATTACTTGACTGATTTTGATTACCTATTTAAGAAAATTTGGGATACCCAAAAGAGTTTACAATAAAGATATTTGCAACATTGTAAAATTTTCATTTCATAGATTTATATAAAATTAATAATAAATACAGGCTTATAAATTAAATTTCTTGAAACCTTAGATTTGGTTCGAATAGCAACACAAATATTAGTAAAAAGCTGTAGTGCACTACAGTTGAACACTGAGTCAATTAACGAGCAAATAGGCACGACATTCCAAGATTTGCTGTTGGGAGTTACCACTTACCAGGTGAACACACAAGAAAACCAATGAATATTGTTGTTGATAGTTTAATGTGAATTGCAAATAATTGCGTATCTTTGGTAAGATCATGTTCTTCGTCTCCGAGTCAACTTCAGGTCTAAAAGTTCGAAACGAACATCGTATCAGTTTTTTGGGATCTGAAAGGATTTTTGATGATACATTGCCTCCAAATCGTTAAAACGAATAACTTAGACTATTATTACAAAAATTCATCAAAAACGATTCAGTCTATCTAAAAAATCAGTTTCCATTCAGACAATGCACTTCCTTACATAACTTAAAAAAACATCTTATTAAATTAAAACCAATGTTTATAATATAATTACAACTCCTAGCCTATTGGCAAGATTAAGCTACATGCGATATCTGACTCTTCTCGTACTTCACTTAATTTTATTCTGGAAAATAATTTTTATAAAAACAAAGAGGTCATAACTATCGTAAAGGAATATTTTACAAACTCTCTACAAAATCACTACAAAGGTTAGATTTATAAATCGGAGGATTGTTAAAATAAGTATATTGAAGTTGTGGGAAATTTTACTGAAGAATAAAAGCTATTTCATCTATTTAATATTCTAGTATTCTTGAATAACGATATCAGAGTCTTTAAGAGAGTCAGTCTCTAACTTTTAAAATTAAAATCTTGATAAAATACAAAATGAAATTTATTTCTGTTATCTAACTGTTAGACTTCTAAATATAATGAGCTTCTAAGATACCTCAACAAATTATTTAATAAATCTTAAATTAACAAATCTATAAAAGAGTACATTTTGATATTCATAATAAATAACTCTAAAGTATAGAATTGTATGCAACCTATAAGGTTCATTATCAACGTTAAAACTTCACCACTCGAAATTTTTTATTTTAGAGAGGTTGAGTGGTTAGAGCTTTAGTATGAGCTCTAATATAGACATACTTATTTCTTCAAGCTATCTTCAAGAAAAAAAATGTTTGTTAGGCGATGTCTTTTTATTCGATCTTCTGGTTTCAAAAAGCGCTTAGAATCCTGGGTGATTAATTTTTGGTGGTTCTTCAATACATTAATTTAAAAATAAATATTCCTATTGGCTTGTATAAAAAAAATCAATACTTCTGCCAATTTTCAAACTTACAAATATAGTTAAACTTTCGTCAAGAGAAATGATAAGAAGATTAGATACTCAACACATGCACACCAATTAGAAAGACCGGTTTAGGAGCCCTTGGCTGAGCACCCTAATCCGCTATAAGTTATAAATGAAAAATTTAATAAATAACGATTTGAATACTGAACTGGATATTGAATTGGATACTGTTATGCTGAAAGGAGAAATAAAACATAATACTATAATGCTATTGTAGCTCCTTAAAACTTTCTTTATTCTGCTATAATAAAACTTTTTTTGAATAATTATAATTAATATTTTTAACAACCTTACAAATTCTTGATCTAGTTTGATAGACGACGAAGACATTTGAAATATACCAAAAGCATTTGGTGGTTTAATATTGTCTATCTATCTATCTAAACTGCTGGAACAACTGATCGAAAATTTAATGTACATAAAGAAAGTGCTTTAAATCTCTAAAATTTTACATTGTATTCCAATCTATAACAATTGTTATCCTAGAGCATTTGTGTTATGTATATAAAGCCACATCAATTTAATTACTTATATCTATCATTTTGCATGAAATTATGGAGTGAATTAGAAAAGACATTCAAAAAAGATATGCATCTTTCGGATGCTTTTTTGGCTGCTATATCTAAAATGTTTAATGCAGTCTGTGATAGTACCGATACTAATCCAACTAAATGAATTTAAATTAAGTAAATACAATTCCTGTAGATGAGTTTAAAGAAGTATTAAAAATAGGAAGTTTACTTTCCAGTTTTGTTTAAAATTAAAATTTATTGAATCTGCTGTGTGCTGCTTATAAACTACCAGTTTAGAAAATTAATTATTTGACGATTCTGTAGATAAGTGGAAGCCTTCACGGGCATAATGCAAAGACAAAAATATACTAAATAGTCATCACATCTAAATGTGACTCATATCAGATCATTTAGTGTTGAGAATCAAACAGTATGCAGTATTAATAATGTCACTTGAATATAATTTCTAACTGATGGCATAGGTCCAGGAGGACATAAGTCCAGAAAACGAAAACTCTGGACAAATGAAAAATTTCCATGGTAAGCGCTCTTTGAAATGAGATGAAATAGATAGTTTAGTAATTGTTTTGGATTTTGCTTCCAAATACACAGTACGATAACATAAGAAAGACATAATCGTCTTCACTATCCAATAATACATGATTTTAATTTATTTATGTAAACAAAGAGAAGCAAAGTGAGTAATTTGATTTGTTTAAATAATTACTTACTGTAATAGAAAAGTTTGTATATTTGAATATTTTTATAAAAAAAAGTAAATTATTGTGTGTACCATAATTGACTAGCTTTTATAGTCTAGTCTAGTTTTGCTTGAAAATCAAAGTACTTTTTTTTTGCCATTTTTTAAATGCTCTTTTACAATTCTTTTCTGAGTTCCAGCGTTTTGACCCGATTCAATAATTGACCATGATTTGAATTAAAAATAATTTTTTCGTGTGATTTTTGATTTAATAATCTTGAGTACAGAATGAAGTAAACAGTCAGTCAATTACGTGAGGTCTCAAGGAAAATAGCCTTGAGCAGAAATAGTTTTTCTTTAGTAGGGCACTATATCCAAACGCATTTGCTTTTGCATTACAAACTAAATTTTTTTGTAATGCTTAAAATTTTAATTCACTGCTCTAAAAAAACATTGACAATAAATTTGTTTAATAAAAATCCGACTTGTAATTTTATAAACTAAAACTGCATTTCGGTCTTTAATTTGGATTTAAAATATGCATGAGTAAAGAGGCACCGATTCGGACCTTAATTCAGACCTGACCAGACTTTTACTACAATTGTTTTTCAATAATAATGAGCAAAAATATAACTCTAAAATAAGTAAAGAGCGAATGAAAATACATTAATCGTTAAAATAAACAAAATATTATAATGTTATTATGTTTGTTATATTAAAGTCACTAATTTATTATATTATGAATTAGCGTACACAAGGGGCATATGGGGCAGGGCCGTCTGAAGGTGTTCCGAAATAAATATTTCATATTAAAAAAATATGAAGAGTGGTGTTAATGATCCGCTGCTGAAATATGTAGAATAAGAGGACAAGTTTTCAAACAACGTGCGACGGAAAATAAAATATGTATGCGTATTAAAAACAAGTGTAATAAACAAAGCTATTCTACTCCCATGAACTCTGAAGATGAGGAGTTATCACAATAGCTTGAAAGCCAATTAATGGAACATGGTATAAAAAAAGCATTTTTTAAAAGGATTAAAATTTTAAATTAAAACAAATCACGAAGTTTCACTTTTACATGTCGTCAGAGATACTATCTTGTTAGTCTGGTTACAGGTCTGTTTAAAATTCTTTCTTCAATCAGAGTCAATCAGTCGATTGACGAAAAAATATGGTACATGGCATTATCCTTTTAAAAGCAATTACTTCCAAATAATTTATTCACAGTTCTTCACGCATCAGTTTAAAGCCACCACAAAAAAAAACTTGAAAAGATGTAGAGCTTTGCTCTAATACTTCCGGGAAGTCGATAGACAGAGATCAAGTTTTTGTGCCCTATGTCAAATTTATTAATAACGGAATTCCTCAAAACGGACCTTCACATAAAAACTAGTCTTTTATTTGCCTTCTCTGCAAATGGTAGTATTATCATTGTTTATAACAGATATGAAGACATTTAAGAAAAACAAATTTCTAAGTTCAAATCCAAATGGAAAGGCTCCTTACGAAAAGATATCAATGATGCATAATTATATATTGGATTAGAATTGTATAGTTTCAACATTACATAAATATATTAAGTAGTGCCTATACGTTAATATAATATAATATAATATAATATAATATAATATAATATAATATAATATAATATATTATAATATAATATATTATAATATAATATAATATAATATAATATAATATAATATAATATAATATAATATAATATAATATAATATATATTATAATATAATATAGAATATAATATAATATACAATATAATATAATTTACAATATAATATACAATATAATATATAATATAATATAATATAATAAAATCTTATAATATAATATAAAATAATATATATTATATGGTATGGTATATTATATTATACCATATAAAAAAAGTAGTATAATATAAAAAGTGTTATAATATAATAATAATACGATGTCATACATAAAACAATATTTATAAAGTAATATAATATATAAAATAATATATATAAAGTAATAAAATATATATCATAATATAATGTAATACATAAAATAATGAAATGTAATGTATAATATATAAAATAATATAATATATTATATTATAAATAATAATACTACATTTTATTATAAATATAATAATAATATAATAAATATAATATAATATAAATATAATATAATATATATTAAATAATGTAGTGTGTAAAATAATATAATTAATGTGTAAAATAATA
>NC_051847.1:129782953-129796403 GCF_002237135.1 Teleopsis dalmanni
CGAACACTCATCTATTTTTTTTCGTACACATTATTTTGCATTTCATACGTTCCCGCACCATTATTCTATTTATGAGTAAAAGAAAATTTAATACTCGCTTTTTATTCTAAGTTCTGTTTTGAACCAGTTTTTAACTCTCATATAAGGGATGGACAAAAATAGGAGCTGTCAAAATTTTATAATACTTTAGGGTGAAATGGATTTTTAGCCTCAAATTTCAAAATTGTGATCGTTAATTATGTTTAACTACTTTTAAATCGTATTTTTCTTTTTTTGGAACTGAAATGAGTAAATATTTATGAATACTACTTTACTATTATACTTATTATGTAGAGTAAGCATCTGAGTATTTTAAAAGTTTAATTTTTATCTTAATCAGTTTTTATTATTGTTATTACAATTTATATATCACTATGATTCCTCTGTGAGTTTTCAAATGCCTATCGTTACATCCATATTGTGTACTTTTACAGAATTTTCTTTTAGAAGATACATTCGGATGGGAAGATTTAATAAGATGTACTATTAATTTTCTATTGAAGTCAATTTAAGAAGTTTTTGGGGTGTGTTCCACAAAGACCTTACTTGTATTTTTATATTTGCACTCTTCTTTTTCTGTTTACACACCTTCAAAATCAGCCTAGTAAGCGAAAGGGAAAAACAAAACCTAACTGACTTCTGAAGAGCCCAAAAAGGCATGCGGCAGTCAAAACGACTTATTATCCCTGAACATATTAAGGCTGAAGCTGTTCTGAACTTAAGCAGAACAGATATCAAACTCTACACAAACTGCTAACAGGCCACTGTAGACAGTGATACCATCTGAAAAAGATTGGTCTAACAGAAAACATTTCCTACCGACTCTGTCAACAGAAAACAGCAGAACACGTTCTATGCGCCTGCCCATGTATCATTCAACATGTATCATTCTAAATCTGGAAATGTATTTTTGACTACACTGCTTTTGACTATATTTCGCTTATTAAGAAATGAAATATATTATTCTAATAGTAATCAACGATTAATGAGCTTAATATGTTGTCATGATCTTTAATATTAATAGGTCAAGACAACTAAGCTTTGAAACGCTTTTATAACTCCATCTAGTAAGCTGCTAAAAATTTTATTTTCGTATTGCGTCTTATATTCTACATAAATATATAGACTTAACCATAACCATAGTGATGGCAAAATCAAGAAAGAAGATCTTCCCCACTTCTTGAACAGCAAAAATACTTTGATATGTTACCTATACCTAGTTAAGCTTATATATATATATATATAAAAACGTGAAATACTTCAACTATAATTTTTTATCTAAATGCTTTTATCACTAATATTGATTCATTTAGTAATTAGCGCTGGAACAATAAAGAAGTAATTTGGGAAAAATAAAGTACGACTTGTATGCACTAAAAATTAACGTGGCCAGGTTAGTTAACGTGGCCCACTTATAATAAAAATAAATCTCTGGAACTCATCAAAAAAGATCGCGTAAACACTGCAAGGCTTATTGCGGTTCTTACTGGTCATTGGTGGTTAGGAACTCACGCAGAGAAACTGCGTATTCCCTATAACTCTCACTGCAGAAGTTGTGGAAACCCGCGGGAGAAAGAAACAATAATACATTTTCTCTGTGAATGCCCAGCTCTAGCATCCAGAAGATATAGGTTCTTAGGAAAATACTTTTGTGATAGTTTATCAGACTGCTCAATGGTAAGGATGAAAGACCTGTTAAATTACCTAATTCGGTGGGATGGATTTAGTCTCTACTCTTCTATACTAGGGTTCTTGCGAGGAATGTGGTAACAAAACGGCGAAAAATCGCTAATTGAGGTACATTTGAAGTTATCTTATGACCTGCCACTGCAACCAACCAACCAACCAACCATGCACTAAAAATACAACAATTTTTGTAAAATAATAAACCGGAATTCATTTTGATTACTGTTCAGTAAATAAAAAAAGTTTCAGAAGTCTTATTAATTTCGTTGTGTTCATGGCAGTTCAGCGGCAGTGTTAGGTTAATCTATAAAAGAGGCGCCTTAATTAACCTGCCAAAAAGTCGCATGTCAAATGAAAAATAAATTGATTTCTGCAGTTTAATTTTAATACATAGTTGGACAGGGATTTTAACAACCACTGAACTGTCACTTAAGTTTTCATTTGTGGTTAACTATATTTTCAAATATGGTGCAGTTTTCATAAATTTTAATGTGCTTTATATTATTATACATAGAACATGATTTTTTTATTTCAATGTTTTTTAATGTTTTATGTGCTAATATAGAATTTTCTAGTTACTCATAACGTTTAACTTTCTTGAACAATGTAGGTATGGTTTTCTAATCGCCGAGCAAAGTGGAGACGGGAAGAAAAACTTCGTACGCAACGTCGTTCCGTTGATCATGTATCTAATAATGAAAGAAGCAGTAGTAGAAATCCAACTACAATGAGCAATAATAACCAAGAAAATTCTAGTCATACACCAAATGTAACAAATAATGTAACAGAAAATTCAAATGGTGCTGGCTCCACAATTCAAAGTAATGGAGCGGGAGCAATTCTAGTTGAAGGCGCTCACACAACATCTATAAGTCCACCTCTTCAAGCCGTAGCACCACGATTGCCACTGAATACAGGTTTCAATTCAATGTATTCTTCAATACCTCAACCCATTGCGACAATTGCAGAAAACTACAAGTAAATGTGTAAAATAGTTACAAAATTTATTTATATTAATTTATGTGTTTAGTTCTATGACAACGTCATTGGGTTCAATGACGTCCACATGTCTTCAACAACGTGATAGTTATCCATACATGTTTCATGATCCACTTGCGTTAAGTTCTCCTTATGCGACACATACACGAACATCATGCAATCCAGCAGCAGCACATCAGCAACCCCCTCAACATGTTTACGGAAGTAATAGTGTCACTGGAACTACAGGAAATACAGGTACAGAAATCACACAATTTTATAATGTAAACATTTCGAAATGATTTTCGTATCTAACCCAATAACTTTTTTATAAAATTAACATATAACATATTATGTAATAATTAGTATAAAGTTTTGATATTACCATATTATATTACTTAACATCGTAAATGCACGAATAATTACTTTCAATAATTTCAGATAACTATACTTTTGCAGGTGTTATATCAGCTGGAGTCTCTGTCCCGGTACAAATACCAACACAAAGTGCCAGTGACTTAGCAGGCTCAAATTATTGGCCACGAATTCAGTGATCTACAATTTTCGATTTAACACCACAACCATTCACCAAGGGAGCTGCACAGCAGATAGATTCAATTTCCGAAATTATTCCTAACGGAAAATCCAAAGTAATAGGAAACACGAACACGTCGCTAGACACGATATCAAAACCTTTTAAATTGAATATTTCACCGCTTTTACCTGTAGTTATAACAAATCATAATCTGCAAGCTCATCATCATAAAAATTTTTTATAATGTCAATCATAAAAGAAAGACCCCACCTGCCGAACTAGAACACTTCATAGCCCACCACAAACTTATACTCAACGCAACGCAAATGATTAAACGCACAATAAATCTCGCAATAAAAATTGAATTCTTATTTAAGCCGCCGCGGAAACAGTATCAGTTAAATTACAACAAATTCACTTTGTATAATTTTAATTTCTTATAATATTATTAAGTAAAATTTTCGATTAATGTTTAATAAAAACAACGAAATATTTTTGAAAAATGTATGTAAAATGTGTGAGAGTAAAATAGATAATTGTAATATGATTTATAAAATTTTTCTTGTGTATGTATTAATTAAATTTTAAATAAATAGTTTTAAGCAATCAACAATGTTTGCTAAAAATTGTAACAAGTTATTTATTATCATCATAGAATTTTTTTTTTTGTTTCTTTTGTTAGTTAGCAGTTACAGACGTCGAGTAGCCTCCGCCAGTCAGCCCGATTAGTAGCTTGCTGACATCATACAATAGCATCCTTCATTTTCTACTTTATTACTTATTAAATTACTACCTACTGATATATAACAAGTTGAAAACGCTAGGAGTGTTTCATATACTACATGTATAAAATAATATAATAATATATACATATAATATATATTTATTATGATGAGTCAATGCACTTGAGCACTTTTACTCTATTTTAGCTACGAGGTTTCTTTCTCAACCCCTCTCTACGCCCTGACTGGATTATTGTTTGTGACTTCATCAGACTAAGCAATAATTGACCTCAGATCTGCATACCTCCTCAAGGAGTCTGTAACCATTCTGAGATTCAATAACGCGGTGTTGGTAATCCTGTCAGTTTTCGTACAATCCAATGAAATTTAAAAATTCCCAACTTAATTTTTCATTACACATAGGTTGTAATGGTGTTAGCAAGGGGGGACCTAACGACGCCATGGCCCTTATTAATATCTTACTATTATTATAACTTTTTTTTGGTATAATGAACACTAAAAAATATTTGCAAGTCCTAAAATTTTTTTTAGAACCTTTCTTCAATGACGTCATTTAAATTACTATGACTCAATATTATAAAAAGTTTTTACTTTAATTTATAAAAGCAAGTCAACCACATGGAAATCATAGCAAAG
Source organism: Teleopsis dalmanni (assembly GCF_002237135.1). NCBI lineage: Eukaryota > Metazoa > Arthropoda > Insecta > Diptera > Diopsidae > Teleopsis > Teleopsis dalmanni. The sequence continues at coordinate 129,787,571 of NC_051847.1, forward strand.
TCCACAAAAAGGCAATAATATTTAGATTTTAAGTATGTTGGATGCATTGTAAAATGGAAATATGTTAAAAAAAAATTTTTTTTAATTAACAATATAGTTGTCACTCGTGTAAAGTAGGTATTTCTTAGTGCCATGTTATGCACAAAGTCATGGGCACGTCAAAATTAAAATTGTTGTTGCTTTCAAGGCAAATTAAAAAATTGAGCGTAGGAGAAAAAAAATATGTCACAACTATTATAAAATAATCTAATAAATTAACATTTTTACACCTTCTATAAGTTTTTTTCTGGTGTTCATTTTTGGTGGCAAAAGTGAGCATATCTAGTAGTAAAAATAGGAAATTAAATATATTGATATGATTCTCAGCATAACATGCATTTTGGTCATGAGCATTCGTCATATAACTAATTGCATAACAGAATCGGTTATTGATATATATATATATGTATAATGTTTGCACTTTTATACTCTGTATATGAATTAACTAACGTAGGCCCATCTTATACAGAGATTCATAGTGACGTCAAATTTAAATATTTATTTTTTGTGTCTTGTTACATACAAAGAACAGCTTACACACAAATAAATATTAGTTATTGGTGACATAAAAACATCATAATTTTAATAGTTTTTTTTTTATATTTTATGTATAATTCAACAGATTTCCATGTTTCTCAATTTCTATCTATTTATATTTTGCTTGAATAATACTTAATGAATTAAGATATATAGCTAGAAACCAAGATTTGTGGAAATCCTATGTAAATAGACTAAGTTCCTAATTTACCTCTTTGATGTAATGATAGAACATGTCAATAATAATAAATAATACTAGTTTACAATCAAAACTTTCCAAAGACAAAATCTATTGTTCCTATAATGGAAATTTCCGTAGAACCATAACGCAATAGACTTTTCTATATGCCAAGCTATCCATATTTGAATGAACAAAGTATAGGAAGAATTTTTAATATTAATATTTTTTGGGGATCTAGCTTTTTGTTAGTCCATCTATGATGTGATAAAGTTATATTTAGAAGTTCATTGTCATTGTAAACAAGAGTAGGTTCCAGGCTCAATTTGCAACTGTGAAAAACGCTCTTTAATAAGTTCATATCTAAACTACATAAGTCAGCTTTACAAAAACATACATGCATATAAATTTTATATTGGTAATTATTATTATTATTATTATTAAGACATGTTCTTCATTATAAAAATTAAATTTAAAAATTTAAAAATTAGATCTTAGTCTATTCACAAATAATATTTATAAACTTCTTCCATTCCTACTGTTTCTGGCAGTAAAACGTAACTGGTTAAAGGATTTGCTTGTTTCTGCTGCCACTGTTCTTCGCCAGGTGGTTTTGGGACGACCTCGTCTCCTTACTCCTTGTGGGTTCCATTCCATGACTGCGTGGGCAATTGCATCTGTCGGTTTTCTAAGTGTGTGGCCGAGCCAGCCATATTTGCGTCTCAAAATTTCTTTCTCTATTGGCTTTTGTTTGGTACGCTGCCATAGCACTTCGTTGGAGACTCTTGCAGGCCACCATATGTTCAGAATACGCCGTAAGCTTTTATTGACAAAGTATTGTAACTTCTGAGTCGAGGCTCTCGTTAGCGACCATATTTCGCACCCATATAATAATGTCGATTTGACGCAGGCGTTGAATATTCTGATTTTAGTTTCGACGCTTACATTGTTGGCTTTCCAGATTTTGTTAAGCGATGCGAAAGAGCCATTTGCCTTTTTTACTCTACTGCCGATGTCCTTTGACGTGCCACCCTCGCTGTTGACTATACTCCCCAGGTATTCGAGTTCCTGCACGTCTTCAATGTTTTGATCGTACAGAAGGATGGGCGATTGATTGCTTGCTTTTGTTCTCATTGTTTTTGTCTTTGAGGCGTTAATTTTTAGGCCGACTTTATATGACTGCTCACATACGTTATTAACAAGAGTTTGCATATCAGTGTGTCTGTTTGTTAACAGTACTACATCGTCTGCATATTCAAGATGACCAAGCTTTTGATTCAGCTTCCAACCAATGCCGATTGGGCTTTCTTCTACAGCTTCTAAAACGACGTCTAGGACTGTGATAAACAGTAACGGTGAAAGGGCGCAACCCTGTCGCACTCCACTGTTGCAATTAAAGCTGTCGCTAAGAGTACCTTCATGTAAAACTCTACTCGTGGCCCCTTCGTAGCTCTTCTTGAGAATATTAATGATCTTATTAGGGATACCATTAGCGTTTAACGCCATCCATATGTAACTTCTCTTAAGCGCGTCGAAAGCCTTTTCAAAATCAATAAATGTTAAATACAAGGTTGCATTCCATTCTGAGGCTTGTTCAATAAGTATTCTAATCGTGTTAATTTGGTCGATGCACGAGTGCCCAGGGCGAAAACCTGCTTGAGTTTTATGAATAAGCTCGTTTAATGTTACGGCGATTCTTTCTAATATTATTTTGTTGAAAATTTGGAAAACTGCTGGTATTAAAGAAATTCCCCTCCAGTTGCTGCATTTCTTTCTATCGCCTTTTTTCGGCAGTTTGACGATGATAGACTCCTTCCATTCGAGAGGGAATGACTCTAGTTCCCAGATTTTCTCAAACAAGGGGAGCAAAAGTTTGGACACAGCATTGGGGTCTGCCTTAAAACACTCTATTGGTAAACAATTATTACCTGGTGCTTTACCACTTTTCATGCTAATGATTACACCTCTTATTTCGTTAACGCTAGGTGCCCTTGTATCTATTTGTCTGTTAGGATTTAGATGTCTTGGTATTGTGAGCTCGCCACTTTCGTTGTGTATGATATTTAGGGTTTTCTCAAAATGTCTTTTCCAAACTTCTGCCTGCTCGTTCTTAGCAAACACCAGCTGTCCGTTTTCATTTTCAATTGGAGCGCTGCTTTGGAAAGATATTCCACCTAGTTGTTTAGTTAACTTAAACAGCTCCTTCATGTCGCCCTTTTCTGATGCTGCTTGCGCTTTCATGCTTAGTTCAACGTAATAGTTTCTCTTGTCGCTTTTGACTGCTTTCTTGATCTGTCTACTGAGACTTCTGTACGTTATGTTGTATTCGGCTTTTTTAAACGGATCTGCCTCGCTTAACATTTTCGTTGTAACTCACCTTCTCTGAGCAATGAGCTCCCAAGAGTTTGCCGACAACCATTCCTTTTGCTCGTTTTTACGGTAGCCTAGTGTGTCCTTGCAGATCTCTTCGAGATTTGTTTTAATATGAAGCCACGTTTCCTCAATAGAAGCATCCTCCATCAAACTGACGTTGTTAATACGTTCGATCATTTCATTCTTTACCGCTCCAACATTAAGCTTTGTGGTATTATACGTGCGCCGTGTATGCTGCGGGTGTTCATACCTATGTTTAGGTATATTAAATTTCAGTTCGGCCACCACTAAATAGTGGTCACTGTCGATATCAGCGCTTCTTTTGTTTCTGACATCACATAGAACTTTACTCCATCGTTTTGAAATGCAGATATGATCAATTTGACTTTCGAAGTTGCCAGCGGGGGACTTCCAAGTGACCTTGTGACACGTTTTATGAGGAAATAGGGATCCTCTAATCCTGAGATCATAATTTATACAAAGTTCCAAAAACAGCTCCCCATTCTCGTCACATGTTTCAATGCCATGAGAACCTCTTACAGTTCGATACTCTGAGTTATTTCCGCATTGAAATCGCTCATAAGAATAATTACATCGGTTCTAGGAATTTCAGAGAGCGTTCTTTCTAGCGCACTGTAAAAAACTTCTTTTTGGTCAAGTGGACTATCTTCTGTTGGAGCATAGCATTGTACTAGAGACATATTGAATTTCTTTGCGCGAAAACGTACTACTATTATTCTTTCGGATATAGCTTTCCAGCATAAGATTGAGTGCTTAACATTTTTTCTTACGTAAACTGCAACGCCTCGGATGTGAGGGTCTTGTTCGTCGGGCATGCCGGAGTACATAAGTACACCTCCCTTTTGGTTTGTGAATTCACCTGTACCATTCCATCTGACTTCGCTAATGCCAATTACGTCTATTTTAAACCTATCGCATTCAGCGGCTAACGTAGCCATTTTTCCTGCTTGAAACAGAGTTCGCACGTTCCATTGTCCAAATCTTGTCCTTTTTACATTCCTTAAGTCGGTATCGTTTTGGTCAGGCCGGTTTCTATTTCTTGTGAATACTTGAATCTAATGTTTTCCAGCCGCCACGAGTGATTAACCCATAGCTGCCCAGATCGGTGGTAGGGCTGCTACCTTTCTTTAATTTCGTCAATCACCATTTGGCCTCCGATCCTGCCATGATGTGAATGTGCAGCTAGCATTTCCTCTAGACAGCAGATGGAAGAGTTCAGATATCCCGCCGAACACTCGGTCGCCAGAGCCTCATTAGTGAAAACAGGGAACACCGCGGGAAGGTTGAGGTTGACGTTAACTCAAGAGAGGCTATTTGAGACGCGTCTTGAGCCTTGTTCCCCTATATTGGTAATGGTAATGGTGTTTAAGGGTTTCGGGTTAGGCTAAAGCCTCTGCACTGCGACTAGTTTGACCTATTGTGCGCCCCTTTGTGTTTAGATATTTAGGAGCTCGAAGAATCGAACCAACTCCTTCAGAAGGAGTTTCCGAAGGTCTTCATCCTCTAGTTGGTATGCACCTAAAATTTTGTTTCTTCTGTGGCTTGTGCATCACAGTTGCTGTGACGGAACCTTACAGTTGTTGAGGTTCCGTAGACTCTTCCTCATCACAGCAGAATCTGCAAATATTGATGTTCGGATATAGCTATTTTGTGTAGGTGTTTGTTACATGCGGCGTGGCCTGTTAGTGCACCAGAGAGTAACTTTAGACTTTTCTTGTTTAGGTTGAGAGCGGTGTTTGCTCTTTTAGCATCAAAATTTAAAATTTTTTTGGAATGATATAGGCCGTCTATTCCATTCCAGTATTCATTAATATTTTGTTGGATCCATTTTTTGGTCTGCTGTTTTATGTTCGTTTTATTGAAACCAAAGGAGGGAGTTTTACCAATGAATGGTTCTTCTGTCCCTTTTTTGGCATAAAGGTCCGCCTTTTCGTTGCGTTCATGTCCTTCGTGTCCGGGTACCCAAATCAGAGAGACATGGTTGTGGGTGGCCTGTTGGTTAAGTGCATTGTTATACTCTATAAGAACTTTTGATGTGAATGTTTAGCTTTTTAGAGCTTTGAGAACTGATTGGCTGTTTAAGAGTATATTAACTTTAACTCTCTTAAGCCCTCTTTTGGATAAGATCTCCACAGTCTCTATTATAGCATAGAGTTCCGCATGGAAAATTGTGGAGTCTGTGCTTATTGTAATTGATTTGTGTACTCTGGGTCCCACTATTCCTGCTCCAACATCTTAAAGCGTTTTGGATCCATCTGTATAATTCTGCGAATCGTCATGTAACAATGTTGGGTTGGCATTCCACTCCTCCCTTGATGGGAAGATGATCCTATAACTCTTGCTGAAATTGAGTACCGGATCTGTGTTGTCAATTGCCTTGGTCATATATATAACATTTTCCACCCTGAGAAGGATTTGTAGATGTCCAGTGAAATTTCCTGGTTTGAATTTTTCTTTCGTGTGTATTGAGAGTGCTTGCATTGCAGCTTCCTCTTGTATTACTAGGTGTAGCGGTGGTGAATTTAGCAGTGCTTTCATGTCAGCAGTTGGGGTAGTTCTCACAGCCCCTGTGATATTTAGGCACGCCAGCCTCTGTAATTTGCTCAGTTTATATATAGCTGTAGTTTGTTTAGTTATTCCCCACCATACCAATGCTCCATATAGTATGATAGTATAACCATTTGGATGTAGATCCAAAAGGCCATTCTGGGCTTAGGCCCCAGGTGGTTGTGGCTGTGATTTTTCTTTGGTTTAGCATATTGCTTACCCATTTTACTATTGCTGGATCTGCTCCTCTATTGGAGAGTGCTAGTTCTATTGTTTTAAAGTTTGCGTTATCGAAGGCCCTCTCAATGTCCATAAATGCTGCTTCCTTTAGATCATTTTTATATTATCGATTATAGAATTGTCAGGCAAATAATGGGATCTTGACGATAGCTAAAACATAGGGAAAATTCTATTTAATATATAAATATGTAAATTTGAAACGACTCGTATCTTAGTAAAATATAAGCTTTTTCTTTTAAATAAAATATATTATAAGAACCACAAAAAAGATTACAAGTTTTTTGCTAATCAATAGTAAGAAGAATATATTACCTAAATAACACTGTTGAGAGTTGTGAAAGATGTAAAAAAATTTTCAGTAAAATATAATAATGCTAAAACAGAACTAGCTTTCTAACTGCATAGCACAAGTGGACAGTGGCTTATGCTTCGGAATCCAAAGCTTGGATTTTATCCAATGTTTAAAACAAGTAAAGTTTATTATAACTATGATGAAAGTTCATCACGATAATTTAGAAAATAACATAGGAAACTTGACGTTTTCAATAGGCGAATTTGTAAATAAACAAAAAATAGAATTGCATGTTTCTATGATAGCTTTGTAACAAGTTTAGTTATCAAATCCGCTTTTTTCCACATCAACTTAATATTTACTATTGGAAAACTTTTCTTCACATATTTTACATAAACACTTTGTTATAATCTGTACTCAATAGGCTAAACGATTCAAAAATGTACCAGCACTTTGACTTTTTTTAACACCAATGAAACATGTTTTTCATAACTACTAAGCACTTTAAGTCTCAAACCCGAATTTGTTATTAAGTGACTAAGATCTGGGCAGTTAAAATGGAAAGCTGACTAATAGTTTTGACCATTGAAAAATAATAATATGTAGTAATAATATTTAAGAAGTAGAAAGTCTACAGATGTTTTAAAAGATCCTGACGAATTGTTTCCAAATATTAGATATTCATTACAAATATCTCTGGTACATCTACAACTGTGCCCATTCAGAAGTCATTTAGTACATTAAGAAGTAATTAAACGTGGAGCTGGTCCTCCACGTCTTTGAACTATTAAAAAGCTTATTAATGCTATTAAATATTGAATAAATAAAAATGAAATAGAAATAATTCTTATTTTCCCTTTTTTTGTTTCTCGGACGAATAAATAATTATTTAAAATAGTTAAAATGCAATTATGTTATTAACAAAGGTGCCTAATTATCCTTAAAATTATCTTATATTACCTGAAATATCTTAACTTTCAGGATTTAATAAAAACAATAACTGGATTGTGCGTTATCGGAACAGCAATTCTATTTTGTTATTGAACGGTAAGTTTTTACATTAATTTAATTAGACTTATACTTATGATGAGGTTTTCCCGAGTTAGTGCAACCGAACATTTCACTCTTTCTTAGCTGGGGGGGTTTCTACAGAGTCCATCCCTTCTCTTTGACTAATTTATGTATTCCTCACAAGCTTCGCTGATTATTCGATGACTGATCTAAAATCTGCATACCGTCCCGTAAGGCTAGTGACTGCTCTAAGATTAGATAGTACTATGTAGGACAGCCTGTCAGTTTTTGCCTAAAGCTTCAGGTCTCTGTCCCTTAACTTTAATTACACATAATTTGTAAAATTTGAGTTGTGTTATTATACTACATAACAACATGGATTGCTTGTTGTAGTTGCTTGGGTGTGCAAAATCGCTTGTCCAGGATCGTTGCAATAAATCTTGCAAATACAGCAGGAAAATAGGCGATTGTGATTTTTAAAAAATTTAATAAACAAAAAATAGTTTTATAATAGTTTATAACAGGATAGGTGTAATATCCCTTTCGTTTAATTGTTATAACTAAACGTAATAACAAAATATACTACAGTGGTATAATTAATCTTCGGATGGAACTATATGTGTATAACTATATATTTTGGTGATTAAAACGGCAACTTTGGTTTTAAAGCATTTAAAATATTAGATTCCCTGTTCAAAACACATTAACCAAAGGACAGCTAAGCATAATTTCCTTTTTCAATATTGTACAAATTATTATCTGGCGATGATAACATCAAATTCAGTTTTGTAGAAATGTTCTCAGATATAATAATGTTGAAATTCCATGACCTAGCCATAACGAAGTGAATGTGTGGCAGGTGCAGGTGACCTAGCTGTAGAATTGTAAAAAACTGACGGTAATGTGCTGAATGAATCAACTAATCTGCAGAATATGTTTAGACGAAAGTATGCCCATTGATTGAAATTTTAGTACCCTCTGTCCTGTCTTGAATAAGCTTTTGTGAGATCAGCCTAATACTTGTCGTGTATAAGGTACTTTCAATTGAACTGTATAAACAGTTAAAGTCACATGTCAACTCATTGATTGGGCCTTAAATAGTGCATCTTAGGCCCAATATCTGATCACTCCACCATTAACAATATTAATACTGTAATAAATCCTGAAAAAAAACGCGCGTCTATAACATCGACACCCACCATCTTTTTATCGATCCTTTATGAAACTATCAATAGCCTCATGAGAGATCCCGTTTACCCCGCAATATCAGAACTCGGTATCCCTGCAATATTTATACGACTCTGCATTCAAGAAAAGATTGAGCCTCTACAAACTATTTGATACTGTACGAAGAGATCGCTTGGCGTATGAACTATTTAATTTCATCATAGAAGAGATAATGCGGAGAGCAAGTATTCATTGTAATAGCACAGCATTTTACATGTGTATCCAGCTTTCTGTTTATGGCGACGATATTGACATCACTGTTGCCTACATTGCAATCGAAAATGGATCTGTGAAAATGGGATTAACAGTAAATGATAGCAAAACGAGTGAAATATCGGCTAAAAGCACAAATTATCCATGCTGGTGGG
>NC_051847.1:129796503-129804613 GCF_002237135.1 Teleopsis dalmanni
TAATATTTCGCATTGCAACTTTGATTATATGTACTGAAAAACAATGCGCGCATATACTTAAAATTATGACATATTTGGCAAAAGAATTCATTCAGAATAATATTTAATCGCAAATTGCATTTTTTGAATGATATATTTCATAAGGATAACGGTGTTCCTGTTATCTTTTCTAAAATACAATTAGTATCTCATAAATACGAACTATTCACTACTATTTGAAATTAATCTCTGTATCGCCTTTATAGATGTATTTCAAATAATTTTAAGTATATTTCTGTGATGTATTCTGCGTTTTTTATTTTTATACTTTAATACATACTTTATACATTATACCTTCTGCTCAAAAAGTACCCGGTTTTTGTAAATAAAACACACAAATTTAAATTTTATTCCAAATTTATTTTATCTCCTTCAATATATGCTCCTTCTGAAGCGATACACATATGCCAACGCTTAACCCAATCTTCCATACACTTTTCGTAGACCCGTGCAGGTATGGCTTTTAGTTCCTTCAGCGAATTTTCTTTTACTGATTCAATTGATAAAAGAAAGGGTGTACCAACATAATAAAAATAAATTTTTGACAAAGGTCTATTATTTAAGGAGTAGTTTACAAAATCCGTGTACTTTTTGAGCAGGAGGTATGAATTTTTTATGAATATTATAAGTACTCAGCAAAGTCAAGCCTTTATTGTTCTTCACAATGTTCATATGCACAAACATTCAATATATTTAAACTTTTAAAACGTTATAAGTAATAACTAAAGTAAATCATCTTCAAATCATACTCAAATCGTTTATGGAATATTATTGAAATAAAAGACTTTCATTATAATTGTTTTTAAATGATTTCTTTACAATTTATTCTTTGAGTTAATAGTTGTAATTAGTTCCTCTAAGTTAATTTAAATTTTAATGTATTTTATACCAGTGCAATTCGAAGACATTTCTACTATTATTTCCAAAAATAGTTTAAATGAATTCAAATGAAATTATTCACAACTTGTCAGTCCTTAGTCCTTCCTACACATTATTGAGTCACAAATGATAAATGATTTGAAGTATCCTTGCAAAGCATGTATTATTTGTTATTGTATTGTTTTAGGTAAATTTATTGAAACTGACAAATAAATAAATGAAGTAATTTTAAACACAAAGCCAACAAGTTCAACCACAGAACTATTATTTTCTATTACTTACCTGACTTAATCGCATTTGAATTGTAATGAGTTGCGTTGGCATGGAAAATCATTTGTTAGTTCTTTGTTTACGAATTAGAGCATTTGTCAGTTTATTTGTCTGCTCATTTAACTGTTTATTGTACACTTTTAATTGCGGTTTACTGATAATATCATAATTATTTTCGTTTTTCAAACATTATCAGTCCTTTGTTCGGGTTGCATGCAATGCTGTTGACTCTGTTAATGCAGTAATTAAACAGCCACAGGTAGCAACTCAAATGTATTAAGCAACTTGATTACAGAGCAAGAGCTTAGAGGAACTTCCAGTAAATATTTGGTTATACTTTTATGGAGTAAGCGGCACCCTCTGTTGCCGATGCAGTTAATAAAGTAATTTGTTTAAATTACCTTCAAAACAATTATTTAGATTTACAGTCCCTCTTCTACACTCCACACTTCGACATATGATTTCTCTGTTTTATTTTTAATTATTTTATTTAAATTTATTTGTGAACTTACAAACAAAATTTTTCCGATTTTATTTTTTGATTTCTATTTATCTATATTTGTATCGTAAAGCGATAAATTACTGCATCTACACTGCAAATAACTAGCATATCCCACTCATGTGAGTATCGACTTAAGTTCTTTTCGTTTGGCAAAGCAAAGCTTTTGTTAACTTAAAATGATAAATTGTTGCTGCTTTTGTACGGTTCAAAATGGGTGTTCCTTGCGGCTGAACAATGCATGCAGCTGTTGGTTGCACTGCAAGAGACTTCCTTGCAACGCTCTTATAATGTCTGAAAAATAAGTTATTATTTATGCTAAAACCTTTCTTTGTAGCTGCAATGGAGCAATAACATTTGATTTATGGTTTTTAATTTTATAAAAATACTAATAAAGCAAGGAAATTGAACCTGCAAAAATAGATATGTATTTAAAATTTTGTATTTCAAATTTAAAATAATGTTTTCAAGAAGTTAATGAAATGGAAATATTTACTAAATAATTTTAAATTAGTAACTCAATTTATAAACGGTAAAATTCTCTTTGTTGATGATAGTAACTCAATTTATAAATGGTGAAATTCCCTTTGTTGATGATATCTCTGCCATCTACCATATCTGTATAGAATTAAGTAAATAAACACTGACCAGCAATAAATATTTCAATGTGATATGCCTTTCAGCATAAAGTGAAATATAAAGTTGATTATTATACTCAAGAAATCTGCCTTTCAGCAGAAAGTAAAATATAAAGTTGATTATTATACTGAAGAAGTGCCAAGACAAGATCAAAAGCAAACCCACGCAATGTGGCAAATAGATTAGACACCAAATATAATCACCTGACTCAAACAGAAATCGGGAGACACAGATAACTTCCCTATCAGATGCTGACCGGACATGAATGTTTTGCAAGCGCTTTTACCGCATAGAAAAGACAAATCTACACAACTGCATTTATGTAAAAGATAAACTCACTTCAATATTAATAATTTAAATGATTTTAAGCAAATATTTATTTATTGATATTCAGATGTCTGAGTTGGCGAATCATCACCTTTACTCTATTGTATCTGTGGACAATTTTAAGTCACACTAAGAATAACTGAATACGGGGCTTTATAATATGATGGATCTGATGTCTTTGTATCTGCCTGTGTTTATCACATTTCGTTGTATTTTTAGGAAGCTGAGTGTTTGATTATTGTGACTGTCAATTATATTGAACAGTTTCAGAGCTCCATCCTTAATGTATTTTTCGATTGAATCGACTCTCAGATCTCGTTAACCAGCTTTCTTTAGGCAATATATTGCCCTCTTTGAAGAATTTTTGAGTTTGGCGCTTGGCAAAACGCAATACTGCCATAGAGTAGTCCTGGTTTAAAAATCTGCTTAAATATGCTAACTCTATTCTTTATGTTGAGCTTTTTGCTGCTGATAAGCGGGTGAAGGGAGTGTGATATTCGGCAGCTTGAGCTCGTTTGGACTTGAAATGTGCTTTGCAGGAGTGCTTGTTATCAAAGGTTATGCCTAGGTATTTGAGAGTATTGGCCCATTCTAATTCTTGTTCTTCTACCTTTAATTTTCTGGATGCTTGGCGGCGCTTCCTGGTAATGAAAATTGCCCGAGTTTTTTCTGCGTTCTTTTTATTTTCCACTTTTTTAAATACTGAACAAGCACGTCAATGTGACCCTGTATGGTGTTGGAGACATTGCAGGCTATTTTGTCTGAGCACACAATACAAGTGTCGTCAGCATAGAGCGATAACATAGAAGGCTCGAGTTTCGGTATGTCTGCAGTGAACAGGCTGTAGAGCAGTGGAGATAACGGCGACCCCTGTGGTATTCCAGCCTGTATCGATTTTACTGAAGAGGTTGAATTGTTCACTTTGACTTGGAACGACCTTTCATTTAAGAAACTGCCTATGAGCTTGATGATAGATGGGGGAAAGTTCTAAGCAGCCATTTTCACAATTAGGCCCGAGTGCCAGACTTTGTCAAAGATTTTAGCGACATCAAAAGAGATAAGACCAGTCGACATCCTTCTTCTAAGTGCAGATTGTATATGTTGTGCTATTTATTTATTTATTTAGATTAACAAAGATAAATAGATAGAGAAAATAATAAGAAATAATCACGACCGTAACTCTTTGACTGCCGACTGCTGAGTGCTCATTTAACTGCTTTACTGCTTGACAACTTGACTGACTTCTACTGAACTGCTTAACCGGCTTATATTTATGGCGACGAAGATTGTGACAACTCACACCTTCATTACCTTCTTTTATTGTAATAAGTGAATCACACTTACAGAAGAGATAATAGCCCAGATTGAAACAATATCTCCTGAAGACATAATGGAATAGATGAAAGCAAACTCAGAGAATTGGCAAAGAATAAAGTTATATGGAATTCAAACGCTCAATGCAAAGAAATTAGACCTAGAATAGAAAAAAAAGAAACTTGAGTAATAAATAAAGCATATATAAAAAAAAGAGTGAAAAAGTGGAGGCGTGGATACAAATCAATAACTAAAAGAGCAGGACTTGCAACGCCAATATCCTTCTTGATGCGGAAGCGATTCCAGGGGAATAACTCTCCGAAGAGAGCGGGTCTTTTCGTCCGTATAGGATAATCGCATAAAGCATTCTATCTCCCCTCCAAAATAAAAACATCAGAAATTAAAGAAGAAAATGACAGACTATACACCAAGACTAATAGACAACCAAACATATTTAATACATTCCAAGTCACTTACATAGCCCTCCAATTTATTTCGATATAAATTACTGTTTAAACTGAATGAAAACCAATGTGAGAATAACAATTGAAATATTAATCGATCATTGTAAGTCCAAGAAGTGTCCAAATCAATTGTAACTCACTTCCAATAGAATTTACAGCTTCCGCAAAAATGAGGAAAAGACTGAGAAGCACGTGTTGAAGAACTGAAACTTCAAAGAGTAGAACTACTAATATTTATTGCAGTGATACTCGTAGCACACAAAAGTTATTAATAAATAAATGGAAGTACGTCGCCATGTAATATCTCTTTTATGAAAACTACGTAAACGTCGACATCGTCTCTGTAATTTTTGATTAAGATTTGTCCACAACAACACTTTAAATATCGACTACATTTCGATCGTTTAAATAAGTCTATACACATGTTATATGTTTTGTTTGCGAGTACATAATGGTTTCAAGAACAACAATTCCAAATTTTAGAAGAGTATTGCAAACTTTGCACTCACAATATGTATGGAAGATTTGTGCAGTGTAGGAATAAAGAAAACTTAACTATTAAATGCAATACACTTAAGAGTGATTGAGTTTCATTTTAATCAAAATGACATTTCATTTTATTGAAAGGCCTTCTAAATAAACTTTCATCAACTATTTTGACAGGACTTAATTAATTTAATATTTCATGGAATCTATAACATTTCATGGAAACTATTATTGAAATCCATCACGTTATATTTTCAACATTGTAACTTACTATTGTAAAAGTTAAGAAAATTGTGTTCCAATATGTATTAAGGTAAATCCCTTCTTTTTTTCTTCCTTGAATGTATGTATGTTGGTATATATCACATAATTTCATTACTACCTTGACATATGAACCATTTACTGGAACTCAAAAATTTTTTTTTTATCAGTTGGTTGTCAAATTTATAACAAATTCTTCATAATTGTTCCTTCTTCATATTTTTATGAAACTGTTTTGATATGTCTAAAATTCATATGATTTATTAACATTTTCCCGAGCTCTGGATAATAGTGTGTGCATTTTAATTTTAACATATTCTTTATTGGCTCAGATTCATTAAAATTTCTTTGAAATTTTCATGGCTCTTAACAAAACTTACTACTTCAAATAATTTTCATTATTATACTTTTTTCATTTCTATATAAACTTCTATACCCTACAGTCAATAATCTCTCCTTATACGAGTACTTGCGAGATATGACTTCCTCGAATTTATTTCTGTAAACTAATTGTAAAAATAAATATTTTAAAAAGTTTTCTTTGTTCTTATTTTTGAACATTTTTAGATTTTAATGTCCTTTATAATTAACTAAATTTGTACTAATTTCATTCACCCTCTTTTTTATTTTCGATGACTTCCTTGTTTGCTATGTTGTTTAATTAAGCAAATCATTTGTCAGAACAAAAGGACAATTCAAACTGTCAATAAACACTTAAAACGTCAACGAAGTAATTTGTATCAAAAACAGTTTTAAGTCAAAGGAACTGTACTTCCATTAAAAAATCTACATGAAAAAATAAAAAAAAAAATTAAATAGAAAAAAGAAAAAATAATACAAGTTATTTTTTATTTATTATCCCAAAAAAAAAACATATTTTGTTACTCCAACTTGTAAGTTGAGGGCATTACTTAGTAAACTGAAATATTAACATTAAATATATTGCCAGTTTATTGATTGGATCCAAAATACATCAAAATAATCAACAATATTATTGTGATGTTTAGGTCTGGAACTAAAATAGTATCAGTGTGATTTGCGATCAATGTATATTATATTCCCTTAGTCATTGTTAGCAAAATAAATTTAATTAAGTATTGTGTTCCATTATCTTGAAACCATCTCTATATTTACTAAATTATCAAGTTTATAGTACGCATAAGAGAAATGTGTTAAATATAACTATAAGTTTAACATTAATATACCAAGATCAAATCTTGCGAACTCAATAAAAGAGATCACGTTAATACTGCGAGGTTTACCGTAGTTGTTTCTGCTCACTGACTTTTAGGACTTACTCTCTGCATAGCATGCATTCGTGTTCATGGCCAGTAAGAACGTACAATCGTCGGACGATTTGACTATATCGAAAATATGGCTGTAGTAGAGAGAATTATATCTGCCTAGAGTTGTGTCAATTTTATATTCTTTCATATAATGAACTACAAAACTGAAGCAAGATTGCTGTAAAAGAATATTCGGACAAAAAATGTTATGAAATATATTTGAGCTACATATACATATATATATATAAGCTACATATAGATTGAGATAAGACGAATTTAATAGTTCTGCAATAAAGAGAATGTTATTAAATATATTTTGGATTACTTGTAGTTAGCTACTGAATTAAAATTAAGAGAACATAAGGCAGCAAAGCTAGACAGAGGCTACAAATAACAATAAACACAACAGCATTTTGTAATATTATTTCTAATTTCATTATATGCAATCCTTTTAGTATATGTATCAACTTTTTATAACTGTTTGATATATTAAAGTATAGCTCATACACTGAAACTCTGAATGCTCGAACTAGTTCAAATTAATCTATTACTAACATATTTTTTAAGTTAAGTTAAAGTTAAAGTTAATTGTTTGGAGCAGGAATCTCAAGTCATCAAATACTCGAAAGTGCTCCTCAGATCGGTAAAAATGTATACATACATACATTTAGGAAAGAATGTTTGTCATACTTATCCTAGAACTTTTTTTTCACGGATATAAAGTCATATATCGGATAGAAATTAAGAATTGTTACAGATTTTTAGTTATATTTACTTATTGATATAAGATTTTTTCTTTATTTTATTTATATACCTATATCGTAATAATACATTTGGATGTCCTTTTTAACAATTTGATAACTTTTTCTTTAACATAAATAAATGGAGATTATTTAATGTCATATATAACTGCTCGTTGCACTCGACTAAAATACTCAAGGAACTAGATATTACCGGAACACATACAGCTACAATGTGTCCACAATTTGTATTGAAGCCAAATAGCCAAACTTATTGAAATAAGTTGCTGATAGAGTCAAGCATCAAATGCGGATAAAGAAATAAGGTGTCCACCTAGATGGCGAAAAATGGTTTCTTCAAATCTATAAAATTTCTAATTAATCATGAATAGAATATAAAACTACAAAAACAATAAATGAAAAACTTCATTTGGTCCAAATTATTGTATTGATTAAAACCGTTGACACCTAAAGTGGTGGCATAAACAAAATGGAAGCTTCTGTGATATACTGCTACCATCATTTACAAAAGACACTAAAGGTACTAAAGACTAATCAAAAATTTGTTGTAAATATATAGTACGATATATAGACATACTAAATATAAGCTACTATAATTGGTACATAAATAAAAAAATAAATACAAAACATGCGTGGTATAAGACGTAAGCAAATGTAGAGACTTCGAAATACGCATGAATGGATTGGACTTTGAACAATTGGGAAGCTTAATCAAATGGCTTAAGATAAAACAATATAAAAAAAAAATTTATAATCAGTATCTATATATCTTTTTTTTTTGTCTTACATCTTTTCTGTATCAGGTACTTCTTTCTTTATATCTTACACAAAATTCACACTCAGCATATCATAATTAGCTTAAGAAAAAGAATCGTAAATGTGCAC
>NC_051847.1:129804713-129812628 GCF_002237135.1 Teleopsis dalmanni
GTAGAGCCTATTGATGATGGTGTTTAAACTTACAATTAATAATTAATGTATTTTCTTTTAATAATATGAAAGACATATTATATCTTTCCTAGTCTTGCATCCTTATGAACCATGAAATACCCTCCTAGGTGTTTCTTCCACTTGTGCATCAGTGCCGCGCACTCCCCAAGTATGTGGTATGCAGTTTCTCTCTCTTCTCTACAGTGTCTGCAGTCTGTGTTGGATTGAATTCCTAACTTCGACGGGTGATTATTCAATCTACAGTAACAGGTCAGTAATCCCGTAAAAATTCCAAGGTTTTTTTTTATTGTGCTATGTAATCTTTGAAGCGGTTTAGGTTGTAAGTCCTTAAAAGCATTTTAGATTGTGAGAGTCTTGGTAGCCTTGCTCAACAGAGTTCTCTTTCTTTTTCTTCTGCGCTGTTCATAAGAATGGGTAGAGTTTGCCTAGACCACAGAATGGTTCTGGGCCTTTCATTTTTCAGGTCGCATCTGTTTTCAAGTTTGTCTGCTATTTCATTACCTTGGATGCCATCGTGTTCGTGAATTTATATTAGGTGCACCCGATTGTTCCAGCCCGATTGTTCCATTATAGCTGCCTGGTTGTCAGTCAGTATTGCGATCTTACGATTCCGGTAGTTACGTTCAAGTTTAAGATTGGCGCATTTATCTATCGCATATATTTCCGCTTGAAAGATAGTTGCATTGTTTCCCAGTGCTTCCCAGTATTTTTTACCTGGTCAATAAACACCAACTCCAGCTCCCTCATTCGTGAGAGAGCCATGTTATCATGTTTCCTTTTATTATTTGGGTTTTGAATAAGTGTTTCCAATTTGTTTTGTTGCTAAGTTGAGTTTTGAAGTTTTTTGTAAAGTTATGGTTTACAATCATACTGTCCATTGACATATCTTTTGGTAAAAAGTACTATTAAAAGTTACTTCTATGTATATGTAGGTATTGCAATACATATGTAATGGTAATGGCTTAAAACGTATATTATCAGTAAAAATAATGGTAATTTTTTAATGTTCTGCAAAGCTATTAGCGTTAGGAAAAGCGTTGACAGAGCCAAAGTTTAATTTATTTATAACATTTCTTATTATTATTATTAGTTATTCCATATTCCGTTAGGAGATTAAGGATACAACAAATGATTTCCAACTATCTCTATTTTGCGAATTATGTCAAAGTCCGTTAAACATTTTGCCAGTTTCAGTATTAATTATTCTTCGCCCTTTTGTCGTTGGTCTGCCTCTAAGACGGATTCCCTGGGGATTCCATGTTAGCGCTGCGTGCGGGTTACCCATATTTTCGCTTTTGAATTTCAACATTAATAGACGTTTAGTTAGTTTGCCTCCAGAGTTCTTCATTTGATTTCATTCTTGATGTGTTCATCCTTGGCCACCATATCTTCATTATGTTTCGCAAGCAGCGGTTGATGGCACTTTGTAGTGTCTTTTTAGTCTCCTCCGTTAGAAGCCAAGTCTCTGATCCGTATAATAAGACAGACTTAACGCTTGCATTAAAAATGTTTATTTTTGTGTTTGTGCGGATGTTGTGTGTACACCATATTTCCTTGCGAAAGCTCCTTTTGTATTACTTTTTGTATTCGATTGTTTATGTCCTGTTTTGCGCCTCCATCTATGGATAGAATACTTCCCAAATAAGTAAAGCTCTCCATTACTTAAAGCAGCTAAAATATTATTTATTTATTTCATTTATTTATTTATGTGAAAATAGAACTAAAGCATTTTGTTTTAAACAAAAATAAAATTCACCTAATATGACTAGCCAAGAAAAAATATTAAAACTAAAATATTTATGCGATCATTAAAAAATATTCGAAAACTAAGTAACACCTTTCGGGCTTAATTTAAAAATTTTTGATTTATTTAAATAAATTTCTCATGACCAACTTTTTTTGTATTATCACTGAAACGGATATATTTTTCTTTTGTTCGGACCAGTTCATTTTTCTTGTAGTACTATAAATGACCTGTTATGCTCGCACTTACATACTCTCTAGCGTTGAGATACCTCTTCGCTGGAGAAATCTTCATTATCTGTCTGAGACTACTTATATACAAAAAATTATTCATTTCAAAATTGATGAAACAAAGTATAGTTTTTTCTAATACTTCTCCTCAAATCACACTAATTGAAAGATCTTTCAGTAATTATACGATAACTTCGAAATTAAAAACATTCATTAATTACAATCAACATTCACCGCAATTAATTTTTAGCAAAATTCATATCACCCATATTAATGAAATTATTCATTATCCTTAAATCAAATCTAAATACTTGTTGGATCATTCTTTCAGCATAAAACGGAAAAAAAATAAAGTTAATGAAAAATGCTATTTTTCATTGTATATTTTGCCTTGATTTATTCTTCCTTCGCTCTGAGTTATTACTATTGTATCCTTGCAGTGCTTTGCAAATTTTTTCCATTCGAAAATAAATTTAGCAAAATTAATGTACTATTCGCAATTTTCTTTAATGAAGATTTAGGCTTTCAATATAATTTTTGCATGTAAGGAATTCCATTATTTTCTCTCCCTGTGAAATTTCTGCTCCTTGCGTGGCCAATAGACCAGAAAATCCGCGTCGAAATGCTGCGTGCGACATACGCGCTCCGCGGCAAGCACGCAAGCAGCAATGCTCAAGCTGTTCACCAAGCGGCCAAGGAACCAAACAATATAGGAATTTTTTATTATTTGTAGTCAGTAAACATTTCAGCAGAGTTAATAAACGCAAGGAATTGCAAGTCCTCAGGAGCCAGAAGGCGGTGCTGGCGTAGGTCAGTGTGGTCAGTCATGAATGGCAAATTTTTTTCCTCTTGTCTTTGTTGTGGCATAAAAATATTTTGTGGGCGATGTTGGGTGTGTTCAGTGTGCGTACTTTTACTATGGTTAATGTGCTTCTGCTGGCACACCTCTTTCAGATTAACATTTACTGTTTCTAGTAGGGTTTAGGATTTTTTTCTTGCAAAATTATTATTACTATTAGTAAATTTTAATATGAACTATCTGACTGATGAAGTTATTTTTATAATTTCCATCAGAGTGTCATGGGTTCAAATTTTGTGTCAGCAGAATATTTGAAAATATGCTGGTAACCGCAACTAAAATATTAAATTTCATATATATGTTATTAAATTAATGCTTTTCCACTATATGTCACTAATAGTAATGTGTACACTTAATATTTATGCTACGGATAAAATTAGGTTAAAATATTTCGAAATTAATTAAGTAATCGATTAAAGTTGGAATGTAGTTTTATTTGATGAATAACAAAAAAAAATTTTTAAAAATATTGTACTTTCATCTTCTATTCAATATTAGGTATTTAAATATGCTAATTAGAAGTGGCATTAACAATATGTTTTCTAACTAAATGCGATGAATGATTCATTGTTCTAACAAGAAACAAGCAAGTGATTTAAACTTCATTTTCAATATATATTAAGTTATGGTGTTCGCAATAAAAAAATTACTATATAAACTTTGTTAGTCATAAATATATCTTAAAAAGATATGAGATATCTTCCATATCTCAGTGAAAAATTTGCTAAAGCGTGTGAATATAGAATACCATAGTTTGTCTGTGAACTTAACAGACATAGTTTGTCTGTTAAGTTCACTTAACAGGCATATTTTAAGAGTACAATGAAATCGTATTAATAAACAATTCTATTGCAAAAAATTTACAAAAGATATACATTAAACATATACAAAAATAAGACCAATAAAAATCATTAAGAAACATCAAATTAGAATTAATTCAATATCTAAGTTTACCAATCGATTGAATAAGAATAACCGATGAGAGATTATAGGTATTACAAAATTATCGTGTAATTAACTGAATTATGAATACCTGATTTAAATATGTAATGTTTTGGTTTTGAAGTTATAGAAGAGACTTTTGTTCTGAACCTTAATTTAACATTATGCATTTTGGTTAATATGGAATATAAGTGCCCTTACTATTTGACACGTTTTGTTTCTTGGAACAAAGAACTGTCTCTTGCGTTTATGCCATTTGAGGAATGAAAGAATTATTTCTCTGAAGAATAAAAGCAAAAAATGTAGAATAAAGTTCTTTTTTTCCATCATCATTCCATAACATATATCACTTACATAGTGACCTTTGGATTTACATCTACTTTCTCTCGCTTATAAAATTATTATCTCTTAATACTGAAGCTGCTTATTAAATATGGATAACTAGAGACACCTTATAAAAGTCGTCTCATGAAACTAATGAAAACAATAATGGACGCGATGTACTTTAAAAGGCCAAAACGCGTTCTGGATAGTCTGAACTGTAACTATTACGTTGCGAACAAATCATACGACAGACATGCAATCTCTGACTAAATTAATAGGACTAAAAAAAAATTATGAAGTAGCCACAAACAAAACATAGTAAATAAAAAATTCTTTAGTTAATAAAATTTCTTTAGTTATTGTTTATTTTATTTTTTATTTATGTACCAATGCTAAGGTGTTTTTAATGATACTAAATTTCTAAAAACTGAAAAGTAAAACAGTGTCCAATGATTCTTGTTGCGCTATTATGTGTTAATAAGTCCTCTCTTTGAAGTTCTTAACCATGATAACGACATGTATCGTTCGTTGAAAAATATCACAACGCGTTCTGGTTGTTTCTACAAGTGCCATTACACGAATTTCGCTTTATGGTCGTTTCGAGTTGTTCACAACCCTTTGTGGTCATATTAAAAACTTTACGCTTTCTATTTTTTATTTTTGCTACGGATTTTCATACCTAACAAGGAAAGTATTAAGTATTTTTATTATTGGATAGGATGCAGCACTGCAAGTTAGTTGCTGAGAAATGTGGAAAAGTTCTTACCATATAACACTTATGTTGAATTTGTTTGGTCTGTGAACAATTTTCAAGTGATTTGCATATGACAAATGGAGATAGCATTCAAAAGCTATTAAAAGTACTATACTGTGTTCGTAGATAAATATTAAATTTTTTTCTTTGCTCAAACTAATCGATTTGTGTGTGAAGTAAACACGTTTAAGGTCAACGTTACTTAGACCACTTAGCCGCTGACCTGTAGATTAACTGAAACTACGATGTAATGGAAAATTATGAATAAAATTATCAATTATCCTTTTTTATCATCCAGTTTTAAGAAAAAACAAAAAAACATGTCAGTTCCGATGCGATTTCAGCTAACCTCGTGCCAATTATAAATTTTTTCCTCTGAATTTGATTGCGATAATTTCTCGCTCTGTGCCTGTGAGAATAGATGTGGAACGTTAGTTTGACGGTGCGTGTAACTTACAAATGCATTACAGTTTCAAGGACTCTTAACCGACTAATTAAATTTATTCAAAGCCTAAAAAATGAATGAACTAATTAAAATGTTCTACTGAAATCTCTCATTGCAGAAACGAAAACAATTTGCGGCGAAGTGCCGCCACACTACTGGGAAACGCCATATTCGCAGCCCTACTTTGACAACTCATCGCGACGTGATGTTACGGCAACGGTGGGTCAGGCGGCGTTGTTGCATTGTCGCGTACGGAATCTAGGTGACAGAGCGGTAAGTTAAAAATTATGTATGCAAATAAAAAGTAGAAAACTCAAATGAAAATTTTCATGAATGGTAAATTTCAAGTGGTACACTGAAAAAAAATCAAAACACTAAAGTGAAACTCACTGAATTTTCTACTGCAGCACGAACCGCAAGCAAATAAAAAACTAAATGAAACATTAAAATGAAACATGAAAAGAAAAATAGAAAATAGAAAAATGGAATGAAAACTATTTTTTTTTCGTAGTGCTTGAAAAAATTGTTATTTATGGCGTTTTTCCTAACTAAACATCAAATGCAAAATTCAGTTTTTATATGACATCCTTGTGACACGGTTTTGGACAGTATTTGACTATATTCTTTGAACAAATTTTTATTTTAAAAATTATTGCAAATTAAATAGAATATTTAAATTATAGTTCATAATTCATATCTTTATAAATTACATTAAAAAAGCATTAATGACATTAGTTTTTGACGTTGTCAAAGTTTCAATAAATGTAATGCATATATTATATATATATAAACTTTAATAGTTTTCTTCAAAAATTGTTTTTATTTGTATTAACTATTTTTCTTGTCAAGTGAAATTTAGAACCGATTAGATATTAAAAGCGTATTGAATTTTCAACAAAAAAAAAATTACTTAAGCATTCGAGTGAAAGCCAAAATATTTCTCGTTAAGAATTTCTTGATCCTGGGCCTGACAGACAGTCACAAAAAAATTGGACTGAAAGTCTCACTTGTTCCCAAGCAAAGCGAACATTTCCGTTTTTCCTACAGATCCACATATAATAAAAAAATTAATATAATTTTAAATATTCCATGAAAATTTTACACTTCAACCAATATTAAATCTAAGTTAACAAACGAATCTTCAGTATATCTAGTTTCGCTATATTAGCAATACAAAAATAATTTCTTTATATTCACGAGGTATAACCAAAAAGTGACTTGAAATTCACGCCGTCTTTAGAGTGTCTTTTTAAATTTTGGAAATAAATACTCGATACACTCGATACGCGTTATATCAAAAGTAATTCCAACTCCTCACTACTCAATCCCGTAAATTAGCAATGTGACTCGATATACATATACCGAAAACAATTAGATAAAAAGAGGCTTGATATTGCGATTATATAGGATAATGGATGAATTTTGTTGGCAACACGAGATTTTAACTTCAATAGTATATCTGGATTGAAAACTAGAAATTTTAAAACACTTCTTAGTTTTATTGAGGAATAGGAATGAACGGAGTTCTAGCTCCCAACAGAGTGGAGCACTGCGACCATGATTGATCTTTTGTGCTGCAACAGACTCTAACCGAACAGAAGACATTCCGCCTTCCGAATGAAGGCTAAAATGTCTACCGTTGAGAAACTCCTGATATCAAAAGGGGAGAGTAGTTCTCGACCCAATGACCTCCTCCTGGCCCAGATCAAGGCTGAGCAGTCACATAAAATGTGATTCTAAATTTTATTAATTTCAAAATGAATAAAATGAAACACATACAATTATTAAATTATTCAAATTTTTTTAATAGAACTAATGAAATTAATTAAAAGCAGTGGAGAAAGCTGAATTTCTACTACGAGGAATAAAAAAGATTGGTAATAAGTGTGAAGTTTTTTATTATGCCTATTAAACATTTTCTTCAATATATTTTTTTAAGTCAAAGAAGATAGATTAATCCTATCTATGAACATAAATTATAATAAAGGAGTACTTATACAATAAAATTTGTATAAGTATTCGTAAGAGTAATATGATCTGAAAATAATTTTAAATTGATGTAGATATTACATAGGCTACTATAGCAGGCAGTCCAACTGAAGAAACCATTTAGACCCTTTTACATAATTTAAAAATTTCTTAAAATTTAAATATTTTAATACATAAACAAACATAAAATAGAATTTAGTATTCACGTTTTATTTATATGAGACTATGACGGATCATATAGTATTCACTATATATTAAAACTTCGATTTTATAAAAAAAAGTCAGTCTAATTGCACATCATATAAAACTTTATACAATTTGAGTGTAATTACAAATATATATGTAAACTTTTTCGTTAATATAGTGGTCCTAATTCATATATAGCTGCTTATTATAAAATCAATTCTATTGCACATCTTACAGAGAGCCAGAAGACTCAAATATTTAATTACTAAAAGTATTTATATTAGCTTATCTGAAACATAACAGTTTTCTTTAATACGTTAATTTTTAAAGTATGATAATGCGTGTACATGCTTCTTTCAATCACTAATTTGTCTAATTGCTTTAGGCTTTAAACTTTGAAATTTTAATGGTAATGAAAATA
>NC_051847.1:129812728-129848968 GCF_002237135.1 Teleopsis dalmanni
GCCAATTAGTTTGTTTACAGCAGCTGTTAATGTGAGACTACCTCAAGTGCATTTAGCGATTTTTACTATGAAAAATTCTTGTTGTACACTATTTTTTGACCAAACACGGCACCACTGTCATCGCTCAGGCACCATATTCGCCAGATATGGATCCGACCGACTTTTTCCTGTAACCGAAACTCAAATTGCCCCTTCGTGGTAAGCGTTTTGAGTCGATTGAATCGGTAAAAGAGAATTCGCTGAAAAACTAAAAGCCATACTTGCACGGGCCTTCGAAAAGTATATGGAAGATTGAGTTAAGCGTTAATTTGGAATATAATTTATATTTGTGTGTTTTACTTACAAAATCCGAGTACTTTTTGAGCAAAAGGTATGAGTATATATTATAAATATATATATTAAAGAGTAATATTTACTTAACTTGTAAACATTATAAATGACATTATATGTAAATTTATGTACATATATTCTTCGTTTGGAAGAGATTAAATATACCATGTTTTCTTGAAAATGAGTTTTGCAAAATAATAACTTAAAAATATTTTCTTTATATCTCAATAAAAAAAATGCTTCTAACAAAAGAAGGATTCTGTGTTTGTTAATTGCTTTCAGACATTTGTAATAACAAGCAAAACATAAAAGGTTTTTTCATAATTTTTTTTGCGATTTTCTAAAGAACTTTCGACATATGCACGTTTACAGATTTTAATTTTTTTCCATCACTTTCCGACCGACTGGATTTGCGCATAATAATTTCTAAAGTCTGCTTAGCATACAAGGATTCAGAATTCGTATTTATTCACTTTTTTGACAGAAGCCATATTTAATGCTTCAGTTGTTGTTTTTTATTTACTGTAGTAAGTTGTTGTTGTTGTTATTGTTATTTAGGTACTACCGCTGCTGTTGTCTGAAATTGTTTTTCATACCTTAGTAATCGATGAAAAAAGTTTATTGCCTGGCAAATTTTTAGCCGTACCATAACGACGTGGGATATTGCTTCGAATTCGACAGCACAGCAGAATTTCGTGAAACAATATTTGAATACATACTTCCACACTTTCTTCCACCGCAAGAACAGAAGGAAGGCAGACGAATTTCATCACAATTCAATAAACACGAATACTGAGTCTACGCCAGGATGAAACGAATCAAAAAAATTCAACTGATTTTAATTCAATGATATGCGCTTTAAGCCTTTAACAAAAAGGAAATGCCAAGCAAGGTTATTAGACGAGACAACAAAGGCTTAAAGGCTTTCAAAATAAACAAAGTCCGATAAAAAATTTGTGTGGTATGGGAAAGGATTCAATGAATCCATTAATTTCTTTTTACGGGATTTAAGAAAAAAAACAATGATGGTTTGTAATTGTGATTTGCTTAAGAAAGTGAAGAAAGTATACTAATCAAAGCTTCATCAAATTTATGTAGAGTCATACCTAAACGGATGTCTTTGGTATTTTTATCAATGTTTCAAAATATATTATTTGCTCCTTACACTGTGAGATTTGCATTTAATAATAAAAAATGTTTTTTGTTATCTATGGTTACATATTTTTATAGTTGTTATAATAATGCATACTTTTTTTTACTAATTTTGATCAGATATTAAAACATTGAGATCCTACCGTAAAAAAGAGTTGTTGACCGCTAAGTTATATATGTAAATGCTGGTAGAACTGTAAGAATAAGGATAAGAGAAAAGTATTTTTATCTGCTCCGACATTTGAGTATTTTGTATCTGCTAGTGTTGAGTTTACTTAAATTTTGCAGAAGATCTTTGCGATTTTAGTACGCAATTTCTTTTCTAATAAGCAGCTTGTTGAAAGCAAGCGTTTTTTATGTTTTCCTCCCTTTGGATCAAAATTTTGTCTATAGCAACTAACAGTCCATAATTTGCTTTCTCCTGTAGATACATTCTCCAGCATGACGTTATCTGTTTAGGTAGTTTTGTTTTCAATGGACCTGAATTATTTTCTTACTTAATATTTTTTGGGTGCTAACATTCCAAAATATAATCAAAACAAGATTATAATCTCTCTACCCTTACAAACTTGATATTTTGAACTACATCACAATATTTTGTACTGCTATAGTCAATATTATACTCTCTTTTCAGGCTTTTATCGTTATGGTATTCTCTATGTATTATTGCTAGTTACCTTCTCATAACTAAAACTATGGTATAATAGTATAAAAGATTTTTTTTAAACATAAACTAAATTTATTTTCTCTTATTCCTTTTTCCTCTTAGTTACTCATTGTTAATGTGGGAAGCTGCAAAAAACTTCATACAAAAGACTTTTTAGAAATGTATGTGAAGGGCATAATAAAGTTTTTTTTATAGGCCTTTAAATAAGATTAAGATTAGATAGTAGTATCTAGTATTAGCTAGTAGTATTATTAATATTTCCTTATTGTCAGTGGAATCAAGGTGATAGATAACCCCTTGACCATTTAGCTTAAAGATAATTACAATTAAATAATTCTTATATATTTCTGTGTTTATATTTTAAAACTAATCTCAGCTGGATATTATACCATAGTAATAAGTAATTGGAAAATTTAAAAACTTTTAAAAACTGCTATTGAATAATGATTGATAGTAAAATTGGTAAAATAAGATATTTCCTTGTTTCCTCCTTGTTATTCTATTTAATATAGTGAATTTTAAGAAACCTGATCCTGAAGTATTTCTTAATATATTTCTTCCCCCTTGCAAAGGAAATCTTTCTTTCATCTTTTAACTATTATTGAAATAACTTTTTGGAAAAATTTTGTAGTACATCATTTTTGACGCTGGTTTTTAGTATTCAACACCAACGAAGTTAGTCGCTTTTTCATCAACTACTGGAATTATTATGGCTGAGACACAAAAACAGAAAATGTTACCAATATACTTTTGCAACAAATTATAGCGGCCAACTAATAGAATACATACATCTGCTCTAGGGCTACCCTTCCTTTCGTGTCCATCAGAAATCACTAATGTTGTTCATTTTATTAAAATACTGAGATCAAAACAGAAGCATCACTATATAAAGCTCCGCGAAACACCTAATCCTTTTCCAAAGATAGCAATGGGCTTTCACTGATAATGATTCTGGTCTACAGGAATACAGTGCTTTATGAAAACAACAATGCGTTGTCATATTTTTCTTCTTTTTTATTTTTGTTGAGATTATATTACCTTAACTTACTTTCTTAATTTTTAAAAAACGTAATATCATGCCTGCAAATAATTTTCACTTAAGATTTTGCTCTATACTACTTAAATAAAGTATTAAACTATATCGAGTAGGAACTCCATAGAATTGGGTTATGCATCGGGGTTATATTAAAAAATTTTTCACTCCTAAAATATTTAAAATTTTGTTAGACTTTGAGATTTTTAAAATACGCATTGTACTAGTAAAAAATTGAACTTTAAATCCGAAATACTAGCATTCCAATATAGAGCAAACATTAAAACAAAAAACTAATACCCGTCCAACATAGTGAAATAGCCGCAGCTGTTGTTTTCCTTCCATTTAAATTTTTTGATTGTTTATTCCATCAACTGTAATATTTTCCATAACAAACTTCACTACTTTCCCAAAATAATACCAAAAACAAAATTTCAGTATTGTGTGAAACTTGCTGATATGTTGTGTTATAAACTTTGCGTTTTAGCCTGCAGGAATAAACATGAATAAAATTGAAATCCTTTTTTCTGCAACATTAAACATTGAAAAAGGTAAGCAAAGTACGTGAAATCATTTTATTTAATGGAACAGGGTCGGATTTTCTAGATTGAAATATATATTAAAATGTCTGCAAAATGTAGTAAGAATGTTTCATATATTGTGACATTCATGAGCTGCTTCAGAACAAAACAAAACTTGTCCTATTATTCTTTAAATATTATTAAAAATTATAATTAAAATAATTAATAGTAAGTCTAATAAAAATTAATAAGAAACAAAGTTTTAAAAATAGTTATTCATCATCAAAAATTATACATAGATCGATACTCTTTATATGTAACCCAGCTTCTGTGATAGTTTTTGAAAAATTGATTTCAAGATTATTTGCGAACAGCATTTACAGCATTAGAAAATCATATAAACGGAATACACACAATCAAAAGCAAACTTAAGATAAAATGATAAATTAGCTAAAGACTAATTTTTTTAATCCAATACTGACAAGACTTTGGACGCATTCAGTCCTTTTGATATATTACCAGAATGTCTTTGAAAATATTTAACCTATATGTTACAGAAAAATACAACCCTGAAGTTTGTGATCGTCTGCGACAATTTGGATTCCAAGAGATCAATGATTAAATTGTTGAAGTGTTTCCCTCCAAGATGAATCATGGTTTCCTAACCATCCAACGACCAAGTTAACCGCTTGTCAGATAAGTGAATCTTGCGAAGATTCATAGGAGGACGGAATGTTAAAGAAGAAAAACAATACTAAGGAGAAAGCAACCCTGTTTGGCAGGATTACAGCTGAAAAACAAGAAGAACAAGTGGATGAAGAAAATGATCGATAAAAAAAATGCAAATGTTAAATGCACAATGGTTTTTTAAAGAAATATAATAATTATAAATTGTTCGTTTATGTGAATTGTAATAAAAATATTAATTAAAATAATTATAGTACTTTGCATTACATAAACAGTTAACCTATCAGTTCGAAAATGTTTACAAATATCACTGTACATTTGAATCAATTAATCTTCAGCTATATGTTTATGCTTTGAAGTTTCATTTGATGATTTATCCGTTAAATTTGAAACATGCGAAGGACCAATATATGGAAGCAGCGACTGACATAAAAACAATAAAACAAAATCCATGAATATAATAGATTCGGTAGGACTGTACAATGTGCAATGAAAAAACTGAAAAAGAAAGCAAAGTCAAGATACCCTAAGGTTGAGCAAAAAAGGGAGTAAAGTATGAATCAAAAACCACCGCTTAGCCAAAGTCATTAATATTGGAAACCCAACTGCAACTAAACCTCTTCAAGACGACTTGTAAAAAATTAAAATAATATTTGACATCCAATTCCTTTAAGAATATATATTTACACATCAGTTTATGAACAAGATTTTCAACCCTACCTATCTCTTACAAAAACCATTCCCTGATTCCGAAGTCTAGAGTTTATGTTGATATTCAGTTTAATGGTTCTTATCATATCTGGCACTCAGCTCAACTTCAATAACTTATGTCTATCATGACATTTTTATTATTTTCAAATTACTGCCTGCAAAAGATATTAGCCACTATATACAAAAATCATGCGGGACTGTCTAATATGTCACAGATAAGTATACTATACTAATATCAAAAATATGATTAGATATTTCATTTTATTGAAATTTTTTATAGTCTGCTAATATTTGAAGACTTAAGCTTAGATTATATCTGCGCACATGTTTTACTTAATTTATATAAATGCCAATAAAAATAACGTCCTTGACAAAATCATGGTACACAAGGCCACCATTCCAATCTAACCTAATAAGAATAACTTCAGGACAGTATCTTATAAAATGATTAAAAAGTGGCGCTCCAGTTTCATTAGGGCAAACGCGATAAATTTTGTTTTCATCACCTATAATTTGGTTAAAATCTCTTCTATTTTAAGCTTCTCTAATATAATAGTGTAAGAAGACTCATATCTCGGAAAATATAAATTTTTTTTGCTTTTAATTGTTGAGTTGGTAATTTTTAAATAATTTTTTGTTGCTAAGAGATGCGCTCTTCTGATGTTTCGAGAACTTGTATTTTAGATACATTTTTAAATAATCATATCTTAGGATCTGTAAGCGATAAAGACTTAAATTTTTCTTGGGTTTTATTTATTTTTTATTTATTTATTTATTATGATTAATTACAACATATAAAATCTTATAACTAAGATCAGAAAAACGAGCGCTAGCTGCCAGGGCCTTCAGCTCGGATATTATAAATTAAATTTTATTTACTAGATTACAGGCTTTAATATATTTATACATCAAAAGTATATTTTTAACATTAATTGTTTTTAAAACGCTGGTTGGTGAGATATTGGAAAAGATATTACTACGAATAGAATTAAAAGAAGGGCAATTGTTAAGTATATGATCTATGGATGGTGTGCTATTACAAAATAGACAGTTTGATGGCTGATCGCTACTCAAAAGATGTTTATGAAAAAGCTTTGAATGTCCTATACGCAATCGGATAAAAATCTTACATTGTTGACGAGTGCATGATTGTGGGTATATAGCTTTTAAACCACTGGTATTAATCGACTTGTAGCGATGGTTGTACACTGACAATTCCATAGCCCATTCGTCTTTCATATCTTTGTTTATTAAATTTAAAACGTCTTTTCTTTCGGATGTCTTGAATAACAATAAGGGAGAGCGAATAGCGGCAGAGGCAGCTTGATCTTGATCTTGATCTTCTTGGGTTTTAAATATATTCGGTTGAATATTTTACAGATAGCCTTAACAACTTACATTTAATTATCAATATATAAGAGTTAGCATTTATAAAATGTCTTTAATTTCTCTAAGCAAAAAAATTTGTTTGTTTTAATGTCTTAATTGTTTTAAACGAATAATCGCCTTGTATATTCCACAACATATTCATAAATTAAGTTGTTCGGCGACTGTAAGGGATCTAATATATTAATATCAAAACTTCAATAAATTCATTTTTTGCAAACAACTACATATTTTAGAACTACGTAAATTATAGAATTTCCAATTTATCCATGATTATATATGAACTTCCATGTTACGAGTAGTATTAGTAAAGCTGAGATAAAAACCAAAGTTTTTATTTATCAGTTTTTTATGTTAGATATTATCTCAAAATCGAAAGTCAATATTTCTTAAAAGTTTCAATGAAAAGTTTTTATAAGAAATTATATTTAGTTTCCTGTTTATTGCTTTAAATGTGAACTTCGAATGAAATATTTTGCTTTCATCTCACTCTTCTTAGTTGAATGAGACAATTCATCCTAAATTTGTTTACACTTGGGGAAATTCAACATTAGGAGCAATAATTTATACGCTAACTTCTTTAAAATTTATGGTTTCCTCTAAATTGATAAATTGAAAATTTTGGTAACATTATAAGTCAACAAAATATTTCATTGTCAGTTCGCTGTAGTAACGTGACACAGTTTCCTGGATGAAATTTTTTATACCACAAGTCGCTTGCCTTGCCATATCAGTTAACCCACTTACCTGAACTGCTTGGCGAGCACGTATAATTCCCCGAATCGGCAGGAGTTGCTTTCGCTATCAATAATTTACTTGTGCGCGTCGAACGTTCCATTATGACGTTGATGCCGCCGCGTTGTGAGTAATTCATTACACGTTTCCCCTTGTACCAATAAATAAAAGACGGCGGTATAGGAGATTGCATAGCCAGACATGTAAGATTTATGTCGCTGCCGCTCTTGATGAAAAGCTCTGCATTGCCCAGAATTTTAGCACGTGAAACTGCAAATAAACCAAGCAAAGTTAAGAAAAGGAATAAGAATTTCTGGAATTTTGGCGGTTACTTCGGTTTTAAAATTTTATGGCTCATGAAAACTAAACAAGCTGTGCCAAGTACTTAAAATACTTAAAGCAAATTTCACTTTACTTCATTTCAAGCATTTGGCCAAATTTTGGAAACGTTTATAACCAAATTTTTTTCATCCTCCGTTCTCCAAATTTAATACTCGTACTTGGTACAGTACCGGGAATGTATAATGGAAAATGTATATTTAAGAAGAAGCGAATATAACAGTTTTACTTATGTGTGTTGGTGGAAGCCATTGTATGTCATTTCATTGTGGCTTATACAATATGAAATACATAAAATCCTGCCACCATATCCACTCTCACTTGACTTATAAAAATGGTCAGTAAAAGTGTAAAAACACAATGACACATAAAAGCCTGAACTCGTCTTTGTTAGTGATTTTTATCTTACATATAAAAATAGTTATAACAAAAAAAACCATATATATAGTATATATATATATATAAAAATGTGAGTGTACGTATTATATGTAAATAGCATTTCAAGAAAGGAAAGGCAGCAACACAATTGCCGTGGAGGCACATTTTGCATTTAGCACATGTGTAACAAGCTTATAGGCATAGGCATACATTGGTATTACATTTGAGTATCCAGAAAGTCATGTACCTTTTTAGTCATAATTTCATTTTTATTTTATTTTTTTTTTGCCTTCCCTAATGTTGCTTTGATAAGCAACCGGAAAGATTTGCATACAAAGTCACAAAGGCAGTTTCCGTACCATTTTTTTTTGTATGCTGTGCGGATTCCATTGTTATTTCAAAAAAAAAATTTTACACCAAACTCTTTTTCTATAAATTCCCAGTTTTCCTCTTCGAATCCTTTTTTTTTATCTTTTGTGCAACAATTTTTCTTTTCTAATATCTCGTGCATTTCTTTTATGCCATTATGATATTCATTTGACCATGCACACTTACCCACTACATTGAGTCGAAATCCTTGACTTATTTTTGGTTCAGTTGATACTTGACATTCATATGTACCCGAATCTCTTGGCTGAGGTGATGATATTCTCAATGTCCATTCATCTGATCCTTCGGTATGTAGCGATTGAAATCTTTGGTCATTTGTGTATGTTAATATGCCAACGGTAAGTATGTGTAAGTCACGTTTACGTATCCAGGATACCTGAAAAAAGTAACGAAACGAAAGCAGATATTAAAAAAAGCACTTTCATGAATTTGAAGTTAATGTATTGGAAAGAAAGATTTATTGCGATAATTGGCACTAAGCTTGTCAGGTTGTAAGAACGCAGAAGTGGAAGAGAACGTTTAATGTTAGATAGATGAAAATTTCAAAATTGCACTTCTAAAAAATTGCAGAAAAAGTGAAGTTTAGTTGGGATTTAAAAATTTATCTGCAATATTTATTTTTAAATGCAGTAACTATAATAAATTAAAATTGTATTTGCTACCTGTTTTCACAACAATAGAAAGGCATTAAGTTTAGATACTTTTTTTTAATCAGCAAATTGCATATTTTTCGTTAAGCAAACTTTTTAGTAAATTATTATTAAATATAATTTATTAAATTAAATATATTATTATTAAATATAATTAAATTAATAACTTAAGTTATTAAAACTAAGAAATAATTAAGGTGTTAAGAAATTACCGCAAAAATAGTCGTTGGTTTCTATCGAATAGACGAAAACAAACTCTATCATAGACAGATATGCGTAATAACATATTATATCGATTGACATTAGTCAGCACATACCCATTTTGAACAATTATTGGTACTATCCCGTTTAAAAATATTCTAAACTTTTTCAATAATTATAAAAATTTATGTGAAAATTGGACTTTGTGCATTACAGAAATAAGTGGGATCTTATTTACAATCGATATGTGAAGGCTATGACTACTTTTGATAGTAGGCACGGAACAGGTCCCAGATGCAATTAAGATGTTA
Source organism: Teleopsis dalmanni (assembly GCF_002237135.1). Taxonomy (NCBI): domain Eukaryota; kingdom Metazoa; phylum Arthropoda; class Insecta; order Diptera; family Diopsidae; genus Teleopsis; species Teleopsis dalmanni. The sequence goes on from NC_051847.1 coordinate 129,822,220, forward strand.
TTTTAAGAGCATAAACTTAATACAAACAAAAAAAAATGAAAATCATTAAAGGTCAAAAATGAAAATGAGAAAAAAACATGAAAGGAACACTTGTTTGAAATTGTGTCATCTAAAGGCAGTATATATTTGTTCCACTACACTCAATGATGGAATAAATTGTCATTTTATATTGCCTAAAATATTATATATTACTTATTAAAAGTAGTTGAAATGACTTTTGTCTTATAGAATCCTTATAATACTGGAATGATAGTCATAAAAATATTAACAGAACATTGTGTTTTTGTATGAAGAACCTAGTTTCCAGATCTCAAAACTAGTTTCCAGATATCAAAACTCTTAATGTAGGGTTAAATTAATAGTAATTTGGGTATGATATCATTTACTCTATGCAATGCAAGTACATACACTTAATAGTCAAATACAGCTATGTTACTAGTACATTCAAAATTATTATTTATTTATTTTTGGTCAATATATTCAAAATTATTATTCAAAGAAGTACAATTTATTTGGATATATATCTTTTTCAAAACATTTCTTAATTAAAATTTACAAATATTATATATTAAGAATATTAGTAAGTGTTAGTAAATATACAAATATAAACATACGCTACATGATATTGATTTTAATACGATAATGTTTTACTTAATATATTAATTTTATTCACAAGAATTGCAATAAACTTATGTTTACTTTTTCAAACTAAATTGAGATTAATAAGTACTGCAATATGTTTTATGTGCTTACATCTTACTTATTTGCATTTGCATATGTTCCGCATACCTTAGTAGTATGCATACCGAAGAGCTCGAAACAAATACTGAAATTAACTCAAGAGCCATCAAATATATTTTTAATGTATTTTAATGGTCGTAACCCTTAAAAGTCTCAATCGCATAAATTAAATTACAAAAAATGAGAAAAAGGATTTTTTAATAGCTACGAACCCTGCACTCAAAAAGCCATTATCCATTAATGAATATGGCTAGATATTGGCCCCATATAACCCATGAATATATTAAAAATATACGGTGTGATTATGCAAATATTTCAGTGTAAAAGTAGTATAGCACTATGCGAAAGTTATAATTTAATTTTTTTTATTCATCCATGCCACATACCCTACACTCCAAAAAAATATGTTTATTTATGTTAAAACAATTTCTACTAAAATATTATATTATTTTGCTTAGTTTATTAAAATTAATTTAAATTAAAATTTTCTGTATTACAAATTTTCAAAGGATAATGGAATAAATTTCCACCAGAGAAATTTTTTATCACATCAGCGATTTTATAATAAAGTGTTCTAATTATATTGGAATATAATATCTCTTTTGTTAAGTTCTTTGAAAAGTTTGATATAATTTTTTTTTTCAACCTGAGTTTTAAAAAAGTATACCTTTAAAATTCTAATTCTAATTGTACTGATTTAGAACCGTTGTGTTGTTGACGGGTTATTTGAAAAACTAGACTAAAAGTTTTAAAAAAGTATTCTTTGTCCAACCATCTCTTAAAATTCTCTAATGACACCGACGTGTTTAGTCATGTCATGTCATTACCAGCCTTTTGTGGACTCCAATAAAGCATAGCAATAGATTTATTAGATACATAAGTTGTCTTGGTCAGTCATCTATCCCCACCTAACATATGAAGTTAAGTCTCATAAATTACAAGTAATTTTTTGCTGAAACTATGTGTATTTAAACTAATTCTAGTACCAGTAACAACTGCTTAAGCTTCACGCTAGACCTGGCTTCATTCATAGCGTTGTTCACATGTGCTGCTTAAGCTTCACGCCTCACGCTAGACCTGGCTTCATTCATGGCGTTGTGCACTTGTCACTCTGCTAATATAGTTCATATTTATATATATGATATATATAACTATTTGTGAAATATAATATCAAAATATTCTCTTATTAAATATACATCTCATTATTGTCACGACCAAACACCGCGTAGTGTGTTTTGAAGTCAGTTTCGCTTAATTTAATTTTGTTAAATTTTTTTTGTAATTTTATTTCTGCGAAAGTTGTTAGTAATAAAATTTTACATTAAGGATAATGGCTTAGTAGCATAGCTGAATTTCTTCCATACAGAAAATATAAAAAATTGTAAGTTCGTTTTTTTCCAGAAATTTATGACCATTTAAATACACATTTGCTGTCGATATGCGGTAGGTAAATGGCAATGAATTATAATTTTATGGGTTCTTCCGTTTTTGTAGTTATAGAAAATGAAAATTTCACAAAATTAAAATAAATAATGATAACAAAATTTGCGTATATATCAATTTGAATGTATGCGAAAATTGATATTGGGTTCCTATGCTAATTTATGGTTATATTTTTTGTCTTCCTGCAATCTAAATCGCAAGAGAAATTGAAGAGATATAGTTAAAAATTTGACAGAGAATATATGGAAAAGTAAACGCAAAGAAAGTTGAAAATAAAAAATAAAATAGAAGATAACTAAAAGTCAAAACTCATAAGTTAATTATTTCATATATGTGATTTAACTTTACATATATGTGAAACCCAAATGCACTAATTCAAATATAAACGAGAACTATGAAATATTTGTCTTTTTTCATAATAATGTCTAATTACAATATATAAAAATACAGGCACGTTCAACACTGCCTTATTCGATCCGTTCGCGCACCCCTTACATTGATGCGTCAGTCGTTGACCTGAAAATTAAATGCCAAGAATGCTCTTTTCATAATGCCAATTGCATCATTCAATCTAGTTAAAAGTTAGTATGTTAATACATTTCTTTAATAGCGGAAAAAATGTATCATCGCACGTTACTTTGTTTACTTTATTAATCTGCTCATTGATTTATATTAGAAAACCGACATCCGTTATTGTCGGTTTTAAGGATTGACATGCTATTGACAATGTGAAGAAGTTCCAAATAAGAAGAAGTTGATGGAGATGTGGATATTTCTTTTTAAATTTTAGTGAATATGTTATCTTTAAATAAGAATTTGAGTTTAGAAAAGAAAAGAAATAGGTCGTCATATGAAAAATTTTTGTTAAAACTTTTAAAGCAAGTATTTTTTCCTGAGCTTTGCACAGCCCTACTTTTTTTTCATGCTTTATATACCGTAGAATAGCCAAACAAATTTATATTATATTTAATCCTTTTATTCCTAGGTGGAGCAGAGGACCGTAACAAATAGTTTCCATTGAACTCTATCTAATTCTGATTCGTTCTAAACCAGAGCTCATTATTGGTTATGGTTGCTGGCCAGAATACATGAAGGATGCGTCGTAGACAACGATTGGCAAAGGCTTGTAACTGTTGTGCATCTCTTGCCGTTAGGTTCCAACTCTCATCACCATATAGTAAAGTTGATTTTACGTTTGCATTGTACAGGTGTACCTTAGTGCGTTGTGTGATGTTGGATAAACGCCAGATTTTGTTAAGGGTTCCAAACGCTTGCTTCGCTTTCGATAGCCTGTGCTGAATGTCTTGCCGACTGCCGCCGTTGTTCGAAATGTAGCTTCCCAGATCGCAGAAACTTTGTACATCTTCGATGTAGGAGCCATCTAGTTGAAACTTCGTTGAGCAGTTTGAACTGAGATGCATAGACTTGGTTTTGTTGATATTGATTGACAGACCAGCTGCCAGTGCACGCTTTGCGATGTTGTTTAACGATATTTGCATCTGGGAAAAGTTATGTGTTAGTAAACAGATGTCATCAGCATAATCGAGGTCAGTAAGATTGATTTGAAGGCCGAAAGAGATGCCGTGATTTGTGCTCATAGCTTCCGACATAACCACATCTAAGACTATATTAAATAGTATAGGTGAAAGAATGCAACCTTGAGTAGTGCGCGTCAGAGTATAAGCCTTTTACTAAATTTATTAATTTACTCGGTATACCTTTACGTTCTAATGCATACGTTCTAATGCAGATGGTGGTCTGGAAAAGTGTATCGAATTCACGTTTAAAGTCGATAAACAGCAAGTATAGAGGAAATCGCCATTTGCTAGACTGTTCGACTATTATTCGAAGGCTATTTATGTGGTCGGCACATGATCGATTAGGCCTAAATCCTGCTTGCTCGGCTCGTAGTGTAGGCTCAACGGCCGAAGTTAAACGTTTATGTAGGATTAGAGCAATAACTTTATAAGCTACATTTAGTAAAGTTATGATTCTCCAGTTGGAGCATTCCATCAAGTTACCTTTCTTTGGTATATTAATAATGATGCCGTCTTTAAGATTAGGCGGTAATGACTCTTGGGACCAGAAGTTGTTGACAATTGGTTGAATAATTTGAGCAGCTGAACTTTTGTCTGCTTTGAGCAGTTCGGGGGCAATTTTGTCCGGACCAGCGGACTTATCCGCTTTAAGCTGAGTTATTGCTGCCTCAATTTCATTGGTGTTAGGCACATCTGTGTTTATATCGTTGCGAGCAACATGTCCGTCGTGCCTACTACATAGTTCCTGCTGAGGATAGGTGTTGTTTCCCGCTAGAAGATTTCTGTAATGATCTTCCCATACTTTTAGCTGGTCTTCGCTAGAGTGTACTAGTTCGCCCCTGGTGTTTTTTATTGCCTTTGCAATCCTGTGTTTACGTCCCACCATAGCTTTAGTGATGTTGTGTAGGTCTTTGAGCCTATGTGATTCGCTTGCTTTTTGGGCTTCTGTTGCTAAATTGTCGAGCCATCTGCGCTTATCGGTTCTAGCGCTGCGTTTAACTTTGCGGTTGGCAATACTGTAGTTGCAAATTTGACTATTAAAAATTAATCACATGAACCTTAGTTGTGTAAATTAAATAACAAAAATTTAAAGAATAATAGTGACCGATAAGTACAGAAAATAAAAATTTGTTTTGATTTAACAGAAAAAAATCACTTACACAACATCAAGATGCTAAAGATAATAATAACCTCAACCAGGATACTTATGTGAACGAAGTTGTTGTGTTTGATGAATAAGATTCGCATTTGCAAGTTCAGATGAAGCCATCTGTTACAAATCTACCTCTTAAGTCGCACTTCATATAACAGCCATGAAGACCATGCAAATGAATGGCATCCAATAAACCATATACACATTGGATTGGCCAAGAAGACTTGCTATAAATTCTAATCATATCACACATTATGAAAATTTTCAGATTTCCAATGCCATAAAGTGAGTGCAGTACAGCAATGTTAGAAAAACACAATCGAATGCAACGTTGACAATATTTAGAGCGCTTTTGGATGAATAAAAAGGAGCTTTTCGGCATTTCATCACATTGAACGAGACTTTGACATAGCATAATGATCTTGAACTAAGGTAAATGGCATGTATTGGTGAAAAATAGCGAAACTGGCTCTTTTGCTCTAGAAATTGGGTATGAAGAAATTTTTCTGTAGATTATCTTAAAACTGGTAAAAAAAATAATATCAGATTATAAATATAATATTTTATATAAATGTAATATTTACTCAAAGTTTTGTTTAATAAATTTCTTTTAGAAATCAAGATAATTCACCTGCTCGTACAACTTAAAGGGTCAAGTCAATCATATCTGAATTCAAAATCAAATAATGAAGTTTCATTTTAATAGTAATTAAAAGGACCACACAATTTACATTAACATTATCCTAACTATACTACATATATTTTAAAACTTCACTATATCCACAAATGCTAATGTGGATATAGAGTAAAAATTTAACTGTATATAATTATAAGACAATAAAGACAAGCAAAAACATAATTAGGAGTGATAAGTTATTATCAATCGGTACTGCTGTATAATTGTTTAACGCTTCAGCAAATTGGATTATATGATAAGTAAGCATTGGCTCCTAAGCGTACTTATTTTAAACTGAAAAGAATCGTGACTGTTAACTTTGTTTTTAAAGAATATATTTTAACGGAAAGCCAAAACCATCAACGTATAAACCAATCAAATGTTGCCGCTAAAATGACTTTACTGACCTCGTCACAAAATTCTAATTACTAATGACAATAGTTAAAGTACTGGAAAACTAGTTAAATTGTTCAAGGCTATATCTCAGCTCAGCAGATGAGTAAAATTAAAATCAATTTCAGAGCATTTCCCCTATAAATTTAACGCATAAAGCGTTTATCTAACCAAATTTTTTGTTTGTCCACAATTTTGTATCAAAATATTTACCAACTGCACCACCACATAAAAGACAAAAAGTAAACTAATATAGAGACATAAAATTTAATTAATATTGCCAGTCATTATGTTTCTGCGGTTCTTTTTCATAGTCCTGGGTGTAATTTAACAGTTTTCGGTAATACATAAAAATGTTATCATATTTTTCGCAGGAAGTTGTTGTGCAATTAATAAAATCTACTTTGTGTGCTCTTACCAAACAATGACGTGTTGAAGAAAAATAAAATAATAACCCGGATTCGGAAAGGCAGGCTAATGTATGTCATGGCATCAGCAAGAACTTTCTTTGCCGGCATTCGTTAAATTCGTTTTATGTATACAAAGGACATGATTAATAGCCAACAATTAAATTAACGCGTCGTTAATTACTTTATTCATAGCCCACTTCCTGCATCATCCGGGAAAGTTAGTAGCGCAATGACGTGTCCTTACACAAACTGTTCGCATGCTTTGACAATTATTTGCTTGGCAGTGTCATAAGCCAATTTATTTCTGTCTGCTTAACTGCACTGCATTTTCTCGTTGGGTTTCTTATTTTAATTTGTGGTTTCAATGGTAACAGGAATCGAGAATATAAATTTTAATATAATTTTATTTCATACAAAATTATTTATTAGTACTTTTGTTGGTATTAAAGTGTTGTAGCACTTTATTTTAGAATTATTGTATATTAAATCAGTAACCTGAAAGATTCTAAAACTTTGTTTTAGTGACCATAGATAACAGCTCTCTATATATTCTCTACAGTAGACTTGAGTTTTTCACTTTAACTAGTTTCAACAATCTGAATTCATAACATTTAGATAGTTATATGTATGGAGAACAAAGAATAATGACTTTGTGAACTATTCTAAAAAAATTACATTATTTAGTTTGCTCATTTACTTATTTAATACCAAAATCGAAGATGCGAAACACCTCTTCTAGCCGTTTTATGATTGCTCTTACACTCTTGATAATGGCAGCACAGTCCACGTTCTTCAGAATTTGTAGTATTACTATATTGTATATCGGAATACAATTCCTACTACTCCAACATCATTTTCTGCGACCGTAGAAGGGCATCTAAATTATTAACTATAAATAATTTCGATCTCTTTAACGTGAACTAATTTCATGTATCGTTTATTGGATTAACGTTTCGATTGAACAAACTCCAATCCTGTGGTACGACAACGGGCCATTATTTGAGCTAAAGTGAGCTTTGGGCACAAAGCTGGTATTACAATCTAACCTAAGTAAGTACAATAAGTACAATAATAATCAAGTATATAGTAATTTAATTAGAGAACTGTGAATACTACACCCTCTTTATACATTTGGAAGTAAAAGGGTCGATTTCTGATTTTTAATGAGTACAAAGAAATGCTTTTCAAGTTAATAATATTTCCGATAAAATTTATATTTGTATTGATTGGTTGTAATTAAGTTTATTCTATTTTTTAACAAATTATTATCAAATTCAGATTAATTTTTAATGAACCACTAATTATTTTACTTTTCTGCACCAATAACTATTTTTATGTGTATATTTTATTGAAACTCGCCCTTCATACGAGTATCATATTTTTAATTAGCTTGATATGTAAGTTGGTACTGGATTTGTGATTCAGGTGTAGTTTAAATGGCATTATTGCAATTAATTGTATATATGTTCAACTTGTTGCACAGGTGGCAAGTATCTGTATCATAGATAAAAATTAAAAAAATGTCAAATTATGCAGACTGTCAGATCACGCATAGACATTGCATTGTTTTACGTATGACTATGAAGGTATGTTATACAAAAAGTCATATCGTAATTATAGTTTTGGTAGTTTTTGCTTGTAATTAAATTTTTTCTTGTGTAGACATGCTCACACATTCAGTCTAAAATATACATTTTTCTACAAAAAGGTTCAAATTATGACATTAATTAGTAAAGAACAATGTATCGGCTGATATAACGAGCACTGACAACCTCATAACCGCGTGAAACGATTTTTCGAAATTAGTCTGTTGCTCTTATTCTGGAATTTCAATTTTATATTTAAAACAATAACAATTTGGACGTGACCAGGACTGTCTACCATATAATATGGCCCTAAGTTTGTTTGCACAGTTGAATGACCAAAGGTTTTGGTGATTGTTGGAAGGTGTTTCACATAACACACAACAACCTATTTACAGAACAGGATAAAATATGAGGACATATTTTATTGTGGATGAAGCAAGTATAGATTAGTACTGTTTGTTAAACAGATAATGGGCGAAAAGGTTTTTATCAAAAGTATTAAGTATTATAAAATTGTATCAACAGACTTGTCATTAATGCGGTTAGTGTAAAAATAAAATTTTATTTTTCTTGTCAGTAAAATTATCAAATCCAAAAACGTTTTAGTATTAACCGAGTATATTTTTGGGATGACCTCTATTCTCGGCATGAACCATTAATAATTAAATTATAGATGAAAAGTGAATTAATATAGAGAAGGGTTAGAACAGTATTGAGGAAAGAACTACAATTTGATCAATTTATTGAAAGTTAGTAGAAAAACAACATTGTTTCGAGTACTGACAAATACTTATCACCAGTGATCTTAAGATATTTTTGAATTTTTTTTTAATTAGTTTATAGTTCGTATATAATTTGTTGGACTGCAAGTGCCAGACTTAGAACTCGTGCCTGTCAAATTTAAAACGATAGCTAATCGTGGTTTTCCATTAGTAGCCAAGGCTGCACAAACCTCGAACTCTTCTAGTTTCTTTTCATTATAAGACAGGGCACATTCGAAAAAAACTGAACAAAAAAGAGTCGATATCCGAATACAGTTGAATAGAGTTTGAAAAATGTTTGACTGAACATTACTACTTTTTTTTATAAAGTATAGATTTTTTATCATAAGGCAAATATAACGTTTAAGAGCTTTTAAATTTACAAAAAAAAGAATTATTTTATATATAAATAAAAATTTTATTTTTATGTATTATTGTGTATTGAACACAATGAGACATTTAAAATTTTGTTTAAAATAATATAATGATATAATGAATGTTACAGTAAGCCGTACAACTTGTGTAGAAATAAAGAATATAATTTTAGTTTTTATTTTAAACATATTTGTATTTAAAAATTGAAATAATTTTTTTTTTTTATAAGAAATATTCATTTTTTTAATACCCGTACGCTTTTTACTTTAACGTGATTTTTGGCTTAAAAGCGAACATTTTTTTCAATTAAGCTCATTACACACAAAATATGCCACACCTTCAGTTTTTTATGTTGCAGCATGTGATTTCGCACAATAAAAAAGGCAATCCTGGCATACAGAATATCCTTGCCAGGGCATTTGAATATAAAAAAACTTTTTATGTGGCACACAATGCCGCACATGTTGAGTGTCATTTAAATTTTATTGCCTTACCGTAAAGCACGTAAACCAAATAACAAGAACAATGTACGTAAAATCCTTTTTACTTTCTTTTTCAGTTTCATTACATGTTTATATAGAAGTACGAATATATGTGTACAATGTATGCACACGTCCATGTGTATCTTGTGAAGCAAAATTGAATGGGAAGAAAGTATGAAAAAATAGTTTGCAGATATCTGCAACCGAAACAAGACTAAATCGTACCGAGCGCTCGACTGGAATTTATAAAATAATCCATTTCGGTTTTTATATGAATTTGATATTTATGCAATTTCGCCGAACCACCACTGCATACCTGCAGAAAATACAAAGAAATTATATTAGGCTAAAGAAATCTTTTTTGGAGGACAAACGCCATTGTTGTTCGAAAATTATGTGCATATTGGAGCCAATAGATAACTCCGTATGTCATTGGATATAATATTGTTCAATGCCACGCTAAAAAGTGAATGCAAATAAATATTTTATCAAATTTAATATAAAAACGTTTTCCATGTTTCATTTGAGCAAAATAAAAACAAAGATTTATGATGCAAATTGAGATATTGATCTATATATAATAAATATTAATATTAAAAAAATGCTTAGCAAAATAATTGAATTCCACTTAAATAAATTTAATACCACTTAATAAATTTATAAATAAATTCAGTTTATCTTAGTTTCTTAATAATATATAAGAAATACTTAGGTCTGACACTAGACAACCACTTCATGTACATGCACAACAAAGAGCAAGTTATCGATAACAGTTCTTCAAGAAACACTGAGATTATGGTCGGTTTTTCTAAAAGTTTAGAGAACTTTTCCATTTCGGGCAATTTTATGAGCTCAGAAAAACTGAGCCACGCGATTAAGTATGTAGCACCGGATTCTCCTTAACGTGTTCGACGAATATATGCTATACTCGTATCATATGGAAAGTTAGATAGTCCACTTATAAACCAACTTCAAATCTGTCAGGGAATAGAATTACACAGTAACGTTTTGGTGCTGCTTCACAGTTAAAAACTCTGAATTTTATTCAAGTGAGTCTTTTTATATCAGATTTGTTAATTGTTGAGTTCTAAATAATTCAAAACTGAGACTGAAAAAACTGAACGATGGAATGAATCGTGAAGACTTAATGTACCATATGTTCTTTTTCACGAAGAACTAAAGGTTGTGACAGTTCAAGAATTTAATCTACAAAACACTGGAACGTTTTGAAGAAATAGATAACCACCTTAAATAAACACATAATCTTTTGAAAATTCATTCAAGTCCTTAAATATATATGCAGAACTATAAAAACTAACTAACTAGTACATATATATCATATACATAACAAAATAAAGTGTTTTGAAAAAATTAATTATTGACACTTATTTGAATGGACCATTAATAATAGTAATTAAAATAATTTATTTTCATTACCATTAAAATTTCAAAGTTTAAAGCCTAAAGCAATTAGACAAATTAGTGATTGAAAGAAGCATGTACACGCATTATCATACTTTAAAAATTAACGTATTAAAGAAAACTGTTCTGTTTCAGATAAGCTGATATAAATACTTTTAGTAATTAAATGTTTGAGTCTTCTGGCTCTCTGTAAGATGTGTAATAGAATTGATTTTATAATGAGCAGCTATATATGAATTAGGATCATTATATTAACGAAAAAGTTTACATATATATTTGTAATTGCACTCAAATTAATTTGTAAAGTTTTAAATGATGTGCAATTAGACTGACTTTTTTTATACAATCGAAGTTTTAATATCTAGTGAATACTATATGATCCGTCATAGTCTCATATAAATAAAACGTGAATACTAAATTCTATTTTATGTTTGTTTATGTATTAAAGTATTTAAATTTTAAGAAATTTATAAATCATGTAAAAGGGTCCAAATGGTTTCTTCAGTTGGTCTGCCTGGCATAGTAGCCTATGTAATATCTATATCAATTTAATATTATTTTAAGATCATATTACTCTTACAAATACTTATACAAATTTTATTGTATAAGTACTCCTTTATTATAATTTATGTTCAGATTATTCCTATCTTCTCTGACTTAAAAAAATATATTGAAAAAAATGCTTAATAGGCATAATATGAAACTTCATACTTATTTTGGTAATTCTTTTTTATTCCTCGTAGTAGAAATTCAGCTTTCTCCACTGCTTTTATTTCATTTCATTAGTTCTATTAAAAGAATTTGTATTAGTAAATAATTGTATGTGTTTCATTTTATTCATTTAAAATAAATAAAATTAAGAATCACATTTTATGTGACTGCTCAGCCTTGATCTGGGCCAGGAGGAGGTTAGTGGGTCGAGAACTACTCTCCCCTTTTGATATCAGGAGTTTCTCAACGGTTGACATTTTAGCCTTCATTCGGAAGGCGGAATGTCTTCTGTTCGGTTAGAGTCTGTTGCAGCACAAAAGATCAATCATGATCGCAGTGCTCCACTCTGTTGGGAGCTAGAACCGCGTTCATTCATATTCCTAAATAAAATTAAGAAGTTTTTTAAAATTTCTAGTTTTCAATCCAGATATACTGTTGAAGTTAAAATCTCGTGTTGCCAACAAAATTCATCCATTATCCTATATAATCGCAATATCAAGAATCTTTTTATCTAATTATTTTTGGTATATGTATATCGAGTCACATTGCTAATTTACGGGATGGACTCAAAAAGTAGTGAGGAGTTGAAATTACTTTTGATATAACGCGTATCGAGTATATCGAGTATTTATTTCCAAAATTCAAAAACACACTCTAAAGACGGCGTGAATTTCCTTTCACTTTTTGGTTATACATCGTGAATATAAAGGCAGTTATTTTTGTACTGCTAATATAGCGAAACTAGGTATACTGAAGATTCGTTTGTTAACTTAGATTTAATATTGCTCGAAGTGTGAAATTTTCATGGGATATTTAATATTATACTTATTTTTTTAATATATGTGGATCTGTAGGAAAATCGGAAATGTTCGCTTTGCTTGGGAACAAGTGAGACTTTCAGTCCAATTTTTTTGTGACTGTCTGTCAGGCCCAGGATCTGGGTCAGAATCTAATATCAAGAAATTCTTAACGAGAAATATTTTGGCTTTCACTCGAACGCTTAAGTAATTTTTTTGTGTTGAAAATTCAATACGCTTTTAATATATATTATATTCGGTTCTAAATTTTACTTGACAAGGAAAATAGTTAATACAAATAAAAACAGTTTTTGAAGAAAACTATTAAAGTTTATATATATATAATATATGCTTTTCATTTATTGAAACTTTGACAACGTCAAAAATTAATGTCATTAATGCTTTTTTAATGTAATTTATAAAGATATGAATTATGAACTGTAATTTAAATATTCTATTTAATTTGCAATAATTTTAAAATAAAAATTTGTTTAAAGAATATAGTAAAATACTGTCCAAAACCGTGTCACAAGGATGTCATATAAAAACTGAATTTTGCATTTGATGTTTAGTTAGGAAAAACGCCATAAATAACAATTTTTTCAAGCACTACGAAAAAAAAATAGTTTTCATTCCATTTTTCTATTTTCTATTTTTCTTTTCATGTTTCATTTTAATGTTTCATTTAGTTTTTTATTTGCTTGCGGTTCGTGCTGCAGTAGAAAATTCAGTGAGTTTCACTTTAGTGTTTTGATTTTTTTTCAGTGTACCACTTGAAATTTACCATTCATGAAAATTTTCATTTGAGTTTTCTACTTTTTATTTGCATACATAATTTTTAACTTACCGCTCTGTCACCTAGATTCCGTACGCGACAATGCAACAACGCCGCCTGACCCACCGTTGCCGTAACATCACGTCGCGATGAGTTGTCAAAGTAGGGCTGCGAATATGGCGTTTCCCAGTAGTGTGGCGGCACTTCGCCGCAAATTGTTTTCGTTTCTGCAATGAGAGATTTCAGTAGAACATTTTAATTAGTTCATTCATTTTTTAGGCTTTGAATAAATTTAATTAGTCGGTTAAGAGTCCTTGAAACTGTAATGCATTTGTAAGTTACACGCACCGTCAAACTAACGTTCCACATCTATTCTCACAGGCACAGAGCGAGAAATTATCGCAATCAAATTCAGAGGAAAAAATTTATAATTGGCACGAGGTTAGCTGAAATCGCATCGGAACTGACATGTATTTTTGTTTTTTCTAAAAACTGGACGATAAAAAAGGATAATTGATAATTTTTTTCATAATTTTCCATTACATCGTAGTTTCAGTTAATCTACAGGTCAGCGGCTGAGTGGTCTAAGTAACGTTGACCTTAGACGTGTTTACATCACACACAAATCGATTAGTTTGAGCCAAGAAAAAAATTTAATATCTATCTACGAACACAGTTTAGTACTTTGAATAGCTTTTGAATGCTATCTCCATTTGGCCTATCCAAACCACTTGAAAATTGTTTACAGGCCAAACAAATACAACATAAGTGTTATATAGTAAGAACTTTTCCACATTTCTCAGCAACTAACTTGCATTGCTGCATCCTATCTAATAATAAAAATACTTAATACTTTCCTTGTTAGGTTTAAAAGCCCATAACTCTAACTGAGCGAAAATAAAAAATAGAAAGCGTAAAGTTTGTAATATGGCCACAATGCGTTGTGAACAACTCGAAACAACTATAAAGCGAAATTCGTGTAATGGCACTTGTAAAAACAACCAGAACGCGTTGTGATATTTTTCAACGAATGATACATGTCGTTATCATGGTTAAGAACTTCAAAGAGAAGACTTATTAAAACATAATAGCGCAACAAGAATCATTGGACACTGTCTTACTTTTTAGTTTTTAGAAATTTAGTTTCATTAAAAACACCTTAGCATTGGTACATAAATAAAAAATAAATAAATAAAATAAAATAAAAAAATAATAAAATAAAAAATAATAAACAATAACTAAAGAAATTTTATTAACTAAAGAATTTTTTATTTACTATGTTTTGTTTGTGCTAACTTCATAATTTTTTTTAGTCCTATTAATTTAGTCAGAGATTGCATGTCTGTCGTATGATTTGTTCGCAACGTGATAGTTACAGTTCAGACTATCCAGAATGCGTTTTGGCCTTTTAGGTTCATCGCGTCCATTATTGTTTTCATTAGTTTCATGAGACGACTTTTATAAGGTGTCTCTAGTTATCCATATTTAATAAGCAGCTTCAGCATTAAGAGATAATAATTTTATAAGCGAGAGAAAGTAGATGTAAATCCAAAGTTCACTATGTAAGTATATATGTCATGGAATGATGATGGAAAAAAGAACTTTATTTTACATTTTTTGATTTTATTCTTCAGAGAAATAATTCTTTCATTCCTCAAATGGCATTCATTTTAATTTCCTCAAAACGCAAGAGACAGTTTCTTGATCCAAGAAACAAAAAGTATCAAATAGTAAGGGCACTTATATTCCATATTAACCAAAATGCATAAAGTTAAATTAAGGTTCAAAACAAAAGTCTCTTCTATAACTTCAAAACCAAAACATTACATATTTAAATCAGGTATTCATAATTCAGTTAATTACACGATAATTTTGTAATACCTATAATCTCTCATCGGTTATTCTTATTCAATCGATTGGAAAACTTAGATATTGAATTAACTCTAATTTGATGTTTCTTAATGATTTTTATTGGTCTTATTTTTTTATATGTTTAATGTATATCTTTTGTAAATTTTTTGCAATAGAATTGTTTATCAATACGATTTCATTGTACTCTTAAAATATGCCTATTAAGTGAACTATTTAGTGTTCACAGACAAGCTATGGTATTCTATATTCACACGCTTTAGCAAATTTTTCTCTGAGATATGGAAGATATCTTATATCTTTTTAAGATATATTTATGACTAACAAAGTTTATATAGTAATTTTTTTATTGTGAACCCCATAACTTAATATATATTGAAAATAAAGTTTAAATCACTTGCTTGTTTCTTGTTATCATTCATCATTCATCGCATTTAGTTAGAAAACATATTGTTAATGCCACTTCTAATTAGCATATTTAAATACCTAATATTGCATAAAAGATGAAGGTACAATATTTTAAAAAAATTTTTTTTGTTATTCATCAAATAAAACTACATTCCAACTTTAAACGATTACTTAATTAATTTCGAAATATTTTAACCTAATTTTATCCGTAGCATAAATATTAAGTGTACACATTACTATTAGTGACACATAGTGGAAAAGCAATAATTTCATAATATATATATGAAATTTAATATTTTAGTTGCGGTTACCAGCATATTTTCAAATATTCATCCTTCAAATATATTAAGTTTCATGCTGACACAAAATTTGAACCCATGACACTCTGATGGAACTTATAAAAATAACTTCATCAGTCAGATAGTTCATATTAAAATTTACTAATAGTAATAATAATTTTGCAAGAAAAAAATCCTAAACCCTACTAAAAACAGTAAATGTTAATCTGAAAGAGGTGTGCCAGCAGAAGCACATTAACCATAGTAAAAGTACGCACACTGAACACACCCAACATCGCCCACAAAATATTTTTATGCCACAACAAAGACAAGAGAAAAAAATTTGCCATTCATGACTGACCACACTGACCTACGCCAGCACCGCCTTCTGGCTCCTCAGGACTTGCAATTCCTTGCGTTTATTAACTCTGCTGAAATGTTTACTGACTACAAATAATAAAAAATTCCTATATTGTTTGGTTCCTTGGAAGCTTGGTGAACAGCTTGAGCACTGCTGCTTGCGTGCTTGCCGCGGAGCGCGTATGTCGCACGCAGCATTTCGACGCGGATTTTCTGGTCTATTGGCCACGCAAGGAGCAGAAATTCACAGGGAGAGAAAATAATGGAATTCCTTACATGCAAAAATTATATTGAAAGCCTAAATCTTCATTAAAGAAAATTGCGAATAGTACATTAATTTTGCTAAATTTATTTTCGAATGGAAAAAATTTGCAAAGCACTGCAAGGATACAATAGTAATAACTCAGAGCGAAGGAAGAATAAATCAAGGCAAAATATACAATGAAAAATAGCATTTTTCATTAACTTTATTTTTTTTCGTTTTTTGATGAAAGAATGATCCAACAAGTATTTAGATTTGATTTAAGGATAATGAATAATTTCATTAATATGGGTGATATGAATTTTGCTAAAAATTAATTGTGGTGAATGTTGATTGTAATTAATGAATGTTTTTAATTTCTTTTGAAGTTATCGTATAATTAACTGAAAGATCTTCCAATTAGTGTGATTTGAGAAAAAGTATTAGAAAAAACTATACTTTGTTTCATCAATTTTGAAATGAATTATTTTTTTGTATATAAGTAGTCTCAGACAGATAATGAAGATTTCTCCAGCGAAGAGGTATCTCAACGCTAGAGAGTATGTAAGTGCGAGCATAACAGGTCATTTATAGTACTACAAAAAAAATAAACTGATCCGAACAAAAGAAAAATATATCCGTTTCAGTGATAATACAAAAAAAGTTGGTCATGAGAAATTTATTTAAATGAATCAAAAATGTTTAAATTAAGCCCGAAAGGTGTTACTTAGTTTTCGAATATTTTTTAATGATCGCATAAATATTTTAGTTCTAATATTTTTTCTTGGCTAGTCATATGAGGTGAATTTTATTTTTGTTTAAAACAAAATGCTTTAGTTCTATTTTCACATAAATAAATAAATGAAATAAATAAATAATACTTTAGCTGCTTTAAGTTATGGAGCGCTTTACTTACTTCGGGAAATATTCTCTCCATAGATGGAGGCGCAAAACAGGACATAAACAATCGAATACAAAAAGTAATACAAGAGGAGCTTTCGCAAGGAAATATGGTGTACACACAACATCCGCACAAACACAAAAATAAACATTTTTAATGCAAGCGTTAAGTCTGTCTTATTATACGGATCAGAGACTTGGCTTCTAACGGAGGAGACTAAAAAGACACTACAAACTGCCATCAACCGCTGCTTGCGAAACATAATGAAGATATGGTGGCCAAGGATGAACACATCAAGAATGACATCAAATGAAGAACTCTGGAGGCAAACTAACCAAACGTCTATAAATGTTGAAATTATGGGTATCACGCACGCAGCGCTAACATGGAATCTTCAGGGAACCCGTCTTAGAGGCAGGCCAACGACAACAGGGCGAAGAACAATTAATACTGAAACTGGCAAAATGTTTAACGGACTTCAACATATTTCGCAAAATAGAGATAGTTGGAAATCATTTGTTGTAACCTTAATCTCCTAACGGAGTACGGAATAACTAATAATAATAATAAGAAATGTAATAAAGAAATTAAGCTTTGGCTCTGTCAAGGCTTTTCCTAACGCTAATAGCTTTGCAGAACATTAAAAAAATACTATTATTGTTACTGATAATATACTTTTTAAGCCACTACCATTACATATGTATTGCAATACCTACATATACATAGAAGTAACTTTTAATAGTACTTTTTACCAAAAGATATGCCAATGGACAGTATGATTGTAAACCATAACTTTACAAAAAACTTCAAACTCAACTTGGCAACAAAAAAAATTGGAAACACTTATCCAAAACCCAAATAATAAAAGGAAACATAATAACATGGCTTTCTCACGAATGAGGGAGCTGGAGTTGGTGTTTATTGACCAGGTAAAAAATACTGCGAAGCACTGGGAAACAATGCAACTATCTTTCAAGCGGAAATATACGCGATAGATAGATGCGCCAATTTCAAACTTGAACGTAACTACCGGAATCGTAAGATCGCAATACTGACTGACAACCAGGCAGCTATAATGGAACAATCGGGCTGGAACAATCGGGTGCACCTAATATAGATTCCGGGACACGATGGCAGCCAAGGCAATGAAATAACAGACAAACTTGAAAACAGATGCGACCTCAAAAATGAAAGGCCCAAAACCATTCTGTGGTCTAGGCAAACTCTACCCATTCTTATGAACAGCGCAGAAAAAAAAGAAAGAGAACTCTATTGAGCAAGGCTACCAAGACTCTCACAATCTAAAATGCTTTTAAGGACTTACAACCTGAACCGCTTCAAAGATTACATAGCACAATAAAAAAAAAACCTTAGAATTTTTACGGGATTACGGACCTGTCACTGTAGATTGAATAATCACCAATCGAAGTTAGGAATTCAATCTAACACAGACTGCAGACACTGTAGAGAAGAAAGAGAAACTGCATACCACATTCTTGGGGAGTTTGCGGCACTGATGCACAAGGGGAAGAAACACCTAGAAGGGTATTTCATGGTTCATAAGGATGCAAGACTAGGAAAGATATAATATGTCTTTCATATTATTAAAAGAAAATACATTAATTATTAATTGTAAGTTTAAACACCATCATCAATAGGCTCTACACATCAGGGCTAGTTTTCACTTTGATCATATTATTTTTCCATTTCGAATATATACTCATGTAGAAATGGTATGGGACCTTTCTCATAAATTTATCTGCAGTATTTAATTAAATAAAATATTTTAAATGGATTCCAAACATGATAAATTTAAAGGAATAAAAATATATTTCAATCATTTAGACATGCAATAATCACATTATAAGCTATTCATCATTTTCTGCAAAGCAATAAAATGAACTCCTTTTAGCTATAAATCACAATAATTGGATGCTACAAACTTATATTCAATTAAGACTAACATTTTAATTAATATAACATAAGATTCGAAAGGATTAAAAATTCATAGTGTCATAAGGTAATCACAGCTACAACCCAATATCGATTTGTTGTGAATATATAAGAGCTAGAACAAAAATTATATTTATTATAGTAAACATACACTATTAAAAACCTACTCTGGTTCGTTTTCTTTAGGCTCATGTTCGGGTGTAGTAAGAAATGTCCTTTCTAGAATTACTCCCTTTTTTATGCGTTATTATTACATGGGTTGTTATTTCGAAGGATATCTATTTAACCTATTCGTACCAAAATTTAATTCGAATAATAATTTTAAGTTAAAAGTGACCAACAAATGTATTAAAGGCTAGACTATTATCTATATATATGAAGTACCCGATAGTAAAAAGTATCATTTAAAAAAACTTATTTTTTTTAATAATAAATCTTGTTAAAATGAATAGAAATAAATTTCAGGTGAACTCTTATCTTGGTTAACTCTCTCCATCGATAGTGCAACTAAAAACCACATATTTTTTGTTAAAACTTTTGCTGCTGACAGTTGGTAAATAAGTTTCTTGAAATTAACTTTTAAATTAGCTAAGCAAGCCACAAACTTAACCACTGCAAAACCCGCACACCTATTTCGGCCAAAGTCTATAGAGACAAAAACCAACTGCATTGTGTATTTGTGAAAATGTGAGAAAAAGTCTACATATGGAAATGACGTGCCTAACAGTAAATAAAAGATATTTAAACTTTGAACAGCAAACAAACAAAAATTACAAAAAAAAATAAATTAAATAAACTAAAAATGTCTTTAAATAAAGTTTGGTTTAAAATAAATCCGTTTTGTCTCTATTAAGTACGCCTCATATACTCCGAAACTATCCCACTGCCGTGCACACACGGACTAGTTTTAATACTTCAATGTAACTTACACCCCCACTGACGGAATGTTTATTGTAACTGCTGTGGTCATGTATAAAGACACCCAGGGGCTTCATAATTAATTACCAGCAAAATGCGACACCAGCTGCGTGGCTGCACTGGTGTCTGTGTGTGTACGCTCTTTCACTGTTGTTTTTGTTTTTTGCAATAGTGTGGGTGAATGTGTTGGTATCTATTTTCAGTTTTGTGTAGTTACGGTTTGGGTTTGCGTGTCGTATGAGTGTTTTTTTCTTTTGAAATCGCCTGAAGCACTCACACCTTTGCTTTTTGTGATTTTATAGAATTCTTAGAAAAATTACGCTTCCTTAAGTTCTTAACACATAACAAAGGATTGGGTAAATATCTGCAGAGTTTGCAAAAGTTTTAAAATTTTATATCAAAATCAAATTAAATAGATTCTATTGTGATTCGAAGTTTCCTAAATCGTGTATTTTTGAAAAGTTTTGATTAAAATGTGTGATATTTATTTTCAGTTCAAGTAAAATTTTTATGAAAATAACTGAAACTATAACTACTTCTGTTTGTTGAGTTTGAAGTTTATTTTGTAGATGTCTGAAATTGATATATAAAAATATATTCTAGAAACAATGTTGAGTAATGTACTGTTCTGTAACTATTAAATTTTGAATTTGTTTCTCGACCTGGTTTGCTTAATAATGTTTTTTTATATATTTTATATCCGGCGAGAGGTAACCTGTTTTTTGTATTTTGTTAAATTAAACGTTTGTTTAATATTTTTTCATATATTCTTTATTTCGACTCTTTTTCTTGAGAGTCGTCATCACGACCAGAACTGTCATGTTTTTGGTTTCGTTGTCCGTATTTACATAGTGCAATATAGACTTTCAAGCAGAGTCGAAATATAGAGTATATTTAAAAATATTAAACAAACGTTTAATTTAAATAAAAAAAGGTGACCTGTAACCCGATATAAAATATTTAAAAAATGTTGTTTTATAACTTTTAAGCATAATAGTTCATTCTTTACGTAGCTGCTTAGTAAATACATAATAATTAATTCGTACTGTTAGATATTCCATATTATGATTATGATATTATTTACATACTAAATGATACCGTCATGTATTCTTTTAGAAACATCAAGGAATGTATGAAATGATAAAAAATATTATTTTATTTTCTTCTTTTCATTATTTCAAACTTTTCCGTTTCTTCCGTTACTTTGATTATATTTTTCTTTTTATCAGATGGGCATTGTTGTCTTTTTACATTAAAAATATTTTTGCAGAAGTTATCTTTACCAATCTAACAAACAATTGTTAGTTTTATTAGTTTCAAGCAATAATATATTTTTAAGAAATTTAGTTTTGAGTAGGGTACTTAATACCTTTTTCTTTTTCTTTTTTTTTTTTGAAATACGTAGTATACATTTGTTTATTGTATCTTCTCATTGTAAATGAGACTATCAATAAGTTTTAAAATATTATCACTAATTACATAGTATCATATTTTTTATAGTCCCTATACATTCCACAATATAAAATAATATGATTTAACCATATATTAGATACCTCATTTCAACCTAAACTAAATGTCTTAATTATATATTGCAATTTGAAGCTTTCCGACTTTTTACAAATACCGTAGAAAGTAGTTTATCCAAATTTATCTTGAATTGTTCTCTTAGATAATACATGTTAAAAATTGGTCTATAAAAGTGGAAGATACCTCCAAGTCTAATATTTCAGTCACAAACTTATTGTTAATTGGTCTTCTACTAGTAACTAATAACGATCCCGCAGTATCCATTGCCATTTACACTAATAAATTTCATTTTGCATATCTGCAATTATATGCCTGACAATATTGGAGATTTTTGACGCTATACCATATATATTATGTTTCGCTACCTATATGCAATTGGTAACAGCTTTAGACATTAAAATTTCAGTTAACTCCAAATAATGGCAGGTGTAGTGGTAATAGTATATCTACATCATTAATTATAAATTGTGTCTGAAAATATCTCAACTCAATAAAACTGAATGTATAACTAACCTATTAGAGACTATTTCTTAGTAGTAACCGCTTTAGTATATCTTTTCATTCTATTTCTTTCCTATCCTGCTGTTAATATTTTGCTTCCATTAAAATTTTACTGTTCAGTATTTAACTTTTTGTTTTTATGATGTCCTTTTTTTATAACCACGTATATATTTTTCAAAATAAAGCAACAAAATCATTTCCATTACTGGTAAAGAATATTTTTGTGTAAATATAAATACAAAGTTGCTCATATGCTCCTGCAGCTCATATAACTTTCATCGCTCGACTCTATATTGACCGTAAAATATCATAACTTAATTGACAAGTTAAAGCCAACTAAGAACATCAAAGTGTTAAGATGAGCAGAGAATACACAAATGTCAATACGGAAACGTTAACTTTAGTATTTACTCGCAAATACACACTGACTTATATACATCTCCACGTTTTTGTATAGACCAATATGTATAGATATACATATATAGTCATATGCATATATACACATAGTTGTACAGACATAGTTTTTTATATTGAAGTTTATTTTTATACCAGTTATGGAATTATGTATGTTTACAGAACCCATGTATGTACGTGTGTACGGGTGTATATTTTTGCAGCATTAAATTTGTAACGGTCAACAAAATAAAAGTAACTTTTCTGTCTCCGTTGGTTAACCGCCCGACTTGATTCCAGTTTTAAAAGTTCTTACCGCATTTATTGATTTATATTGATTAGCTTTAGTGCTTGTAGTATATGACACATGCCGCATATGAATAAATATGGAAAGGACGAAGACCTGACTAAATAAACAAAAAAAGAAAATTTTATATTAAAAGTGCAGATTCAAGTGACATTTAAGGGTCATTGAAAAGTTCACTTCTCTCGAAAGTAACATTTTGCAACTGCAACTGTTGAGTGCTGTCAACTCGGTACGTCCTTTTTTATACTATCTTAGTTCATTGGCTGTATGGTTCACTGATTTGTGGAAAAAATCTTCTATAATTTTCTAGTATATAAATTCAAACAACTTTGTGCATTTTTTACTACTGCTTTTAGAGTGAAGAAGCGTGTCTCAAGTATTTGCGCAAACTGCAGATATTATTTTATATGTTTTTCCATTTCGAATTCATTGCGAAGATTGCAGGGAGTTACACAGTCAAAGTAGGATGACATACATTAAACAAATAATTGAAGATGAATATTAATTCTTTTTTATGATATGCTTCAAAGTTTGTGATAATTACAAGTTCTTTAATAATTCATTTAATTAAATGAAACAAGTGTAGTTTGGTTACTTGGATTACGCGTACTGTAATAATTATGTGCACATCTTTAATTGATGATATGTTTGTAAAGTTGTAACAAGTAAGTAAAAAACTTCAGTTTTTATAATATAAAAAATGTATTATATCAAACCAGTTAAGTATGTCACTTATTTTTTCAAGTTATGAATATTAAAAAAAAGATGTTCTTCTTATTTATAATTTAATTTGACATATATACAATTTACTAGGAAATGAACTACTAATTAGGTTTTGACTACAATATTATAAAAACAAATAAATAATTATACAAAATATATTTCTATGTATTTACCAATGCAATTATTTATACAGCGTGTATTATATTGTTAATTAATAATATTTTAAAATGAAGGCAATTATCTAAATGCTTATAGTTCGACGTGATTTAGTAATGTATCACATATATTTGTGGTCTTTTTTACAGTCTTAACTTCAATCTCAATAATGACGTGAAATGTGGTTAAGTCAACAACTTTGCTAACTTGATTCATATTTAAATCGGTTTCGAGTATAAAGTTACGAAATTCTTTCAAACATTTCATTTTAGTCGGAAATTATATAAATATGATTACAATACGACAATTTAACTTACGAGACTTCTGATCTTTTTTCTTTAATACAGTTTATAGTCATAAATAAATTTATAATCTATGAAAAAGACATGCCAAGGTGGATATCTTAAGACTATACTCTTAATTTAGGTAATAAGAAGACTTTATAAAGTGCTTGTTATCAGAAGAAGATGATGTGTGTCTGTTGGAGAATACTTTGAGAAGAAAGAAAACTTCTGTATCAATTCCAATAAACTTTAAACAATTTCGATTGCGCGGCAAGAATTCATAGAATTAAACTTTTATGTTTATTTCTTTTTTTTCCTGTTGCAGTTCACATTTTTTAAATCCTGTTGATATAGTTCCTTACATATATTTAGTGAATAATCTAGAAATACTATATGATCTACTGTGAAGTAGCGAAAACACTCTATGAAGCAATAATTATAAGATAAGGAATAAGATATGAATATAGTACATGAAAAAGATATATGTATATATCAGTTATATCAGCTAGTTGAATCAGTGCACTTGAGCACTTTTATTCTGTATTAACTGCGAGGTTTCTTCATAACCACTCTGTACGCCTTGACAGGATTATTGTTTATCTGCAAATTCATCAAACCCAAAAGATAGTATAATGGATACTGCTATAGATATTAAAATTTTATTATAACCATCATGAAATATTATATTCATTATATTAAAAATAATGATCCAAAGTGGTTTCGTGAAGCTTTTAACTGTGATTAATTATTTCAGTAATTGTTTCATATATAAGCAATCTATAAATATTTAGCTTTTTCTTTAATATATGGAGATTTCTGTATCTGAATTTTTGCAATACTATTTATAGTATCTAATAATAATCCATATCTTCTCTAATTTGTATTCCTTAATTATTATTTTTAAAATCCCACTTTTTCAGTGTACACAGATAAGCCAGTAAACCACTATGAGTGACAATTTCAAGCAATTTTCGTATACATTGCCCCTATTTAAATAGCTGTTGTGCTCCTGCATATCTGGCGATATAGCCTGGAAAGCATAACTTTTGACGAACACAAAAGCTACCATTCATTATCACTTACTTTTGTATAGCTTTTTGCACACTTAACAAAACACTCAACACTTGGCAACATTTATGATGGAGTGTATGCAGCATGCAACATACTGGTGTGTGCAGTACCGCACTTCATCACAGCCCGCTGGCAAGTAGACTAAATGACATGTCTCGAAAAAGCATGGAAGTTAAAATAAAAATAGGAATATACTTCGTACTCGAATATAAAGCGAGAAATATAGGTCGAAAAACATACACAAAAAGTGCTGAAATTGCAATTCTCCAACAGATTTTTTCCACTTGCTTTTGTGTTTTTATTTCCGTTTTAACTTTAATTTTTCTCCTTTATTTGCACATTTGCAACAGCACAGTAAAGTGTAAAAGTTGGCGCGTCTGCAAGCTGATTTATCCTGAACACAAGTAAGCGCGGTGCAAAGTCGAAGTTGCAAGTTGCAAGTACGACGATCCTTGCAATGGAAAATGTGAGTACTTGATGAATAAATAAACAGAAATGCACGTGAAACTAAAGGAAAACTGCTGCATAACTCATTTTAATTGTCATTTTGATGCTTAAGCGGAAGTTGTTCAGCAACATAATTTTGTATTAAAAGGATTAAAAGGATTAAAGTGCTCAGTGCGATGAAAATGAAAATTAAGTTGCAGCAAACTTGCGGTGTGTGAAGTTTTAAGCAAATTTTTTGTTTTGTTTAAAAATAAATAAAATATTAAAATGTCTATTTGAATTTAATATCTGAATATCTCAAGAAAAAATTGCTTAATAAGGAAGTTCCAATTGAAAAAATGACTCAATGCATAATGCATAAAAAATTGAAGAAGAAAGATATAATCTCTATACAAAGTTTGTGTTTAACGTAAAGCTGTTGTTTAAAAACTTCTTGTGTCAAATCTAGTTTTAACTTAATTATAATACTCTTAAGGTATAATGATAAATTACGCTTAATTTATGCTATTATATTATAAATGTTTAAAAAACTATCTTCCTTTCAACGAAAAATCAGATGAGGTATTAAAAAGAAATACTTTCCAAAAATAAATTACCTGTTCCTAAATAAGGCTTTACTTCTCAAATAAAAATAATTGAACTTGTATATAGCCCTGAAGATTTTTGATATCCTCTTAACTAAAGAAGGGCAGTGACAAATGAGATGGAGGACCGTCTCCTGCCCATCGTCAGAGTCACAGCCTCGACAAAAGTAAAGGGTATGGTAGACTCAGTCTCATAGCATGCTTCCGAATTATTTACTGGCCTATTAGTACAGATATCGTGGTGCTGAGCAGGTTCTGCCTTAGTTGAAGTAGCTGACTAGTGAGGTTTTTGTCCACAACCGACCAAGTCAACCTAGATATCTGAGAAAGGGATTTATCAGACCAGTATTGCTTGGCTATGATCAGGTATTTTTGTTTAATTGCCAGTTTAACTGCAGCAAGTGGAACGGTTATGTGTGAGAAGTAGATGTCAGGGAGAAGAAATATCACACTATATATGAAATAACATACTAAATTAAATTCGTATCAAATACAAAATATACCTCTTCACTTTGTGGGTGAAGCCGATCGGTACTGTACTAAGTTTAGGAAGAATCAAAATTTT
>NC_051847.1:129849068-129873984 GCF_002237135.1 Teleopsis dalmanni
GTAATCGAGGTCAGTAAGTTTGTTATGAAGGCCGAATGATATGCAGTGATTTGTGCTCATAGCTTCCGACATAACGACATCTAAGACTATATTAAATAGTATAGGTGAAAGAATGCAACCTTGTCGGACGCCAGACTTAATTTGGATTTGCCCGCTGAGACGCCCTTCGTGAAGTACTGAGCAGTGCGCGTTAGAGTACAAGCCTTTTACTAAATTTATTAATTTACTCGGTATACCTTTACACTCTAATGCATACCAGATGGTGGTATGGAGAAGTGTATCGAATGCACGTTTAAAGTCGATAAACAGCAAGTATAGGGGAGATCGCCATTCGCTAGACTGTTCGACTATTATTCGAAGGCTGTTTATGTGGTCGGCACATGATCGATTATGCCTAAATCCTGCTTGCTCGGCTCGTAGTGTAGGCTCAGCGGCCGAAGTTAAACGTTTATGTAAGATTTGAGCAATAATTTTATAAGCTACATTTAGTAAAGTTATGCCTCTCCAGTTGGAGCATTCCATCAGGTTACCTTTCTTTGGTATATTAATAATGATGCCGTCTTTAAGATTAGGCGGTAATGACTCTTGGGACCAGAAGTTGTTGACAATTGGTTGAATAATTTGAGCAGCTGAAATTTTGTCTGCTTTGAGCAGTTCGGGGGCAATATTGTCCGGACCAGCGGACTTACCTGCTTTAAGCTGAGTTATTGCTGCCTCAATTTCACTGATGTTAGGTACATCTGTGTTTATATCGTTGCGAGCAATATGTTCGTGGTGTCTACTACATAGTTCCTGCTGAGGATAGGTGTTGTTTCCCGCTAGGAGATTTCTGTAGTGATCTTCCCAAACTTTTAGCTGATCTTCGGTAGAGTGTACTAGTTCGCCTCTGGTATTTTTTATTGGCTTTGCAATCCTGTGTTTACGTCCCACCATAGCTTTAGTGATGTTGTGTAGGTCTTTGAGCCTATGTGATTCGCTTGCTTTTTGGGCTTCTGTTGCTAAATTGTCGAGCCATCTGCGCTTATCGGCTCTAGCGCTGCGTTTAACTTTGCGGTTGGCAATACTGTAGTTGGCTTGTGCCTGCTGCTTTGTTTGGCGCGTTCTTGTCCTGTTAACCTTTTCTTTTTCTCCTTTGCGCGCTTTTATAAGATTCCATGTATGTTCGGTGATCCACGGATTATTTTGACGTTGAGGAATACCGACACTTTGTTGTGCTGCTTCAGTGAAGGCACATTTTGCTTGTTCCCAATAAGTTTCGGCTTCAAAGATTTCTTCTTCTAGTGGCAAGGGATTAGGGATTTGGGCCGATAAAAGAGATTGATAGTTATTTTGAACAGTAGGGTTGTCGAGTTTAGCGAGGTCGAACCGTTTCCTTTTGAATTGTGGCTTTCTAAAGACCGCATTTAATTTGAGTTGTATTTCACCGATTAGTAGATGGTGGTCAGAAGCCATGTCTGCACTTCTTTTATTTCTGACATCACATAATGAATGTCTCCACATTTTGCTGATGGCAATGTGGTCGATTTGATTTTCTGTTGCATTATCTGGGGAAACCCAAGTGACTTTATGCAAATGTTTGTGCGGGAAGAGACTACCTCCTATGGTGAGGCCCATGGTGTTACATAATTCATAGAAACGCTCCCCATTATCGTTCATTGTGCCGAGAGCATGTTTACCCATCACTTGCTTTCTTCCATTGTTATCTGGCCCGATTTGTGCGTTGAAATCTCCCATGACGAGCTTTATTTCACCTCTAGGGCATTTATTTAAAACAGAGTATAGGGAGTCATAAAAATTTTCCTTGATTTGTGGGTCGGTGACTTCAGTAGGCGCGTAACACTGTATGCATGTGAGGGTTCTGGCTCGAGTTTTAAATTTTGCCAGAATTATTCGGTCGCCATGTGGTTGCCATTCTATGAGCGCTTGTTTAGCTTCTTTGGATAGTAGAAAGCCTACTCCACTTTCTCTTTTTTCGCCTGTGGCCTTTCCAGAGTAGATGAGTGTAGCGCCGGAGGATGTTTTGTATTCGCCGCAGCCATTCCATCTTACTTCGCTTAGCCCGATGAATAAAAGATTGAGACGTACAAATTCACGTTCAAGTTGAGCAAGTTTTGATGTTTCTGCTAGAGTTCTTATATTCCAGGTTCCGAATCGTTTCCGTATTTTCATTCCAATAGTCCAATTAAATAAAATATTTTAAATGGATTCCAAACATGATAAATTTAAAGGAATAAAAATATATTTCAATCATTTAGACATGCAATAATCACATTATAAGCTATTCATCATTTTCTGCAAAGCAATAAAATGAACTCCTTTTAGCTATAAATCACAATAATTGGATGCTACAAACTTATATTCAATTAAGACTAACATTTTAATTAATATAACATAAGATTCGAAAGGATTAAAAATTCATAGTGTCATAAGGTAATCACAGCTACAACCCAATATCGATTTGTTGTGAATATATAAGAGCTAGAACAAAAATTATATTTATTATAGTAAACATACACTATTAAAAACCTACTCTGGTTCGTTTTCTTTAGGCTCATGTTCGGGTGTAGTAAGAAATGTCCTTTCTAGAATTACTCCCTTTTTTATGCGTTATTATTACATGGGTTGTTATTTCGAAGGATATCTATTTAACCTATTCGTACCAAAATTTAATTCGAATAATAATTTTAAGTTAAAAGTGACCAACAAATGTATTAAAGGCTAGACTATTATCTATATATATGAAGTACCCGATAGTAAAAAGTATCATTTAAAAAAACTTATTTTTTTTAATAATAAATCTTGTTAAAATGAATAGAAATAAATTTCAGGTGAACTCTTATCTTGGTTAACTCTCTCCATCGATAGTGCAACTAAAAACCACATATTTTTTGTTAAAACTTTTGCTGCTGACAGTTGGTAAATAAGTTTCTTGAAATTAACTTTTAAATTAGCTAAGCAAGCCACAAACTTAACCACTGCAAAACCCGCACACCTATTTCGGCCAAAGTCTATAGAGACAAAAACCAACTGCATTGTGTATTTGTGAAAATGTGAGAAAAAGTCTACATATGGAAATGACGTGCCTAACAGTAAATAAAAGATATTTAAACTTTGAACAGCAAACAAACAAAAATTACAAAAAAAAATAAATTAAATAAACTAAAAATGTCTTTAAATAAAGTTTGGTTTAAAATAAATCCGTTTTGTCTCTATTAAGTACGCCTCATATACTCCGAAACTATCCCACTGCCGTGCACACACGGACTAGTTTTAATACTTCAATGTAACTTACACCCCCACTGACGGAATGTTTATTGTAACTGCTGTGGTCATGTATAAAGACACCCAGGGGCTTCATAATTAATTACCAGCAAAATGCGACACCAGCTGCGTGGCTGCACTGGTGTCTGTGTGTGTACGCTCTTTCACTGTTGTTTTTGTTTTTTGCAATAGTGTGGGTGAATGTGTTGGTATCTATTTTCAGTTTTGTGTAGTTACGGTTTGGGTTTGCGTGTCGTATGAGTGTTTTTTTCTTTTGAAATCGCCTGAAGCACTCACACCTTTGCTTTTTGTGATTTTATAGAATTCTTAGAAAAATTACGCTTCCTTAAGTTCTTAACACATAACAAAGGATTGGGTAAATATCTGCAGAGTTTGCAAAAGTTTTAAAATTTTATATCAAAATCAAATTAAATAGATTCTATTGTGATTCGAAGTTTCCTAAATCGTGTATTTTTGAAAAGTTTTGATTAAAATGTGTGATATTTATTTTCAGTTCAAGTAAAATTTTTATGAAAATAACTGAAACTATAACTACTTCTGTTTGTTGAGTTTGAAGTTTATTTTGTAGATGTCTGAAATTGATATATAAAAATATATTCTAGAAACAATGTTGAGTAATGTACTGTTCTGTAACTATTAAATTTTGAATTTGTTTCTCGACCTGGTTTGCTTAATAATGTTTTTTTATATATTTTATATCCGGCGAGAGGTAACCTGTTTTTTGTATTTTGTTAAATTAAACGTTTGTTTAATATTTTTTCATATATTCTTTATTTCGACTCTTTTTCTTGAGAGTCGTCATCACGACCAGAACTGTCATGTTTTTGGTTTCGTTGTCCGTATTTACATAGTGCAATATAGACTTTCAAGCAGAGTCGAAATATAGAGTATATTTAAAAATATTAAACAAACGTTTAATTTAAATAAAAAAAGGTGACCTGTAACCCGATATAAAATATTTAAAAAATGTTGTTTTATAACTTTTAAGCATAATAGTTCATTCTTTACGTAGCTGCTTAGTAAATACATAATAATTAATTCGTACTGTTAGATATTCCATATTATGATTATGATATTATTTACATACTAAATGATACCGTCATGTATTCTTTTAGAAACATCAAGGAATGTATGAAATGATAAAAAATATTATTTTATTTTCTTCTTTTCATTATTTCAAACTTTTCCGTTTCTTCCGTTACTTTGATTATATTTTTCTTTTTATCAGATGGGCATTGTTGTCTTTTTACATTAAAAATATTTTTGCAGAAGTTATCTTTACCAATCTAACAAACAATTGTTAGTTTTATTAGTTTCAAGCAATAATATATTTTTAAGAAATTTAGTTTTGAGTAGGGTACTTAATACCTTTTTCTTTTTCTTTTTTTTTTTTGAAATACGTAGTATACATTTGTTTATTGTATCTTCTCATTGTAAATGAGACTATCAATAAGTTTTAAAATATTATCACTAATTACATAGTATCATATTTTTTATAGTCCCTATACATTCCACAATATAAAATAATATGATTTAACCATATATTAGATACCTCATTTCAACCTAAACTAAATGTCTTAATTATATATTGCAATTTGAAGCTTTCCGACTTTTTACAAATACCGTAGAAAGTAGTTTATCCAAATTTATCTTGAATTGTTCTCTTAGATAATACATGTTAAAAATTGGTCTATAAAAGTGGAAGATACCTCCAAGTCTAATATTTCAGTCACAAACTTATTGTTAATTGGTCTTCTACTAGTAACTAATAACGATCCCGCAGTATCCATTGCCATTTACACTAATAAATTTCATTTTGCATATCTGCAATTATATGCCTGACAATATTGGAGATTTTTGACGCTATACCATATATATTATGTTTCGCTACCTATATGCAATTGGTAACAGCTTTAGACATTAAAATTTCAGTTAACTCCAAATAATGGCAGGTGTAGTGGTAATAGTATATCTACATCATTAATTATAAATTGTGTCTGAAAATATCTCAACTCAATAAAACTGAATGTATAACTAACCTATTAGAGACTATTTCTTAGTAGTAACCGCTTTAGTATATCTTTTCATTCTATTTCTTTCCTATCCTGCTGTTAATATTTTGCTTCCATTAAAATTTTACTGTTCAGTATTTAACTTTTTGTTTTTATGATGTCCTTTTTTTATAACCACGTATATATTTTTCAAAATAAAGCAACAAAATCATTTCCATTACTGGTAAAGAATATTTTTGTGTAAATATAAATACAAAGTTGCTCATATGCTCCTGCAGCTCATATAACTTTCATCGCTCGACTCTATATTGACCGTAAAATATCATAACTTAATTGACAAGTTAAAGCCAACTAAGAACATCAAAGTGTTAAGATGAGCAGAGAATACACAAATGTCAATACGGAAACGTTAACTTTAGTATTTACTCGCAAATACACACTGACTTATATACATCTCCACGTTTTTGTATAGACCAATATGTATAGATATACATATATAGTCATATGCATATATACACATAGTTGTACAGACATAGTTTTTTATATTGAAGTTTATTTTTATACCAGTTATGGAATTATGTATGTTTACAGAACCCATGTATGTACGTGTGTACGGGTGTATATTTTTGCAGCATTAAATTTGTAACGGTCAACAAAATAAAAGTAACTTTTCTGTCTCCGTTGGTTAACCGCCCGACTTGATTCCAGTTTTAAAAGTTCTTACCGCATTTATTGATTTATATTGATTAGCTTTAGTGCTTGTAGTATATGACACATGCCGCATATGAATAAATATGGAAAGGACGAAGACCTGACTAAATAAACAAAAAAAGAAAATTTTATATTAAAAGTGCAGATTCAAGTGACATTTAAGGGTCATTGAAAAGTTCACTTCTCTCGAAAGTAACATTTTGCAACTGCAACTGTTGAGTGCTGTCAACTCGGTACGTCCTTTTTTATACTATCTTAGTTCATTGGCTGTATGGTTCACTGATTTGTGGAAAAAATCTTCTATAATTTTCTAGTATATAAATTCAAACAACTTTGTGCATTTTTTACTACTGCTTTTAGAGTGAAGAAGCGTGTCTCAAGTATTTGCGCAAACTGCAGATATTATTTTATATGTTTTTCCATTTCGAATTCATTGCGAAGATTGCAGGGAGTTACACAGTCAAAGTAGGATGACATACATTAAACAAATAATTGAAGATGAATATTAATTCTTTTTTATGATATGCTTCAAAGTTTGTGATAATTACAAGTTCTTTAATAATTCATTTAATTAAATGAAACAAGTGTAGTTTGGTTACTTGGATTACGCGTACTGTAATAATTATGTGCACATCTTTAATTGATGATATGTTTGTAAAGTTGTAACAAGTAAGTAAAAAACTTCAGTTTTTATAATATAAAAAATGTATTATATCAAACCAGTTAAGTATGTCACTTATTTTTTCAAGTTATGAATATTAAAAAAAAGATGTTCTTCTTATTTATAATTTAATTTGACATATATACAATTTACTAGGAAATGAACTACTAATTAGGTTTTGACTACAATATTATAAAAACAAATAAATAATTATACAAAATATATTTCTATGTATTTACCAATGCAATTATTTATACAGCGTGTATTATATTGTTAATTAATAATATTTTAAAATGAAGGCAATTATCTAAATGCTTATAGTTCGACGTGATTTAGTAATGTATCACATATATTTGTGGTCTTTTTTACAGTCTTAACTTCAATCTCAATAATGACGTGAAATGTGGTTAAGTCAACAACTTTGCTAACTTGATTCATATTTAAATCGGTTTCGAGTATAAAGTTACGAAATTCTTTCAAACATTTCATTTTAGTCGGAAATTATATAAATATGATTACAATACGACAATTTAACTTACGAGACTTCTGATCTTTTTTCTTTAATACAGTTTATAGTCATAAATAAATTTATAATCTATGAAAAAGACATGCCAAGGTGGATATCTTAAGACTATACTCTTAATTTAGGTAATAAGAAGACTTTATAAAGTGCTTGTTATCAGAAGAAGATGATGTGTGTCTGTTGGAGAATACTTTGAGAAGAAAGAAAACTTCTGTATCAATTCCAATAAACTTTAAACAATTTCGATTGCGCGGCAAGAATTCATAGAATTAAACTTTTATGTTTATTTCTTTTTTTTCCTGTTGCAGTTCACATTTTTTAAATCCTGTTGATATAGTTCCTTACATATATTTAGTGAATAATCTAGAAATACTATATGATCTACTGTGAAGTAGCGAAAACACTCTATGAAGCAATAATTATAAGATAAGGAATAAGATATGAATATAGTACATGAAAAAGATATATGTATATATCAGTTATATCAGCTAGTTGAATCAGTGCACTTGAGCACTTTTATTCTGTATTAACTGCGAGGTTTCTTCATAACCACTCTGTACGCCTTGACAGGATTATTGTTTATCTGCAAATTCATCAAACCCAAAAGATAGTATAATGGATACTGCTATAGATATTAAAATTTTATTATAACCATCATGAAATATTATATTCATTATATTAAAAATAATGATCCAAAGTGGTTTCGTGAAGCTTTTAACTGTGATTAATTATTTCAGTAATTGTTTCATATATAAGCAATCTATAAATATTTAGCTTTTTCTTTAATATATGGAGATTTCTGTATCTGAATTTTTGCAATACCATTTATAGTACCTAATAATAATCCATATCTTCTCTAATTTGTATTCCTTAATTATTATTTTTAAAATCCCACTTTTTCAGTGTACACAGATAAGCCAGTAAACCACTATGAGTGACAATTTCAAGCAATTTTCGTATACATTGCCCCTATTTAAATAGCTGTTGTGCTCCTGCAGATCTGGCGATATAGCCTGGAAAGCATAACTTTTGACGAACACAAAAGCTACCATTCATTATCACTTACTTTTGTATAGCTTTTTGCACACTTAACAAAACACTCAACACTTGGCAACATTTATGATGGAGTGTATGCAGCATGCAACATACTGGAGTGTGCAGTACCGCACTTCATCACAGCCCGCTGGCAAGTAGACTAAATGACATGTCTCGAAAAAGCATGGAAGTTAAAATAAAAATAGGAATATACTTCGTACTCGAATATAAAGCGAGAAATATAGGTCGAAAAACATACACAAAAAGTGCTGAAATTGCAATTCTCCAACAGATTTTTTCCACTTACTTTTGTGTTTTTATTTCCGTTTTAACTTTAATTTTTCTCCTTTATTTGCACATTTGCAACAGCACAGTAAAGTGTAAAAGTTGGCGCGTCTGCAAGCTGATTTATCCTGAACACAAGTAAGCGCGGTGCAAAGTCGAAGTTGCAAGTTGCAAGTACGACGATCCTTGCAATGGAAAATGTGAGTACTTGATGAATAAATAAACAGAAATGCACGTGAAACTAAAGGAAAACTGCTGCATAACTCATTTTAATTGTCATTTTGATGCTTAAGCGGAAGTTGTTCAGCAACATAATTTTGTATTAAAAGGATTAAAAGGATTAAAGTGCTCAGTGCGATGAAAATGAAAATTAAGTTGCAGCAAACTTGCGGTGTGTGAAGTTTTAAGCAAATTTTTTGTTTTGTTTAAAAATAAATAAAATATTAAAATGTCTATTTGAATTTAATATCTGAATATCTCAAGAAAAAATTGCTTAATAAGAAAGTTCCAATTGAAAAAATAACTAAATGCATAATGCATAAAAAGTTGAAGAAGAAAGATATAATCTCTATACAAAGTTTGTGTTTAACGTAAAGCTGTTGTTTAAAAACTTCTTGTGTCAAATCTAGTTTTAACTTAATTATAATACTCTTAAGGTATAATGATAAATTACGCTTAATTTATGCTATTATATTATAAATGTTTAAAAAACTATCTTCCTTTCAACGAAAAATCAGATAAGGTATTAAAAAGAAATACTTTCCAAAAATAAATTACCTGTTCCTAAATAAGGCTTTACTTCTCAAATAAAAATAACTGAACTCATATATAGCCCTGAAGATTTTTGATATTCTCATAACTAAAGAAGGGCAGTGACAAATGAGATGGAGGACCGTCTCCTGCCCATCGTCAAAGTCACAGCCTCGACAAAGTAAAGGGTATGGTAGACCCAGTCTCATAGCATGCTTCCGAATTATGTACTGGCCTATTAGTACAGATATCGTAGTGCTGAGCAGGTTCTGCCTTAGTTGAAGTTGCTGACTAGTGAGTTTTTCGTCCACAACCGACCAAGTCAACCTAGATATCTGAGAATGGGATTTATCAGACCAGTATTGCTTGGCTATGATCAGGTATTTTTGTTTAATTGTCAGTTTAACTGTAGCAAGAGGAACGCTTATGTGTGAGCAGTGGATGTCAGGGAGAAGAAATATCACACTATATATGAAACGACGTACTAAATTGAATTCGTATCAAATACAAAATATACCTTTTCACTTTGTGGATGAAGCCGATCGGTACTGCACTAAGTTTAGGAAGGATTAAAATTTTGTAGACGTCAATAAATTATTTAAAATATTTATGTCTATGTAAATATTCAAATTTGAGTTTCGTTCAATTAAAATTTCTTGGTAGTTGAAAAAGTATTAATAAGCAAAAGATTTATTTTATATACGCTTCAAAAGATATGAAATTTAAAGCACTGTTTAAACAAATACCCATGAGTACATTAAAAAAAATATAAAAATGCCATACCTGACTTAGAGCACTTAGAGATAGAATATATTAATAAAACATATCGTGAAATGAAAATAGCTAAAGTTCTAATTACCAGCAATAAAAACATTTCCCTAAAACTAAAAATATGTTTAAAATACCTATGCTGATGTAACCAATATTTATTTTATTTATTTATTAATTTAAATAAAAATACTTATACATATTCTGTGTGTAGTGAATTACCAATAGTTGCTGTATCTCATGGCAGTCTTTAAATTTATGTGAAAACTCTTAATCGAATTCGTTGACCCACTTTTCTGCAACTTTTCCCAGCTAATATATTTGCAAGTAATTTCGTTACCTGGAGACTCTTTCCCAAAAAAAAAAATTATTTTCGGCGAAGTGCAACACTTCATATTAACATACAAACTTGATACATTTTTATAAGCACATAAGCATCGAAAATAACAACAAAATACTGCGGTGCGCAGTCTGACTAAATGTTGCAATATTTTGGCATTTTGCCACACTGGAAACTGTGGCAAAAGGCTGAACTTTCGAAACTACTTTTAAGCATAATGTCACGATTTAACTGAATTTTAATAAATTTTAATTTGTTTATAATTACACTAAAAAGCCTTCCAAATTTTTTAATTTATTTTTTACTTAAATTAAGTGGTTGCTTAAAAGGCTAAAGTAACTAAAATTGAACTTAAGTGATAGTAATTATTTGGAAGTTTATTTGTTGTATATGTGAATAACTGTGTACTAATACTGAAATAAATAAAATAAATAATGTTATAAATTTAATTTTTATTTTTATTTTTAATCTAATTTAATATCTATTATTTGTTATTATTATTTTATTATTTAATTTATTAATCGTACACAGACATTACTGTTATTAGAGTGTCGAACTTTTTTTTAACAACCTACAGTCTTCTGTACCCTCTTTATGATATCAGGATATATCACGATTCAATTGCCACGATATATTACAGATGGTCTTATATTGCACAAACCACATTACTGAGTCTTATGTCTTCATCTGGCCTCTGTAATTAATTCGTTTATATATCAGAGCCGGGCAAACTAAACTCCAAAAAGAGTTTCACTAACTTCATTTGATGTTTGCGATTGCTTCAGAAATATTATTTACGGTAAAAAATAATCTTCTGGTAAATTGAATAGCAACTGCATTTTGAAATCAAAACTACTGACAAAATATCTTCGATTTTAAACAGCCCGCAGTTATCGCGTCTGTTAGTTAAGAAGTGAGTCCTGACTTCATACCTTAGGTAACAGCTGTAGACACATTTACATATTTCATAAACATTTTTGTATTACCAGCTAAAAGTCCTTTAACTTCCTTCAACATGTCTGTGAGATCATCCAATATGACTTTTATGATATGAGATACTACACTGCTTTCTAATGGCGGGTTGTGATTATAAAGAATGACTTTAACATACGATTATTTTTACCGTTTCTAATGAAAAAATTACTGTGTCCTTATTAATTCATTATAATGTGTAACATTAGACAAGTGGAATATTACAGCAATTAATGTTACTAGTTTAACTTTAATTAAAGTTATTTATGTTACAAAAAAAAAAGAAAAAAACAAAAAGCCTTTCATGCCACGTTTATTTTATATCCTAGGATAAAGGATTGTCAAATTCATATGTCTTTAGAAAATTTTAGTTAAGGATTTACGTCACAAGTGTGAACTATTAATGTACATATCTTTCATAGAGTATTGATATTTATATATAAATGTATATAAATCTATATATGTGTATATGGGCGTATGTGCGACAACATTCATAAGCAATAAATTAAATTTATTTAACAGCCGTAGGCTTGTTGACTCTCACAGTTTTAATAGCTCTCGTTCACGGTAATTCTCTCTAATATTTATCGAAATTCATGGAAATTAGAACAAAATGTTCATAAAAGAATTAGACCATAGAAAAGCCTTAAATTTTAATTTAGGCACGTATTCCTTTTCTTAGTAGCTCTTTTATTTTGTTTTCGGACATGTACAACCACAGCAGTTCAAACATGATTTATGTACTTCCCACTTTGGGTGGTGGCGCGGTCATGCTTACAATTGACAGCATAAAAAACATCAAGCACGCTACCAAACACGCTGGCATATCCTCGAAATAGAAACAAATTGTGAATAGTAAAAAAATAGAAAATAGGCAGGATATGAAAAATCATGCAAACAAAATCAAAAACCAATTAAAATAGTAAGCAACCTAAACTTCATGTACATACAGTTTTTTTGTTGTTTGTGAATAGCCAATTTAAGTCTGAATACATGGAAAAAAATTTTTTATTGTTGGACAACCAAAGTCCCTGGTCCACAGAAAAGCGAAATATTTTCCAATATTTATTTTTATACACATTAAATTTTTATATGTTCAATTTTGCAGAATTTTTATTCTGACCTCGATGGGATTCGGTTATATTCTTTTGGACTATGCACCTCGGCGGGA
This sequence comes from Teleopsis dalmanni, assembly GCF_002237135.1. NCBI lineage: Eukaryota > Metazoa > Arthropoda > Insecta > Diptera > Diopsidae > Teleopsis > Teleopsis dalmanni. Next base: position 129,861,579 of record NC_051847.1, read on the forward strand.
AATGCTATTTACTTGCGGTCAAAAAAAAATATAAAAGTGTGAGTTTAAGTTTTTTATAAAAACACCTTTGAAATAAAAAATATTTAAGCTATTCTGATTCTGTCAACAAAATCCACCAATAGACAGGTTCCTTGTTTTTGTATTTCTGTGGTAAAAAATTTTATTGTTAAGGATCGAAATTAGTTTTTAATTAATTAAAAAAAAACATAGTAAAAAATACCAATAGCAAAATAAAAATGTAATTAGAAAATTTATAATCGCAAGTAGTAGATATGAATAAAATTTTAAAAACCGAAACTGGCGCTGGACTGAATACCCTCAAAAAATAAGAATCGTGGTTATAGACCAAAAATTAGTTAAAGACAAAACCTATAGCAGGAATTTCTAGAAATTAAAAAATATTAAAAAAATATTAAATTTTAGGTTATAAATAAATACGAAATTTTAAGTGTCTATGGTCTACCATATCAAAGCTATCTGAAATCATGAAATGAAATGGAAATGTTTGTCAAGGTTCAGTGTTACATCTGGCGATAAAAGAGTATAATTAACACCGTCATCTAAGTAGGTAGTTGGTTGCATTGTTGTATAATTTTAAATAGAGGTTTTATATATTGTATGTTGGTTTATATCAGGGCTGTTCAGACTAGATGCGATTGTGAGCCAATACAAATCACTGTATATATTAAAGGGTCGCAGAAACAAGCACATACGTCCATAGTTGTTTTTGACAAAAATAGAAATACGGTTGTAATGTTAAGTCTCTTAATTTATCAATTTAAATTTACCAATACACCATAGGAAAATTTGCGTAATTGTTAGATTAAAATCATGACGCAGTCCGCACAAACATTAGCCGCGAGCCGTGTTTCGGACAGCCCTGGTTTATATGATAAATAAAAAATAAATAAAAAATTTTTTGGAAGTTTTTTGGATGCTTTTTAAAAACCTTTTTGTTACAATATTTATTTAAGTAATTACCAAATATTGCCTTTGTGGTGGCACTAAATAAATATCTGGTCTCACCGTGAATAGATAGTAGCAGAATATAGTAGGAACTATATTTATCGCCGAAAATAATGCTACAGTACAGCATAGGAGGAGCTCTTCTCTGTTACAAAAAGTTCCACTTAAGTGGATATAAAACTAACTATGCTTATAATGAAGCAAGCGAACTGCACTTAACTGCATCGGTGATCTATTTTTTATATACGACTCACTAGTGCAGTGATCATCAACTACATTCAACACTCCAAAATTGTACAATATTTCTGATTACCTAGAACCCTTCATAACAGATTATTTCATACTTAAAATGCTAAATGTTCCATATAGAATAGTATTTTTGAGAGTATATACATTTTGAGAGTTTTTGGTAGAGTTTACTCTAAACATTATTCAGAAACTATTAAGGCCTTTGTTTAAACTACAGTCAATAGTTTTAGTCATAATCATATTTCAAATTATTGTATCTAACAATCCACTAAGAAAAAGGTAGACCTTGTTCTGTAATTTGATGAACTCGTTTTGTTTAAGTGAAATAAAGTAGATGCACACATGTATTAATTAATTACTAATTAATTGATTTTTCGTTTATTTTAAAATTTTTTTATAATTAGCTGTGAAGCATAAATCGATCACTAAGAAACTTTTGTAAAAGATAACCATTTCGCTTGAAGTGAAGGGAACCTGTTGTTTAACAATAGTAAGAGTAATCGTAAAATATAGAGGTCAAATATTAGGCTCACAGTCCTTACAGGGCACTGGACCATAGGATGGCATGGAGCTAGACTTGGCCTACCATGTGGTATCTTCTGTAATGCGTGTTTACCAACTCTCGAAGAAAAGACACCAGAATACCTGATGTGTCTATTTCTAGGTTTGGCCGGAACTAGGCTTAACAAGGCTCTCTAGCATTAGCATCGGTCAGATTCTTACATTTATAAATGCCTCTGGCTGGTTCTAGTAGCCCTTTTTTCTACTACCCACTATTACGAGGTTTTGTGGATTAAAAACGGCTTTTTTTAGCTAATTGAAGATGACTTCTTTCTCCCTCTACCACAACAAACTAAATACTTGTGATTCTTAAATCAAAAAAACCGTTACAGTCTTAGTCCACAGGCTTTCTACTTTGTTTGTAATGACTTTCTCACAAAAGTTATTTTTTTGAATCGTCAGCACATTTGCAATTAGTATATTTATAATGGCTTTGTTTCCACTACTAGAATAGATTTCTGTCATGTGTGCTTATCTTGAAAATCACTCATTATTACTCCTCTTAAAAAAGTTTATTAATCTCTGTAGTGTGAATAAAGCCATATTTTTCTAAGTAAAGGTTGCGCTTGCAAAGGCTAGTATATATATTCAACTTGTTTCATTATTAGAGATTCTAACAGTAATACTGAAATCAGTATTGTTCCCTGAGATATATTGTCTCTTTACTCATTGATCTTCACTCTAGTGGTATATAAATTAAATTTGTCCTCGGATTGACTGTAATATTGACCTTCATGATTGAAAATCCCAGATATGAATATATTATAAATCCCTTCTTACCATGTAATACACGTAATTTCGAGACCCACATATCTAATTCACATTGACTTAAAATTTTTAAGTCACATTTGTGACTAAATTTTTCTGCACCATTCACGAAATCCGAAAGTAAATTTGATCTGGGGTAATATGAACTGCTCAGCCGGGTTTCCCCACATCATCGGTACATCATCGTAAAAATTACAAATTTTTCCTGATTATTAAAAATGTTTGAAATTGTAAGAATTCAGCTTTGTCACACGAAAAACTTTAGCAGAATTTATTAGCTGGCAGGGCTGTGGAATGTGTTTGAACGTGCACGCTTGGCACGCTTAGCATGCCTGACGTGCCACCCATGCTAATGAAATATGTGCGGCGTGCAGAGAGCAGCGCTGATATGCAGCTGCGGCTATGTTAATTCCCGTCTACCCGGGCATTCACAAAAATTGCGCTCCAAAGGTAGAATTATTAAAATAATTTCGTTAATTTGCCAAAAGCAAAAATGTTGCTAAGATAAAATGTGTTGCAGCACGCAAGTTGCTTCATTTCAAAATTGAATTTATTTAATAATTTTAATGCATGAAAAGAGCATAAAATTTCTGCTAAAATTTAGCACATAATATTTTTTATTAATTTTTTACGAACTCCTACGGAAGTGGCATAATAATGATATTTCTGGTAATTGTAGGATTCACTGATCTAAGTAGATGTTGAGTGGAATGCAGAGCACATATGTGTAGTGTGAGGTGACAGCTGTGAAGTAGAATACTTAAAATAATTTATTAATTAATATTTTATGGAGACAAGTGTGGTAACGGTTTTTATGCAGCAAATGGGACGGATTAATTCCATTTCTGACGAAAAAATTTTATTTAGAACAATCAGACAATATTTTAATATTAAATTAGAAAACTAGAACTATTTTTAAATATCCTAATAATAGCTCGAAAATTGAGGTATTTTAAGTATTTTAATATAATTAATATAACTTGCTTATTATTACTATTGTTAGGGGATGTGGCACTGCGACCGTCGGATCTATTGTGTTCCTTTTTCGGTTTAGAGTAGATCTCCAAGCTCTGTTGCGTCAATAAAAAGTAGTATAGAACCTACTTTACAAAGTTTTACTGCCTCTTCCGTAAGAACACACATTCCCAGGGCATATTAACACCACATGTGTGGTCGACTCCTTATTCTCTTCACAGAATCTACAATTTGCATCTGCAAGTATTCCCACCAGTCCTGTAAGGTGGTGTATTACTCTATGTTGATTCTGTGTTGATTCTAAGTTTTTCTTTTTATAGGTTCTTAAAATCCTGGTATCTCTTTTTGTTATAGGTATCAATAAGTGATTTGGATTTAGAGAAAGAGAAAGAAAGAAAGGAGAAAAAGAGAAAGGAAAGCATTAGAGAAAGGAGCATACTATGTCCTAGTCCACAAGAAGGTTCTGGCCCTATCATTGATGTGGCTGCTCCTTTTCTGGCTAGTTTGTCCGCGTATTCATTAACTTACTTAAATACATTCTCTTCTTTAAATATGCAATTTTAAATTGAAGGAAATAATAAAGTTTTGCTAGAATAGTATAACCAACTGCTTTGTTATGAATCAATTAATTAATTTAAAAATAAATGAAAAATTAAATTAAATTTTAATTTACTGCGCATTTCTGATGTGAGTTTATGCCTTGGAAAAATCAGCCGGAGGCGATGTGCTAGTGCCTGTCAGAATGGAACTGCAAAGATGTTTTACTGCTCAACTTGGTAAATGAAACTTTGGAAATTATTTTCTAATTGCAACAGCTGCGCTGATTCGCATAAACTAATTTTAAAGTTTTAAAACCTCAGCACATTTATTCTGTGTACTTAAATGCATACTCCGGAAAACTTTCGCTATAAATTAATAATTATTTTTGATTTTATAGAGACAACAGAGCAGAAATTCATTTAATATATTCGAAAATTATTGTTTAGTCAAGCGATTCAAAACAATTGTTTAAGTAGTAATTTTATGAACATTGCTTACCCGAATCGATTATTGAGTTTTAATGATGGCTAAACAAATTCTAATAGACTGAGACTGAGGTGGAGTAGTAGTTGTGTGGATAAATTGTTTTAATGACGTTTAAAATAGGCGGAAACTTGATATTTACAAAGGTCATATAAAATTATTTTAAATTATGACTGTAGAAAGTAATTGAGTTAAAATAAACAAAACTCTTTTACTGGTTTTTAGTTCAGTACAATAGACGATTTTTCAAAGAAATGTATTCTACATAAAATATTTCTCTTACTCAATTTCAATTGTTTTTATTTAAAGATAGTAATTCTTATAATAAATAAGGGTAAAATTTTCCCTTCATTTAGCGATCCTTCAATAACTAAATCCTTCAGATAAGTATAAATATTTTTTTTCTGCAGATAAAATATTACATTTAAAAATTTAAACTTATTACCAACGTGTACTCCCTGAAGTAACATTTCTTCAAATCTGAGTTAAAAGTTAAAACTATCAAAACCCTTTCATTTTTTGATGTTGGTTAAGACCGTATGTGACCTAAGTGAATCCGCAACATCTCCATCGCTACATTAGAGACTTTTTAACAGACTTTTAACGTTCCTCACTATAGTATCAATTGTATTGGATTATTTAAACTTCATCTTACACTTTAAGTTATATATTGTAATTAATCTATTTTTTTATAACTGCAGCTTTTAAAATTTGCTATATGATATCAGAATAATTATTCAAATTCATCTACACTCTACTCTGATTCAAAACATTTATAAAAGTGTCCAAATCTCTAGCTGTCGTATACAACCAGAAATTTGTCACAGTCTTGCGCACATGACCCACACAAAAGATCAAGTGTCCAAGCCATCAATGTGTCGCTAAATAGCAACACCCGGATCACAGTGAGTTATGATCACTAATCTTTAAAATTCATCTGCAAATTACTCTGATTTACAATGCATTTCACATTTTATGTTATGAAGAAAAAGAGAGGGCGATACGTTCTCATTCTGTTTTAGTTCAGTAAAAATCGCTAACCCAATATTCAAGATTTAAATTCAACGTTAAGTGACATCCGATAACTTGGGAAAAATATGGGAATACCAGACTAAGTATTTTATAGTTACGGATTTTCAAAAATTCATCCATTGTGTAAATTTAATTTTTATGAGTATCGTAAAGTGTTCCTAGGAAATATTTATAGAAAGTTAAGTTTTGTTATTTCTGTTTATAATATTTTTACTCAAATCAGTTAGCTTAGAAAATAAGCCAAAACACCAATTTTACTTTAAACAAAGGCATTGCATTACAAAAACTAAATAGAAATTATTAAACTATTGCTTCCTTATGTAAAGAACTGCAACTATAGAGTGCTCTACAGCGCTATAAAAGCAATCTACTACTGACGCTTAGAGTTACAGTTCCTATTTAATATAATATATACATATATGAAAGAAAGTTTGTACAAGTTTGTACCCTCAAGACCGTTTCTGTGATCAGTTCACTGCACTATTTATACTGTCAATATAGCAGTAGACAATGATATTACGTTCACCACACCACATGTTGAGAAAAATTAACATAAAAGTCATATCAGATTATAAGCAAATTAACCCATCAACAGATGTGCAAACATAAAAGTCTAGTACGGTTTTGGGTCTGTTGGTTAAGGAGCACCGACTCTGAGCTTCAAATTTTGCAGAACACGAGTTCGATTCCTGGTCCTTGCAGTTTTAAAAAATTACTTACGAATAATTATATACAAAATTTATTTCCAAGACCACTGATGATGGGTATTTAGCAATACTCGAAGCAACTATATGGTCAGCCAAAAATTCAATTAATTAAAATAATATAAAATGAATTTTTGTTGCTGTAGTTCACTACTTTTTTAGTTATTATCTATATAAATATTGTCAATATTGCAGCAACTGATTAAGAAAACATAAAACAGTACCTTTTATGCAGGAATCGTAATATGTTTGCAAATTTTGCTTTTATAATAAACAATAACTGTATATTATATGTATGTATGTATATTATATTATATATAGTATTTATATAGATTTGTTGTGATAATAATAGACAGCTTATGCAAATGTTGTTGCTGAAGTTTTCTCCTTGATTGTTGTTCGGTTTATATTTTTCTTTAACATAATAAAAAATGTTACCCCAGCTATAAACAAAAAATAGGAAATGACGTTAATATTACAAACTACCTCTTACAATAGTCAACAATGATGATGATTTATTTTCACCTAAGTGGAGCATAAAGCCTCAATGGAGAAGCACAGTCAACAACAGATCATAACATTTTCTTTTATTTTTTATCACTCATAAGTGAAATTTGTAAAGAGACTACGATTTCTGCATAAATAAGTCCTTCTTATGATTTTACAATCAATTGGAATATTAAAGGACTACTACATCAAATTACCATCTAACTTCCTTTCTTTTATGCATATAACCTTATTAATATAATGAACTCTTATCTCATTTAACTCGAATCCTTTGTTTAATTTTATTATTTATATAAATAATATATAAATATGAGTGTATTAAAATGCAAAGAAATAAAATCCAAATTTAATTAAATTTATTTTATTAAAAATCTTCTTATATGTTTATAAATAAATTTTTCCAACTAAACAGGTTTTATGTTGCTAAATTTATTATTCTATCTTTTATGCTGTTTAATGCTGAGAATTTAACTAAATCATTTTACAAATGTAAAATGTCAGATATTTACTGGAAATCTGCACAATCTCGATGCCGTGCGCATACTTGCGTAAGTAAATATTTGTTCTGTCGTCTGAGTTCTGAATTCTGAATTGTGAATCCAGCATCTTGACTTTGTTGTGTGTATTTAGCATTTGCCAGCAGTTATCATTGTTCTTCGTATCTTCGCAGACAAGATACTGTGTATCTCTCACAAGTACTGAGGAATTTACAGTTTTTGGATATTCACAAAAAATGACATAAAATATTTGAAATCTAAGTAAGGAATTTAGAGGCTTAGAAACTTTAATATAAACTCTTGAAGTATGAAAATCTTTAAAAATTTCAAGTTTTCTGCTTTAAAACTGACACAAATCCAAAGAACGTGGGAGTATCAAAATACATTACTGTTAGGATTCGTAAAAATGAAATGTAATCAAAAATAATTGTTTATAAAAATATTAAAATAAAATAAGAAAAATGTGCAATCCTTATTTTATTTCTTATGAACAAAATATGACATTAAAACCTGCATAAGTAGACGTTGAGATTATAGATAAATCGCTTCTTTAAAACTGTGTCCTTAAAATAGACTTAATATTAATATTACACAGAAGACTCATACTAAAAAAGGAATTAAAAAATGAAATTAAATATATAAATCAGAATTCAACCAGCTCAAATTTCGTGAATGATGTCCTTGCGATAAAACGCCAAATTTTAGTTAGTATTTATGCAAGACAGGACTGCGGTGTTTAACGATAAATGTGTTCTAAGATTAATTTTCATTATACTTAAGTTAATAATTGGGTAAACTTCAGTACCGTTGAAGAACTAAGTTTGATTAAAATTGTTCATTACTAAAGCATAATATATAAAATGCAGTAAACTAATAAAGAATGAGTCTATACTCATAATTAATAACATATGAAATGATGTTTATCTATTACTTTAAATCGTATAGTTTAAAAGGCTGATAAATAAGCTCAATGTTAGCTAGTACATATGGGTCACCTTCATCAATTTTAATAAAAATTCATAGTTTTTTGTATTGCGTACTGAAACTACTGCTATTTTACTCATTCAGTTAATCCGTACAAGCAAAATTTTTTATATATATTTGTTACTTGTTGTCTAGCTGCCGATTTTTTTATTTTTAATGCGGTATTATTCTCATATCTCTATAGTGTGCCTTTAACATTTTTGGCAATCAGTACAAAAGTAGACTTCAACAGATAAAATAAAATAAGCAAATTCAATAAGAAATTAGAAAGCCAAACAAAGTTTTGTTTGATACTCTGAAAACCAATTTCACAACCTCAGTACTGATCAGTAGATCATTTAAGTGGTTAAGTCTTTTAGAGGTTTCACTTGTTGTGTACTTTACTATATTCTGCCTTTTCACATTCAGTATCTAGTTTGGTTTTTTACCATATCAAGTGCATATGTCAGCCACATTAAGTCCAAAAATAGTTTTCATAAAATAATACAATAATGACATACTTATAGGAAATTAAGATAAAAATAATATATAAAAAGCAACATAAATACAAAATTAAATTAAAAAAAATTAAAATCAAGATATTTTAACAATACTTATTAACATATGCCAGTGAATACTTATTCTATTTAATGCATCCATATTTCTATTTCCATATCTAATTTCTATCCATCATGCCTATCATCTCCTTTGTTAAAATATATGAAAGTATGTAGATGTAAGTTTTAAGTACACATATATTTTTTTTGCAAAAGCAGTTTCTATCTTTTCAATATACGTGTGAAGTCGGGTAATATCTGTGAGCTTTGAATAAGGTATATTTCAAGTCTGTTGACCTCTTCGAAACGTGAGTGGCCTCATATTTGGCCTCCATATGCTATTTGTGTTAGAACGGTCCCCTTCGCTTCAAGCGGGATGGTTATCTTTTCATAAAAGTTATCTTGTAACGCATTTATGCTTCCTTCAACTGCTGATTGTTTATCGGTTACGTGTTTATATTATTTGAATTTTTTTGTTAGCAGTTTCCCAAATACTTATATTTAGAAGGCAACTTAAACTGTCTATCATTTTTTGTAATGTACTTGGGTCATAAACAACATCTCTACATCACCCGCATATACCAGTATCCGAATACTAACTTTATCAATAAAGATAACTTATTTGAACTCATAGTGCTATAATACATAAGGGACAGAGCCCTGAAGCTATACGCGAGAACTGACAGGCTGCCCCACATAGTACTATCTAATCTGAGAGCAATCACTAGCCATACAGGGTGGTATGCAGATCTTAGATCAGTCATCGAATAATCAGCGAAGCTTGTGAGGAATACATAATTTAGTCAAAGAGAAGGGAGGGACTCTGTAGAAACCCCCCAGCTAAGAAAGAATAAAAGTGCTCAGTTGCAATAACTAGGAAAAACCTCAACATAAGATTCTACTGTGCATGGTTTTGATTCTTTCTAGTTATTCAATTAACTTTTTGCAGCACTTACCAATACAGATATATCTGTGTGTTTTCTGTTTAAAACATATTTTATGATTCACGAATCGGCTATTACTTAACAATAAATCACATCAATTGGCAAGTAAAAACGCAACAATAAACACAATAACTCAAATACACTGAAAAGTCTAGGGATATTATCATTTATTAAATTATTTATAAAAGATATTTCAACCGAAACGTAATATTGCACATATTTGCGGTAACCCAGTGGTGTGAAGCGATGAATTTCCTTAATTAATTTTCAATAATATCATCGTCAAACATGCAGTGATGCCATTTTAACATAATTGCATTCAACGTTGCAGTTAATTAGCAGTGGTTAAAGGATTCTTCACCAAACATGAATTTCGCATATTTTCCATTGCACTACGGTTTGGTCTTGTGGCAACAAATTCCAATACAAAGAAATCACAACCTGACCATTTTTGGAATAGTGATGCGGTGAATTGCATGACTTTTGCCATAATGCATAGAGTAATGTTAAATTCTCTGTTTTTGGTTGGGGTCATATCGTTTAATCAAATATTTTTATTGAATTGTGAAAGCATATTTGCGCCATTTATCAGCTTAAATATTTACTTTTGTTTCAGCTTATTAAAAATATTCGACATGTTAGCGAAATATTCCACAAACAATTCATTTGCTCTACCATTCGAAATATTTTGAAGTTCATTCATGCATTTTAAATATTTCCGCACCTGCACCTAGAATGCGGCCTAAAAGTATATGATTTTCGCATTCGACGTAATTGAGTTGCATTCGATAAAGCCGCACGCACTAAATTTTGCAAACATTTATTTATTAAATTGCACAGCATTTGCGAAAGTATTTCATCTAATTATGAAATTCGTTGAAATTACTATAATTTATTATTTATATAATTTGGCTTAAATGCGTTGGAATATTTCAGTGTAATTTGTTGTACATTGATTACGCCCCCTGCAAACGTATGAAACTGTACCACCACATAAAGGAGCAATCGCAGGAGTAAGAGTAAATTTGTTTACTAAATTTTGCTTTAATTTAGCAAAATATTTTACAGCTGAATGAATTCAATTAAATGTCGAAATTAATTTTTCAGAAATTATTACAAATACATTTTATAATAAAAATTTCTGCTACAATAAAAATCCTTTGCTCTGAGGTAATAACAGGCATTTTGGCATTAAATCGCTCAAGGGTAAAATTGGCTTATAAAATAGATTCATTTTAATGAGTAAATTTTAGCTACAACAATTCCAAAAGCTTCCTTAAGTTTCATTACTAATACATAACTTATTGAATATGAAATAATGATTTATATGTCAAAGAATTTAAACTCATGTTGTTTCAGCAATCAATCTAGTGTTTCATGACACGTAACTCTTTTGTTGAAAGTAAAGTTATCAAAGTGTTCAGTATTCATTCACCTCAAATATATTGGAGTCAGTTACAGAGAAAGATACTAAAGTAATTTCAATAAACAAATTTTTAAACTAAATTTCTAAGTTATAAGTTAGAGTATACACTAATTGGGCGCACCTGCCATAATGTCCCATAATATTTATACTCATGTTGATAACTTTGTATATGATATCATATCGCAATATATGATTTTTCACCATACATTGTGACCGAAAAGTTTCCGGTCATAAATAAATAAAACGCAAAATTCTTAATCTTCATCAATATTTATTTTATCTCCTTCAAAATATGCTCCATTAGAAGCGATACACAAATGCCAACGTTTCTTCCAATCATCAAAACATTTTTTATAGGCGCTTTCCGGAATGGCTTTGAGTTCCCTCTGCGAATTCTGTTTTACGTCTTCTATGGATTCAAAACGCGTTCCTCTGAGTGGTAATTTGAGTTTGGGAAACAGGAAAAAGTCACACGGTGCAAGATCAGGTGAATACGGTGGCTGTTCGATGGTATTTATTGAATGTTTGGCCTTAAAATCGTTGATAATGTTGAACAAATTGAGGTGAATCGGAACAAGCCGGGCGTTGACACGTCGCATACACAAATTGTCCACCAAAATCAAACGAGCCATCTCACGACCGATGCCTAGCTCTCGTGCTATCTCTCTAACACTCACATGAGGATTTTTGAACACGATTTCCTTTGCCTTTTCAATGTTTTCGTCGGTGGTAGAGGTCGAAGGTCGTCCAGAACGCGGCATGTCTTCGACGGTCGTACGACAGTCCTGAAAGGCTTTGTACCACTCATAAACTTGAGTTTTCGATAAAACTGATTCCCCATAAGCCTTTTGTAGCATTCGCAACGATTCTGCACACGAAATTTCGTTCGAAAAACAAAATTTGATGCAAACTCTTTGTTCAATATTTTTTTCCATTGTTTTTTTCGCAACGCACTACTGAGGTGAACTGGTTTCAACAGCTGCCGTAAACGAACTGTCTGACAGATCGCGCTCATTTTTGGCATAGTAATTAAGGACAGTGCTGCCAAACTACATAAACTTAAAATATCGAAAAATATACAGCGCGCGAATTTTAAATGAGAATTTCCGAAAGCTTTTCGGTCACAATGTATCACCACCCTTCACATAGTGATATTATGGCATAACCTTAAAGTTATAAAATGGCTTAAAACAAATTATCGTTTGACTATGTAAAATGTGAATACATGAATAAA
>NC_051847.1:129874084-129881373 GCF_002237135.1 Teleopsis dalmanni
TTTAACTCAATTACTTTCTGCAGTCATAATTTAAAATAATTTAAAATGACCTTTGTAAATATCAAGTTTCCGCCTATTTTAAACGTCATTAAAACAATTTATCCACACAACTACTACTCCACCACAGTCTCAGTCCATTAGAATTTGTTTAGCCATCATTAAAACTCAATAATCGATTCGGGTAAGCAATGTTCATAAAATTACTACTTAAACAATTGTTTTGAATCGCTTGACTAAACAATAATTTTCGAATATATTAAATGAATTTCTGCTCTGTTGTCTCTATAAAATCAAAAATAATTATTAATTTATAGCGAAAGTTTTCCGGAGTATGCATTTAAGTACACAGAATAAATGTGCTGAGGTTTTAAAACTTTAAAATTAGTTTATGCGAATCAGCGCAGCTGTTACAATTAGAAAATAATTTCCAAAGTTTCATTAACCAAGTTGAGCAGTAAAACATCTTTGCAGTTCCATTCTGACAGGCTCTAGCACATTGCCTCCGGCTGATTTTTCGAAGGCATAAACTCACATCAGAAATGCGCAGTAAATTAAAATTTAATTTAATTTTTCATTTATTTTTAAATTAATTAATTGATTCATAACAAAGCAGTTGGTTATACTATTCTAGTAAAACTTTATTATTTCCTTCAATTTACAATTGCATATTTAAAGAAGAGAATGTAATTAAGTAAGTTAATGAATACGCGGACAAACTAGCCTGAAAAGGAGCAGCCACATCAATGATGGGGCCAGAACCTTCTTGTGGACTAGGATATAGTATGCTCCTTTCTCTAATATACCAGTATTAAAATAATCCAAAGCACTTATTGATACCTATAACAAACAGAGATACCAGGATTTTAAGAACCTATAAAAAGAAAAACTTAGAATCATAACAGGAATCCCAACAGGGCACTGTAGAGTAAAACACCACCTTACAGGACTGGTGGGAATACTTACAGATGCAAATTGTAGATTCTGTGAAGAGAATAAGGAGTCGACCACACATGTGGTGTTAATATGCCCTGGAAATGAGGCAGTAAAACTTTGTAAAGTAGGTTCTATATTACTTTTTATTGACGCAACAGAGCTTGGAGATCTACTCTAAACCGAAAAAGGGGCACAATAGATAGACGGTCGCAGTGCCACATCCCCTTACAATAGTAATAATAAGCAAGTTGTATTAATTATATTAAAATACTTAATATACCTCAATTTTCGAGCTATTATTAGGATATTTAAAAATAGTTCTAGTTTTCTAATTTAATATTAAAATATTGTCTGATTGTTCTAAATAAAATTTTTTCGTCAGAAATGGAATTAATCCGTCCCATTTTCTGCATAAAAACCGTTACCACACTTGTCTCCATAAAATATTAATTAATTAATTATTTTAAGTATTCTACTTCACAGCTGTCACCTCACACTATACATATGTGCTCTGCATTCCTCTCAACATCTACTTAGATCAGTGATTCCTACAATTACCAGAAATATCATTATTATGCCACTTCCGTAGGAGTTCGTAAAAAATTAATAAAAAATATTATGTGCTAAATTTTAGCAGAAATTTTATGCTCTTTTCATGCATTAAAATTATTAAATAAATTCAATTTTGAAATGAAGCAACTTGCGTGCTGCAACACATTTTATCTTAGCAACATTTTTGCTTTTGGCAAATTATCGAAATTATTTTAATAATTCTACCTTTGGAGCGCAATTTTTGTGAATGCCCGGGTAGACGGGAATTAACATAGCCGCAGCTGCATATCCGCGCTGCTCTCTGCACGCCGCACATATTTCATTAGTATGGGTGGCACGTCAGGCATGCTAAGCGTGCCAAGCGTGCACGTTCAAACACATTCCGCAGCCCTGCCAGCTAATAAATTCTGCTAAAGTTTTTCGTGTGACAAAGCTGAATTCTTACAATTTCAAACATTTTTAATAATCAGGAAAAATTTGTAATTTTTACGATGATGTACCGATGATGTGGGGAAACCCGGCTGAGCAGTTCATATTACCCCAGATTAAATTTACTTTCGGATTTCGTGAATGGTGGAGAAAAATTTAGTCACAAATGTGACTTAAAGATTTTAAGTCAATGTGAATTAGATATGTGGGTCTCGAAATTACGTGTATTACATGGTAAGAAGGGATTTATAATATATTCATATCTGGGATTTTCAATCATGAAGGTCAGTATTACAGTCAATCCGAGGACAAATTTGATTTATATACCACTAGAGTGAAGGTCAATGAGTAAAGAGACAATATATCTCAGGGAACAATACTGATTTCAGTATTACTGTTAGAATCTCTAATAATGAAACAAGTTGAATATATATACTAGCCTTTGCAAGCGCAACCTTTACTTAGAAAAATATGGTTTTATTCACACTACAGAGATTAATAAACTTTTTTAAGCTGGGTAATAATGAGTGATTTTCAAGATAAGCACACATGACAGAAATCTATTCTAGTAGTGGAAACAAAGCCATTATAAATATACTAATTGCAAATGTGCTGACGATTCAAAAAAATAACTTTTGTGAGAAAGTCATTACAAACAACGTAGAAAGCCTGTGGACTAAGACTGTAACGGTTTTTTTGCTTTAAGAATCACAGGTATTTAGTTTGTTGTGGTAGAGGGAGAAAGAAGTCATCTTCAATTAGCTAAAAAAAGCCGTTTTTAATCCACAAAACCTCGTAATAGTGGGTAGTAGAAAAAAGGGCTACTAGAACCAGCCAGAGGCATTTATAAATGTAAGAATCTGACCGATGCTAATGCTAGAGAGCCTTGTTAAGCCTAGTTCCGGCCAAACCTAGAAATAGACACATCAGGTATTCTGGTGTCTTTTCTTCGAGAGTTGGTAAACACGCATTACAGAAGATACCACATGGTAGGCCAAGTCTAGCTCCATGCCATCCTATGGTCCAGTGCCCTGTAAGGACTGTGAGCCTAATATTTGACCTCTATATTTTACGATTACTCTTACTATTGTTAAACAACAGGTTCCCTTCACTTCAAGCGAAATGGTTATCTTTTACAAAAGTTTCTTAGTGATCGATTTATGCTTCACAGCTAATTATAAAAAAATTTTAAAATAAACGAAAAATCAATTAATTAGTAATTAATTAATACATGTGTGCATCTACTTTATTTCACTTAAAGAAAACGAGTTCATCAAATTACAGAACAAGGTCTACCTTTTTCTTAGTGGATTGTTAGATACAATAATTTGATATATGATTATGACTAAAACTATTGACTGTAGTTTAAACAAAGGCCTTAATAGTTTCTGAATAATGTTTAGAGTAAACTTTACCAAACACTCTCAAAATGTATATACTCTCAAAAATACTATTCTATATGGAACATTTAGCATTTTAAGTATGAAATAATCTGTTATGAAGGGTTCTAGGTAATCAGAAATATTGTACAATTTTGGAGTGTTGAATGTAGTTGATGATCACTGCACTAGTGAGTCGTATATAAAAATAGATCACCGATGCAGTTAAGTGCAGTTCGCTTGCTTCATTATAAGCATAGTTAGTTTTATATCGACTTAAGTGGAACTTTTTGTAACAGAGAAGAGCTCCTCCTGTGCTGTACTGTAGCATTATTTTCGGCGATAAATATAGTTCCTACTATATTCTGCTACTATATTTATTTTGTGCCACCACAAAGGCAATATTTGGTAATTATTTAAATAAATATTGTAACAAAAAGGTTAAAAAGCATTTAAAAAAGTTTTAAGAAATTTTTTATTTATTTTTTATTTATCATATAAACCAGGGCTGTCCGAAACACGGCTCGCGGCTAATGTTTGTGCGGACTGCGTCATGATTTTAATCTAACAATTACGCAAATTTTCTTTTGGTGTATTGGTAAATTTAAATTGATAAATTAAGAGACTTAACATTACAACCGTATTTCTATTTTTGTCGAAAACAACTATGGACGTATGTGTTTGTTTCTGCGGCCCTTTAATCTATACAGTGATTTTTATTGGCTCATGATCGTATCTAGTCTGAACAGCCTTGATATAAACCAACATACAATATATTTAAAATTATTCGACAATGCAACCAACTACCTACTTAGATGACGGTGTTAATTATACTCTTTATCTCCAGATGTAACACTGAACCTTGACAAACATTTCCATTTCATTTCATGATTTCAGATAGCTTTGATATGGTAGACCATAGAGACTTAAAATTTCGTATTTATTTATAACCTAAAATTTAATATTTTTTTAATATTTTTTAATTTCTAGAAATTCCTGGTCTAGGTTTTGTCTTTGACTAATTTTTGGTTTGTTACCACGTTTCTTATTTTTTGGGGGTATTCAGTTCAGCGCCAGTTTCGGTTTTTAAAATTTTATTCATATCTACTACTTGCGATTATAAATTTTCTAATTATATTTTTATTTTGCTATTGGTATTTTTTACTATGTTTTTTTTTAATTAATTAAAAACTGATTTCGATCCTTAACAATAAAATTTTTTACCACAGAAATACAAAAACAAGGAACCTGTCTATTGGTGGATTTTGTTGACAGAATCAGAATAGCTTAAATATTTTTTATTTCAAAGGTGTTTTTATAAAAAACTTAACCTCACACTTTTATATTTTTTTTTGACCGCAAGTAAATAGCATTTCCCGCCGAAGAATATAACCGAATCCCATCGAGGTCAGAATAAAAATTCTGCAAAATTGAACATATAAAAATTTAATGTGTATAAAAATAAATATTGGAAAATATTTCGCTTTTCTGTGGACCGGGGACTTTGGTTGTCCAACAATAAAAAATTTTTTTTCATGTATTCAGACTTAAATTGGCTATTCACAAACAACAAAAAAACTGTATGTACATGAAGTTTAGGTTGCTTACTATTTTAATTGGTTTTTGATTTTGTTTGCATGATTTTTCATATCCTGCCTATTTTCTATTTTTTTACTATTCACAATTTGTTTCTGTTTCGAGGATATGCCAGCGTGTTTGGTAGCGTGCTTGATGTTTTTTATGCTGTCAATTGTAAGCATGACCGCGCCGCCACCCAAAGTGGGAAGTACATAAATCATGTTTGAACTGCTGTGGTTGTACATGTCCGAAAACAAAATAAAAGAGCTACTAAGAAAAGGAATACGTGCCTAATTTAAAATTTAAGGCTTTTCTATGGTCTAATTCTTTTATGAACATTTTGTTCTAATTTCCATGAATTTCGATAAATATTAGAGAGAATTACCGTGAACGAGAGCTATTAAAACTGTGAGAGTCAACAAGCCTACGGCTGTTAAATAAATTTATTTTATTGCTTATGAATGTTGTCGCACATACGCCCATATACACATATATAGATTTATATACATTTATATATAAATATCAATACTCTATGTAAGATATGTTTATTAATAGTTCACACTTGTGACGTAAATCCTTAACTAAAATTTTCTAAAGACATATGAATTTGACAATCCTTTATCGTAGGATATAAAATAAACGTGGTATGAAAGGCTTTTTGTTTTTTTCTTTTTTTTTTGTATCATAAATAACTTTAATTAAAGTTAAACTAGTAACATTAATTGCTGTAATATTCCACTTGTCTAATGTTACACATTATAATGAATTAATAAGGACACAGTAATTTTTTCATTAGAAACGGTAAAAATAATCGTATGTTAAAGTCATTCTTTATAATTACAACCCGCCATTAGAAAGCAGTGTAGTATCTCATATCATAAAAGTCATATTGGATGATCTCACAGACATGTTGAAGGAAGTTAAAGGACTTTTAGCTGGTAATACAAAAATGTTTATGAAATATGTAATTTTGTCTACAGCTGTTACCTAAGGTATGAAGTCAGGACTCACTTCTTAACTAACAGACGCGATAACTGCGGGCTGTTTAAAATCGAAGATATTTTGTCAGTAGTTTTGATTTCAAAATGCAGTTGCTATTCAATTTACCAGAAGATTTTACCGTAAATAATATTTCTGAAGCAATCGCAAACATCAAATGAAGTTAGTGAAACTCTTTTTGGAGTTTAGTTTGCCCGGCTCTGATATATAAACGAATTAATTACAGAGGCCAGATGAAGACATAAGACTCAGTAATGTGGTTTGTGCAATATAAGACCATCTGTAATATATCGTGGCAATTGAATCGTGATATATCCTGATATCATAAAGAGGGTACAGAAGACTGTAGGTTGTTAAAAAAAAGTTCGACACTCTAATAACAGTAATGTCTGTGTACGATTAATAAATTAAATAATAAAATAATAATAACAAATAATAGATATTAAATTAGATTAAAAATAAAAATAAAAATTAAATTTATAACATTATTTATTTTATTTATTTCAGTATTAGTACACAGTTATTCACATATACAACAAATAAACTTCCAAATAATTACTATCACTTAAGTTCAATTTTAGTTACTTTAGCCTTTTAAGCAACCACTTAATTTAAGTAAAAAATAAATTAAAAAATTTGGAAGGCTTTTTAGTGTAATTATAAACAAATTAAAATTTATTAAAATTCAGTTAAATCGTGACATTATGCTTAAAAGTAGTTTCGAAAGTTCAGCCTTTTGCCACAGTTTCCAGTGTGGCAAAATGCCAAAATATTGCAACATTTAGTCAGACTGCGCACCGCAGTATTTTGTTGTTATTTTCGATGCTTATGTGCTTATAAAAATGTATCAAGTTTGTATGTTAATATGAAGTGTTGCACTTCGCCGAAAATAATTTTTTTTTTTGGGAAAGAGTCTCCAGGTAACGAAATTACTTGCAAATATATTAGCTGGGAAAAGTTGCAGAAAAGTGGGTCAACGAATTCGATTAAGAGTTTTCACATAAATTTAAAGACTGCCATGAGATACAGCAACTATTGGTAATTCACTACACACAGAATATGTATAAGTATTTTTATTTAAATTAATAAATAAATAAAATAAATATTGGTTACATCAGCATAGGTATTTTAAACATATTTTTAGTTTTAGGGAAATGTTTTTATTGCTGGTAATTAGAACTTTAGCTATTTTCATTTCACGATATGTTTTATTAATATATTCTATCTCTAAGTGCTCTAAGTCAGGTATGGCATTTTTATATTTTTTTTAATGTACTCATGGGTATTTGTTTAAACAGTGCTTTAAATTTCATATCTTTTGAAGCGTATATAAAATAAATCTTTTGCTTATTAATACTTTTTCAACTACCAAGAAATTTTAATTGAACGAAACTCAAATTTGAATATTTACATAGACAT
>NC_051847.1:129881473-129889224 GCF_002237135.1 Teleopsis dalmanni
ATTTTTTTAAGGTTCAGTCGTTTATGAATTCCAATATATAAAGTATGAAATAGTGTTGATATATAGAATTTTAATAAGAGTGAAAGAATATTTATTATACATTAGAGTAGTGTATATAATACAAAGTTTAGAGGTGTTTCCTATACTCTATTCTGTGACTAACGCAATAATATGGAAACATTAATTTTTTTTCTAATATCACAATTTACGGAATTTAAGATTTATGAACGTTCCTTCTTTTTTCGTTAATAATGAATATCTTGTCGGTTGCCACATTTCTGAAATATTATTTCAGATTTCAGTATTCTGAAGTATTTCAGTATTTTACTTTCCAATATTTATATTTAGTATTTATTTAGCATTTATTTCAAAAAAAATATGACTATAATGCACAATGTTCCTAATATTATTCACTTAAAAAAAACATTTATTTTTATAGAAGAAGATTAATAAACCATAAAAATTCTTTCTTCACTTTTCATATACATTACTCATTGTTTCTTACTTTTATATCTGCTATTGTAGCATCACTTTTCAAAAATATTCAGTATATTTATTTTTCCTTACAGAGGTGAACGTTTGGTGAATATTTACACAAAAATAAAATACTGAACTATTAGTAGTTTTTTCATATATTAAAAAACCATATTAATTTTTTTTTAAAAGCGTTAAATAACAGTTAAACTCAATTAATTGCTTATAAACTATTTTAATCCTTCACAGCCTGTTGGGTGAGATCTTCTCAACTCGTTCCTAAGAGATAGTTTCAATGAGTTGAAATAAAAAAATAATAATAAAATAAAAAGAAACAACTTCAATAAACTACGTCCTGGACCAAGTTCTTCTTCATGAACTACTTCAATTAAGTGGACCACGAACATAGGTATATATGAACATATTTAATAATACTACGTCTATAAATTGTGATTTGTTTTAGTTTCATTCCAAAGTTGTTTAATCTACATTTAGTAGTGATTTATAAAACTATAAACTTATTTATTCATTGAGAGAAATACAAACAATAAATTACATAGTTACGTAGTTAACTGCACAGACTTTGTATTAATCATTTATTTAATTAGTATTTGGTTTATAACTTATGAGCAGTTATTGAAGGAAATATAACTGTTATTAGTGACAATATTAAAATAATATAGCAAAAGATCATTAAAATAGTATTTAAATGTTAGGGATTATAACTAAACCCATCCGTGTTTTTCTTTGAGAATTTTAGTAAAAAGAATGAGACACATATGTCCGGAAAACTTGATTTTATGAAATAAATGAAAAAATATGAACATAAATTATTTTAAAAATAAATTTTAATAATCTGAATTGCCCACTTTTATAAAAGCATTTATGGTGAGTTTTATTATTTCTTATACAATAAATTTATTTTGCATTAAATAACCTTGTCAACCCTGTCTCACAACCCCAAAATGAATAAAGAAAACCGTTACCAACAATTTCAATGACAGTTTGTATGTAATTAAAAGCAGATCTCGACTTCAGTTCGTTTTGCGCACGCGAGTGACTGATCGGTTTTTACGCAAAATTTTGTCAATTAAGTTAAAAATATTGTGTTTCTTATTTGTTAATAATAATAGAAAATATTATTTTACGATATTATTCATATCAATACAACATATGTATGTATATCAAATATATAAATTAGTAATAAAAAAAACAAGTACTTACTTATACGGAAGCCAATTTACTGCAAAACCAATAACAATGCTCGCGTGTGTTCCTTTTAATGGAAAGTTTTGTTACAAAAAAAATAATGAGTAGAAAAAACAATGTCCAGAGCCACTGTCATATTAATATGAGCGTTTGACACAAAAAAAAACGAGTAGAAAAGACAACAACAAGAGTTGCTTTTATTTAACACACGCGTTTAATATAAAAAATAATACTACAAAAACAATAACACTGTCGGCCCAATTGTTCACTTCAATAACAGAAAAAAGAATTTTTCAAATGCATTCACTTTATTTCAAATTGAAATTAAAGAAATATATTCACATAAATATTTTCACATATTATTTTCAAATCATTTGTAATAAATTAATTTTTTTTGTGCTTAAATATTAAAAATAAACTTCTTGGATTTTAAACTAATTATTTTCTTAAAACATAGAAACAAAAAAATAAGGAAAAAAGTGATTTAAAAAAAACAACACCGTTACACGTTCTGCTGCTAGTAAAGCGATTATTAAAAGTAAAAAAACAACAAAGCAAACTGCGCCGCAACTTCGAGTATCGAGTTTTTAATAAAAAATAAAAAAAATAAAAAATTTCAATAAAAACCTTGAATTAGTTTAAGTTTACAACAAATATTTGGAAACACATTAACTAACACAAGCAATTTATTATTAGAGGCTTCAAAAAAAAAAAAAAATAGTTTCTAATTTAATTTTTGTTCACTTTTAAATTATTACTCTCTGTAAATGATTTTTATATTTAAGTATTAATAATTACTGCTCTTCCGTTTAAATATTAG
Source organism: Teleopsis dalmanni (assembly GCF_002237135.1). NCBI lineage: Eukaryota > Metazoa > Arthropoda > Insecta > Diptera > Diopsidae > Teleopsis > Teleopsis dalmanni. The sequence continues at coordinate 129,883,977 of NC_051847.1, forward strand.
AATTGAATTTATTAACGGCATCGAAACTTGGTTTACTTCCGAATGTATAACAAATAAAACTGATTTCATGTACGGGTCGAGTACTTGATTTAAGAAAACAAACTATAAGTGTTATATGCCTTGCAGCTAACAGAACAGTTATATTGCCTAACATAATGTAAAATGTGCCGCAACGTCACCGAATTAATTCACATATGTTAATAGATGCAGAAGCAACAACAATAAGTGAAGACACATGCACTTTAACATAAATTCCTTATATAAATTAGTAAATCAACACAAGAACAACAACACCGTTTCTTTACAAAAGCAAAAGAATTAGTATAACACTAAAGTTAAAAAATTGTATTTCAAAAGCAATAACATTGCCATCAAATTTATACTGTTAACAAAAACAAACAACAACAAAGCTCAGCTATGTACTTTAACTCAGTTTAACGTATGTTGTTTGTTAAAAGAATTTATTGTTATTATTAAAAATAAACGCTTTTTGTGTTAAAATATTTATAAATATTATAAAGATAAATAATATAAATTTAAATAATATTATAAATGCTATAAAATATTTATATATTTTAATTATGAAAAATTATTTTAAATAAGAAAATAATGTATTTCTATCGAAAGCATAAGCAATAAAAGTTTCATATTGGAACTACAGAACAAAAATATTCAGTACTCTTTGCCGCAAACATAATTATTAAATTGTTATTATAATTATTAATTAACATAATTTAAACCGAATATTTTTAGTATAATCAAACGCGAACAAAAAAGTCTGCAAAATGCGTCAATTTAAAAAAAACTTGATATTATTAGTAATTATGTTTAATATAAATATTAATAATTTTTTTTATAACAAATAATAATTTATAAAATATTGAATTGAACGCGGAAATATAAAACTAAAACACAAAATTAAAAAATATTTTTTAACTAAAAAGTGAAATAAGTATCTTGTATTAATAATTCAATTAAACAATTATGGTAAAATGGTGAACCAGGCATTATTATACAGGTATGTGCTTTCAATAAATTTGCTTATATATATTTAAATAAAATTCAATTTTATATATATTTATTTATTATATTTAATATGTGTTTATTTACTGACTTGAATTAAAAAACAGTATAGTATTTGTTTTTCCACAAAGTGTTTTATAAATATATTATCATTTTATATTAAAATTGACGTCGCAGTTAATTATGACGAACGAAACTAAAATTATATTTCAAATTATTTTAATTATATAGAGGCTCTTCAACATGAATTATGAATTAAAACAAATTCCTTTTTCTGCTAAAATTCAATTAATTAAAAACAAAAAAAAATTTATTTTGTTATAATTCACTGCAGTTTAAAAACCTTTACATGATAATTTTAATATATATAATACAAAGTATGTACATTAATTTGAATAAGGCGTAGAAATATAATATAACAAAATAAGTATATGGCATCAAGAGACAGTTACGAAAAATACCAACAAAAACATCCAATTATTTGCAATAATTAAGTGTTTCAAATAGATAATAATATATTATACGAGTGCTTTGTCACATTTTGTCAAAATGAAATTACAAGTTTAAAACTTAATATAGAGAGTATGCAAGAATACAAGCAAAAAATTAACCAATTAACGTAAATAAAACAAATATAAAATTAAAAAAAAAGTTTTAAATTTTCATTCATTCCACCATAAAATATGTACATAGATTTGAAATAGACGTAGAAATAAAACGAGACTTACTTTGACAAACCATTATTTATGAAAATATATAAATTTTGACTATGTAACTATAACACAAATTGCAAGAACTATTCTTTATTTATAATTAATTTTCAATGCTCAACGGGATCATCATCGCTTTGGTTTTCATTTTGCACTGCCGGCAAGCTACTGACAAGTCTTCGCAACTCGTTCAATGAACGGCTTACAGTTGAGATATATCCATCCACGTTATCGAAATATAAAATCGTGTCTGTTAATGAACTTTGAAGATTGTTGGTACGACCTCTTTGATGTTCGCTACCAGTTTCTTCGACTATCTCATTAATTAAACCCATTTGTATGGCTCTTGTTACAGTACTTATGCGATCAGAATTCGCTGAGTCGAGCGACGAAGGCCACTGTGATCGTATGTTACGTTCACGACGTTCACCACGTTCACCATTTACATTACCATTAAGTCGAGCGGAACGCCTTGGAATTGGATACGGATTAATTTCTACACGACGCCTTCGCAGACGGTTGATTCCACGAACACTTCGTCCACCTCCAATATCAGGACTGCTATTATTTCTGAATACCAGATTTTCTCTACTAGCACCTAGCGGAAGTGGTGGTGGGCTATCTCTAAAATAACGTCGTCGTAAGTCGGGACGTCCGGTTCGAACATCTGATTGAGCACGGTCCTCCCTCACATGGGCATCAGACAATTCTTCGTTTCCCATCGCGTTAGCATTGTTTTCACTTCTACGGTTCAATCCAGGCATTTTTGTTTCGAAAATATATAAAACAGACGTGGAGACGTAACTATATGGAGTAAAATATTTCAGTCACAAAATATTTTGAAATAAAAAAGAGCTGTGTATATTAGTTCTTGTAATATTTTTTTTAATTTGAAAAATTTGAAGTAATTGTATTTGTGTATGTGAAGCTTTTGTGTATGAGATGCTGATTATTTTATAATTTAAATATTATTTTAGTACTGATTTAATGATTATTTTTAATGAGATTCACATAAGATTCTTGCAAAATAAGTGTTTTGAGTTTAACTTTGGCTAGATATGAGTGAGGAAAAAAACAATATGGGCCATGTTATGTAGAGTGCTTAAGCACGGCAAAATCGGTTCTTTCAGGCTAAGGCTTCAGGCTCGTTTTTAAAGCTTATATAATTGTTCTTTTTATGAGATGAATTAGATGTCGGCTTTGATTTCAAGAAGTTGGTATAACATGGCATTCAAATCCATGGAGAGACAGAGAGAGAATCTTGAAAATATATAACTATTATATAATTAGCTTACAAATTTAATATAATCCATAATTTATAGATACCATAAAAGACGAAATATTTTGAATTGCCTTTTTTATGGAATGACTAGAAGACTTCGACTTGAAGAACATGTAATGTCAACAAGATGATAAACTTGATGATGCCATATAACTTATGACACAACCAATTTACTGAGAGAAATAATTTACTTTAAAATATATAGCTTTTGTTTAATCACTTTATAAAATGAAAGTAACAAAAATGCAGGAGATACCAAAGAAAACCCTACTCTACAATTATTTTCTCAGCCAAAAGTTGATGAAATAGACTGGCGTAAAAAATTATTTACCCCAATAATATTATAAATATACACTCACAACATAACAGTTTTCTCTATCAATACCTTTTATATTGAAATAAGTTTTTTCTTAATAGTTTACGATGAGTTTTTTATATATATTCAAAAAATAATGTAACAGAGAAACTCGAAAAATCTTGTGTACATTTTCGCACGTTTCACATCGACACAAGTTTTACATTTTTTTATTTATGATTACTACTGAGAACCATTTTCGTATCCTCATGTGTTACTAAATATATGTGAATATCCTTTTTATTTATAACTTTAACTCCAACAGTCTACGTGAGATCAAATTGTATTACAGCACCGACGTGCAAAAACAATTTACAGTCTTAATGAAAGACGTGTGAAATTCATGGTGCGAACTTCCTGTCATAGGTTTTCATAAAAAGTGTCATGCAACCATTTATGTACACTTTCCTTCCTTACATATCTATAAACGAATATAAGTGCTGATTTCAGTAGATATACCTTGAACACATTCATAGCTCTATAAAAGCGAAGTCGAAACCTGTGCATAAGAGCCCGTATATCCTTTTTTTTGTAAACAGGGAACATGGTTGCAGTATTGCTACTTCCAATGCTCTTTTCCTTTGTTCTTTGCACTAATAAAGCTGATAAAGGACATTTTACATACATATATATATATATTATTATGTACTTATGACACTTCGTCTACATTTGAACACTCATTCTTATCGCTTTACTATTGATATATTAACAATTGTATTATTTCAATTCGATTTATTGATAAATTGCAAATTAACTGATTTATGACAAAAATAGGGACAAGAAAAAACGAACGCAGTGAAGCGAAAAAACACCCGCATTTTTCAAGTCCTTTTAGTAGTGATACATTAATATATATATATATATATATCGATATATGTGCATATATAAATATGTTCCTACAATATATATTTGTACATAAGCTGATATATATATAGATATATTTGTATATCGATGTTGTGCTGTTGGCATGTGTCGTAAAACAAATGTGCCGAAAAGTAAACATGGCGCTGTGCGTTCGCCATTTTTTTTTTAGTGATGGCTGCAGTTTTTGCCATATCCTTTATTTTTTACTGAAAATTGAGTTTACACATGACAGTTCCGCAACAACAAAATTCTGCGTTGAGTTAAAATATCAAATAGTAGGTTTTTTATGCAATTTTGAATTTTTTATTTATTTCATTTTAATTTCAATTATTTATAAACAACTGTTTGTTCTGTTTATTGTTTACACTCTTTGCAATTTTCCATTTCTCTGTCGGAGTAGCACAGCAAATTAAACTTCTTTTTCAAAAAATTTTCTGCTATGGACTTAAACAGTAGATATTCCGAAACTATTTTTTAATTATATATGCTTTTTTCCCTTGGACTAAATTTTATAAAAAAACCCCTCATACTATTTTTCTTTAGTTCAGTTATAAACAATTCTTCAATAGAGGTAAGGGAGTAGAAAGATTTATTATGCTATATATACTTTTTTTCTATTGAAATAAATAGTACAAAAAGACTACTCATACTATTCTTCTTTGGTTCAGTAATAAATAAGTCTTATATATAGACTTATTACATTATAGACTTATTTATTATTTAAAATTACAAGAATACATTTTTTTATTTGTTTTATTTTAGAAATTTGCTGAAGGCTGTGAACGATATCTGCTTGCTTGCAGTTTTTTAAAATGGGTAGGTCCTTTGAAGTATAAAATAATTAAAATTTTTGGTTGTTTATTTTTCGTCAGCAAGATGCAGTCAAATATTTCATTTTATCATGTTGACGTACGTATGTGTCATAACTTTTGAACGTTTTTGAGAAAATGATATGGACGCTAATAAAAACAAATTTAAAAATTAAATTGCTTTATTTTGGTGTGAAAATATTTT
>NC_051847.1:129889324-129905537 GCF_002237135.1 Teleopsis dalmanni
ACTAGAAACACCGTTGTAAGGTTAGCCAAATTTTAATAAATTACCTAAATTTTTTGTGTTTGCCTTTTCTTTCTTTGCTATTCGAAACCCTCTATATTTAAAAAAAACATAGCTTCTAAATAATTATAAGAAAGCTTAGCTTTATCAGCAAAACTAATTAAGTTTTAATATTCATTTAATTAAGAATAATATTTTGCAGTTTAATTTCATAACTAGTAGACACTTTTCTCTTCGAGACATAAACTTAGTAATTAACATTGAATGTGAAACACAAATTAATTAATTTGCACATATGAATCCATTGATTTATATCCATTATTTATTTAAGTAAAATTTGATTTATAAATAAATCACTAAATTGTTATTGCTTTTTACCAAACATTGTGTACGGAACAACCATTTTACAGTACCCTATCGGATATATGTATAATTATTGTATACAAAAGTCCTTAACAGTTGTGTTGCATGAATTTAATGGATTTGCGTTAACAGGCAATCAACAAATGCCGCAACTATAAATAAATACTCCATATTGTTTTTAATTTAGTGTTATTAAATATTATTTCGAAAAATAAGGACAATAAAATTGCAATTTGAGTTCACATATTGATTCTGAGAGTCATCGACATATTTAAAGCCTTTTTATTGTTCATAAATGAAAATAAATCTATATAATCTCCTATGCGAAAATAAATGTTTAATAATGTTTTTAATTAATAACGAAATGCCAAGTACTGAAAATTTATTCAATTTGCTCTACAATTAAGGCCACTTTAATCGCGAATGCCTGTTTATTAACCAATAATTTGAACATCATTGGATTTAAATGGCTGAGTGGCTTTAAATGCCACATGTTGAAGTGATTCGTTCATTTATTTTACTACAACAACAAGTTTTGGCATATATTATTATCTTTTTATTTATTTATTTATTTTTTTTTTTTTTGATTTTAATTTTATGTAAATGTAGTCTTCATGTTTTATGGTTTTTCAACATTTTAATTTAATTTGTTTATTGCCCAACACTGGCACTGATGTTGGTATTGGCATCTGTATTGGCGCTGCTATTGGCTCTGCTATTGGCAGTACATGGAAAGTCAATAACGAAACTTCATCGGCTTGGAATAAAATAATAATATATTGCACATAATTTAAATAAACAAATAAATATAAATACAATTAATAAATAAAATGCTTAAATAAACAAAAGATGCATTTATAAAGGCATTTACCGCATTTTACTCTTATATTTAATTTTTGGTTTAATTACATTTATTCAATTTACTGACGTCATAGTTGTATTGAAACGTTAATGCATTAAAATTAAATTTCAATTTATATAAGTATATGTGGAAATGTTGTGGTTAATTATAATGCAAAGGATTACTAGCAGTAAGTGTTTTGGGGTTAAATTCGAAAATGAAGTAAATTTCTACAGATGCAAGTATTTAAGATATTTGTACATACAATAATTTATTTAATGATTTCAATATAATCAAATTCTAGTAAAATAAAAATTAAGTTACTTGTGGTTTTTAATTTTCATTTCACACAAAAAAATGTATTAAAATTCTTTTCCTAAGACGAATGACAAGTGAATTTAATACACTTTATCTAATTAATTTTGAAAAGAGAAAATTGATATTATTTAAGAAGTGATCAATTTAACCATGGGACTTTATACACAACAGTAACACGAAAATTAATATTTTCTCGTTAACTAAAATGAAAAGGATTAAAATCAAATAAAGTATCTTTCTTTAACTTTAATTTAAAAAGTTACAACAGGACGTACTGAAGAGTGTCTTTTGAAGTTTACTTGCAACTCAAACAGAAATGTTCGAAATGTGATCTCTTCTTAACATCTTATACTCTGTCCAATACTGTCCCAACTTTGTTAACCTCTTTATTTTGTGGTTAAAGTTTTCAAAATTCCGATTAACGATCCTATATACAATTAGTCAAACTTTCAACGTTGGATACAAAAAATAGATACTGCGAGTCAAATCTGAACAATCAATTCAATGACATGACACTTTTAAGATAGGTACGCTCTAAGTGCCGGGTACTTCACAAAATTAACCAAATTTAATTAACACTTGTTCCCTTCAAGTATATGTTTATGAAATTTAGATATATCTTACAAATACAATTTAATAAACATCTCTTTTTATAAACTATATATATCTATTGGTCTAGATATATTATGTCTTATGAAAGAAATTTAGGCTGTTTGCGAATTCGAGTAAATTGAGGGAAATAGTAAATTATGTCAGTATGGCAGGGAATGTTGCTATTTACCAGAATTTCGAGTAGGGTAAATTAAATAAAAATTAGGTAAATTAGGTGTTGCCATTTGGAAAATTTTATAAGATGTTTAATAAATAAATAAATAAATTTGAAAACTTTTAACCAAAAAAAATAAATTAGTGCAATAAATAAATAAATAAATATTAACATAAGCGCAATGCAAAAAATATCTAGGAAATTTCAATTTACTATACCTCAATTTACTCGAACTCGCACACGGTCTTAATAAACATCTTAATTCTTACAGTATATATCTATTTGAAATTATAATTAAATTATATATTAAAAGGAGACTTTCTTCTAGAACAGGATTTAATTTTAAAAAGCACTATTTATTATTTATTTAATCTGTAACATATATTTATTTCATAATAAAAGAATGAAAATAAAATTAAATCCTATTCGTTAGGTTCTGAAGACCTTATTATGTGTTGATAGCAAATAGGACAAACCGAATATTTTCTGTCATGCTTTGGACATATAAATATCGCACCTATTGCCATGTACATTTCCACTGGTCTTATATTCACATTAGCTAATTTAGGAGCCCAGCTTTTTTGATAATCTGAAGCAGCACAGAAACGTCATGGTGTAGTCTTTCTCTATTCAGTACGAAAACGAATAAGTGCTCTTCTTAGTTTTTCTAATCCTTCATTTATTGTGCGACTATGTTTGAGTTTATAAAACTGTACACAACATCCATACCATTGCAAAAAAAAGATCTCCTTCACTAACAATACTGTATTTATCTCTTCAGATATTTTAATATTTTTATTTTGGATCGCCATTGTAAGTAATAAAGTATATTTTATCATATTTATTTATTATTTGTAATCATCTGTAATTACATATTTTCATTGGGTATCATTGTATTTTGCTTGAAATCCAAGAAATAATCAAAAGTATATGGTTTTGATATCATACCTAAATATCCACGACAAGCAGAAAGCCTCATTTAGCCCACTAAACTTTATTCGTCTTTTGATTTGAACTACGCGTCCGTCTACGTCTGCATTTCTACGTCTGCATTTGATAAGTCCCGATAATATTCAGCTCTTTTGGACTAAATTTATAATGAACTAATGATTCTGTCAAACCGAAAATATTGTCCTAGTGATATACTTGTTTCCTTCTAATTTTTAATTTCCTCAATACTTAATATGCATACATGCTATCCATATATATACGATCCTATTTTACAATACTGTTCATAAAATCGAAATAATAGCATAAAACGTTGATTGTGTAATTATTATAATTTCAACTATTATTAACTATAATTAAATTTAATTTTTGAACGTTGCGAATATGAGAGACTGTATAGAACTGTGTTTTTAAACATTTTTGTGTTTAACTCTCAATGAGGCTTTAATATGGTATAATATATTAAAGCTGCTGCCTCATATAACACTCACAGAGTGTGCTAGGTAAGATTAACGGATCAATAAAATATATATCAATTCATAAGGTTTTAATAGATTTAACTGCCGCTGCCCCACATAACACTTAAAGAGAGTTTTAGGAAACAATAACGGATCCATGAAATATTTATTTCTTAACAAGACTTTAATAGACTTACCTGCTGCAGTTACAAATGCATATGTAACATAATGCGAGAGTCAAGTGATAAAGCATGTGTTGTACTAGCATGACTCAAATTCTTTAGGGAAGAATACAATAATTATTAGTACTTAAATATGATATATGATTAAACACTTATTATGAACATATCAGAATAATTTTTGTGTATTAAAATATTAATGATAAAGAAGTAACCAACTTACTGATTGTTTATTTCTAGTACATAAGAAATACGAATCATTGTTAGTACATAAGTTTTAAACGGTACAAATACCGGAACATTTGAATAAATAAATTAGACTCAATTCTAGATTTAAAGCATACACTTGTCATTTGAATTACTGGTCTCAAGTTCTGTACGGCTTACTAAGCTGATGAGAACACTTTTCTATACGGCATAACTGCTGAAAGCATAGAATAAGCGGCTGGAGAGCTAAGACTATACTCAAAATCTTTTTCAACTATACCTCGACATTTGTACATAGCATACCATCATTAAATGTCGATCATACTTTCATTACATGGCGATCCTGCCAATCCTTTCATTACAGAAAACTGAAGGCAAAGAATATAGAAGAATAGTATGTAAAGTTGTTTTTGTAAACAAGTAAATAATCATGTAAATAAATTTGCGATACAAAGAAAACTAAAGGAATTAGAAAAAAATAGTGCTCAGTCTATCGGTATATGGTCTGCCATATTTATCCTTTTATAGATACTAATTTTGTTTCTCATCCGAAATGAGTGAATTGTTCAACACAATAATTACAAGTCAATCTTCATGTTGTCAATTTAAACTTCAAGTGATAGTGCTTGAATGTAAACTCAGATATGAGTGAGGAAATAAGGCTATAAAGAACTTTAGAGATTTTAAACCTTAGATACTGCAATATATTATTATGTGTTCTCCAAGCTGTATACATTTATGGTATATAATGTGTAGAAGCAAACGATCTGATAAAGTTTGAAAATTGCCTATTCAATACATGATAGTTTTATACTGACATTTCTGTTTTAAAGTTATCTTAATAATTTTGTGTTATATTATTATATATTCAAGACTAATTTTCAATATGTAGGCTACGTTAATGACTAAAGATTAATTAAATTTTCTAAAAAAAATTTTCTTGAAAGTACCAGAGTTTACTGCTAAGAGTTTTAAAGTCTTCGCTTTGTGTGAAAATTATTCATTTTTGTTCCGTGCAATTTCTAAATCTGCATGCCATTAATTTCAGCTGCCAACACTTAGCTTGCTTTCAGGATTTAATTGTTTCATCCGTTAGTAAAATAACATTTTAAGAAAATTTTATAAATTACCAAAGCTAACAATTTGCATAAATTAAATTCCTTGTTATTAAAATGCAACATTTTAATCCCTTAAGCAGTGCTTACTCTACAAGCGAGTCAAATCTGCATTATCTGCATTATAATTACTTTTTGGAAAAATTGAGATAAATTTAAGTGGAGCAGGATAAAATAAAATTTTTTATCCTTTTCACTATAATTTTCTACGTTCTTCCTTTGCACCAATTAACACATTTTTAGTGTTGCTGCAACATAAACTTGTTAAGCAAATCAAGTTCATTACAGTGCAACACTGACATCATATGCAACACAATGGCAAAAATTTTACTTTTCTGCTTTCAGAATTAACGTCAGTAAAAGTGAAGCACGACCGGTCGGGTCGACATATTGCGCCAAGGGGCCCGATGTCGTTGGCACCTCTTCCTATCACCTTAAACAATTCCACAGCTGTCAGCTGCTAAACATTTTATTATTATTGCTACACAATGCTAAATGTACTGAATGACACTCAAAGTCAAATAGCTGCAAGCATTAAATAGTCATACTATCTGCAGGGAAGTACACAGGGAAGTGCATTGGGAAGTGAGCGTAGTGCGGCACAACAACTTTTTAATGCACTTTCATTGCGTGGCGAGAGTGCGACAGAAGTGTGCAGTAAAATTACTGCCACATTCGCAGGTGTAATGAAAATGGTGCTTAGTGCGTTGCGAATTGCCGAAATTCATTTTTTTCTACTTGCGATGGAACTACCACACGCTGCAGGCTGCCATGTCATAGACACACTTTTCCGAAACGAAAACAACAGGAACTTTGACAAGGGGAGCAACGAGTCACATGGAACAATATTGATAAAAAGTTGCGACAAGTGCAGCACTTGTTTGACATCAATTGACTGCAGAAATGTGTGTGCCACTTATATTCACAGATACGCTTTATATGAGAATGTGCCATTTTGAAGGAAGATGTTGAAATACAGAACACACGAATATATAAATAAATAAATAAAATTTAAATGATCAGACACTTAAATATTTCAATTACTCGAAGGATGTTGTAAATACTCTACGCTAAAGTAGAGTACAGTATATGCATTTAATTGAACATCAAAGCATTCCTATATTCTGAATTTCATATCTATTTATTTTAAAATGCACGAAGTCGACAAGTTATTCCATATATCTCATAAAGTGTTAAATAGGTATTTCGACTTTTTAACTGTACACCTTTTGAACCCTTTAAACACTCAAATAATGTTCAGAAATGAATTATCTGAAATTATTAACACATCTAATACCACCTAATATTAAGATACTAAACAATTAACAAATTATAACCAAGTACTATTCACCCTCGAGTACCATGTCAGGAATATACTTGACGAACCTCTTAGATACGACAAATAGATGACAAAGCTATGCGCATACTTAATATGTCAACGTTTTTCCTATTTTACGATCAGTTAAGGAAAACGTAAGAACCACGTTTTGATTTAGAAATCCCAAAAAATGAGAACTGTTACACCATGTGACTAGTGTACTTTGGAGTAGACGTATAGGTGTATCTCAACCTAGAACTCAAAAGGGATTTGAGTGCAAGGCCTTCTCTCCAACTTAAGCTAACCTATCTCTACCTTAAAATCTTAAAAATTATTACTAGATGAAGTTTAAAATTAAAGTTAATTCTTTAACTATGTCACCGAGTATTGTGAAGATCAAAGCTCTTGAGGTTGATGTCTTAACAAAATTTTTCTTTGAAAAGTGTTCTCACGACTATTTTGAAATTCTTCATTAGGTTCTGCGACTATTTTATTCAATAACCTTTTGCAAGACGATCAGTAGTGTTTGAATCAAGTCGTGGAGTTCGCGGTATAACATACCATAGGTAGCATTGTCCGTATTGACATTTTCATTTAATCGCTACAAACATCTTGGATTCGAATGCTATGGGTAAGGTTTGATTTCTTCATGACACATTTCACTACCTTAGCATTGATCGTATTATTTCCAGATGTCAGGTCTTCTCTACTAGCACCTAGAAGAAGGGGTATTGTAGCATCTCTGTAAGAACGAGGACGTGAACTAGCGCGAGCATTTGGATCATCAGATTATACAATACATGTATTCTTCTTGAGTTCATTATCAGTTGTTTTTGAATATAAGTATTATTCACATACCCCCAGGGGCTTTAAAATTTCAAATGTCAAGGCAAGAAATATTTCAGTTACAGAATATTTTGAAATAAAATATAAGTTTCGATATCTAGATAAGCGTTCTAATTTTAATAATACTTTTTTATTTGACTTATTTTTTTATGTAAGACTAATGAGAGTATTATTAAGAATGAACATTGCACAGTTTATTTACTCCTCGAACTCTGTGTTTAATAATTCATTGATTTCTCAAACAATATATTCTGTAACAGTTTCGTTGAAACCAGAAGCATGTGAGAAATAAATCGTTGCTTATAGCTTTCTGCTGAGTACAGTTGACGATGACTTTTCGAACTTTCTTAATCTTCTACAAGTCTGGCTTAATCATGCTTGCAGTTTATATATTCCATTAAACAGTGATGATTCGAATCTGGATCTGTTATAATCCAAATGTGGCTATTCTTTTCTTTTCGGTTTTTCTTAAGCAAAACCGAGTAATAATAATAAATTTATCGGTGGCGTTCTATAATTATTTTTTTTCTTCTCATTTATATAAGACAAATTTACATATCATTTATTAATGTTTTATTAAGTGTTACGAAATCTATATAATTTTTTTAAGGTTCAGTCATTTCAATTACAAATTGCTTAAGAAAAAATATGAATTCCAATATATAAAGTATGAAATAGTGTTGATATATAGAATTTTAATAAGAGTGGAAGAATATTTATTATGTATTAGAGTAGTGTATATAATACAAAGTTTAGAGGTGTTTCTTATACTCTATTCTGTGACTAACGCAATAATATAGGAACATTATTATTTTTTCTAATATCACAATTTAAGGAATTTAAGATTTATGAACGTTTCTTCTTTTTTCGTTAATAATGAATATCTTGTCGGTTGCCACAAATTTTATAAAAAAAATAAATAAATTTATAAATGGAAAATTTAAATAAAGTTTGAAAAATTTCTTCATTTCTGAAGTATTATTTCAGATTTCAGTATTTTGAAGTATTTCAGTATTTTACTTTCCAATATTTATATTTAGTATTTATTTAGCATTTATTTCAAAAACAATATGACTATAATGCACAATGTTCCTAATATTATTCAATTTAAAAAAACATTTATTTTTATAGAAGAAGATTAATAAACTATAAAAATTCTTTCTTCACTTTTCATATACATTACTCATTGTTTCTTACATTTATATCTACTATTGTAGCATAACTTTTCAAAAAATATTCAGTATATTTATTTTTCCTTACAGAGGTGAACGATTGGTGAATATTTACACAAAAATAAAATACTGAACTATTAGTAGTTTTTACAACCATATATTAAATTTTTTTTTAAAAGCGTTAAATAACAGTTCAACTCAATTAAGAAACTATTGTTTATAAACAAGTTTAATCCTTCACAGCCTGTTGGGTGAGATCTTCTCAACTCGTTCCTAAGAGGTAGTTTTAATGAGCTGAAATAAAAAAATAATACCGCAAAATAATAAAATAAAATGGAACAACTTCAATAAACAACGTCCTGGACCAAGTTCTTCTTCATGAACTACTTCAATTAGGTGGACCACGAATATAGGTATATGAGAACATATATACGTCGATAAATTGTGATTTGTTTTAGTTTCATTCCAAAGTTGTTTAATCTACATTTGGTAGTGATTTATAAAACTATAAACTTATTTATCCATTGAGAGAAATACAAACAATAAATTACATAGTTACGTAGTTAACTGCACAGACTTTGTATGAATCATTTATTTAATTAGTATTTTGTTTATAGCTTATGAGCAGTTATTAAGAAAAATATAACTGTTATTAGTGATAATAATGAAATAATATAGCAGAAGATCATTAAAATAGTATTTAAATGTCATGGATTATAACTAAACCCATCCGTGTTTTTCTTTGAGAATTTTAGTAAAAAGAATGAGACACATATGTCCGGAAAACTTGATTTTATTAAATAAATGAAAAAATATGCAAATAAATTATTTTAAAAATAAATTTTAATAATCTGGAATTGCCCACTTTTATAAAAGCATTTGTGGTGAGTTTATTTTATTTTGTATTAAATAACCTTGTCAACCCTGTCTCACAGCCCCAAAATGAATAAAGAAAACCGTTACCAACAATTTCAATGACAGTTTGTATGTAATTAAAAGCAGATCTCGACTTCAGTTCGTTTTGCGCACGCGAGTGACTGATCGGTTTTTACGCAAAATTTTGTCAATTAAGTTAAAAATATTGTGTTTCTTATTTGTTAATAATAATAAAAAATATTATTTTACGATATTATTCATATCAATACAACATATGTATGTATATCAAATATATAAATTAGTAATAAAAAAAACAAGTACTTACTTATACGGAAGCCAATTTACTGCAAAAGCAATAACAATGCTGGCGTGTGTTCCTTTTAATGGAAAGTTTTGTTACAAAAAAAATAATGAGTAGAAAAAACAATGTCTAGAGCCACTGTCATATTAATACGAGCGTTTGACACAAAAAAAAACGAGTAGAAAAGACAACAACAAGAGTTGCTTTCATTTAACACACGCGTTTAATATAAAAGAAAATACTACACAAACAATAACACTGTCAGCCCAATTGTTCACTTCAATAACAGAAAAAAGAATTTCAAATGCATTCACTTTATTTCAAATTGAAATTAAAGAAATATATTCACATAAATATTTTCACATATTATTTTCAAATCATTTGTAATAAATTAATATTTTTTGTGCTTAAATATTAAAAATAAACTTCTTTGATTTGAAACTAATTATTTTCTTAAAACATAGAAACAAAAAAATAAGGAAAAAAGTGATTTAAAAAAAACAACACCGTTACACGTTCTGCTGCGAGTAAAGCAATTATTAGAAGTAAAAAACCAACAAAGCAAACTGCGCCGCAACTTCGAGTATCGAGTTTTTAATAAAAAATAAAAAAAATAAAAAATTTCAATAAAAAATTTTGAATTAGGTTAACTTTACAACAAATATTTGGAAATATATTAACTAACACAAGCAATTAGAGGCTTCAAAAAAAAAAACTTTAAATTTCTGATTTGATTTTTCTTCACTTTTAAATTATTACTCTCTGAAAATGATTTTTATATTTAAGTATCAATAATTACTGCCCTTCCGTTTAAATATTAGAATTGAATTTATTAACGGCATCAAAACTTGGTTTACTTCCGAATGTATAACAAATAAAACTGGTTTCGTGTACGGGTCGAGTACTCGATTTAAGAAAACAAACTATAAGTATTATATGCCTTGCAGCTAACAGAACAGTTATATTGCCTAACATAATGTAAACTGCGCCGCAATGTCACCGAATTAATTCACATATGTTACTAGATGCAGAAGCAACAACAACAATATGTGAAGACACATGCACTTTAACATAAATTCCTTATATAAATTAGTAAATCAACACAAGAACAACAACACCGTTTCTTTATCAAAGCAAAAGAATTAGTATAACACTAAAGTTAAAAAATTGTATTTCAAAAGCAATGACATTGCCCTCAAATTTATACTGTTAAAAAAAAAAACAACAACAAAGCTCAGCTATGTACTTTAACTCAGTTTAACGTATGTTGTTTGTTAAAAGAATTTATTTTTATTATTAAAAATAAACGCTTTTTGTGTTAAAATATTTATAAATATTATAAAGATAAATAATATAAATTTAAATAATATTATAAATGCTATAAAATATTTATATATTTTAATTATGAAAAATTATTTTAAATAAGAAAATAATGTATTTCTATCGAAAGCATAAGCAATAAAAGTTTCATATTGGAACTACAGAACAAAAATATTCAGTACTCTTTGCCGCAAACATAATTATTAAATTGTTATTATAATTATTAATTAACATAATTTAAACCGAATATTTTTAGTATAATCAAACGCGAACAAAAAAGTCTGCAAAATGCGTCAATTTAAAAAAAACTTGATATTATTAGTAATTATGTTTAATATAAATATTAATAATTTTTTTTATAACAAATAATAATTTATAAAATATTGAATTGAACGCGGAAATATAAAACTAAAACACAAAATTAAAAAATATTTTTTAACTAAAAAGTGAAATAAGTATCTTGTATTAATAATTCAATTAAACAATTATGGTAAAATGGTGAACCAGGCATTATTATACAGGTATGTGCTTTCAATAAATTTGCTTATATATATTTAAATAAAATTCAATTTTATATATATTTATTTATTATATTTAATATGTGTTTATTTACTGACTTGAATTAAAAAACAGTATAGTATTTGTTTTTCCACAAAGTGTTTTATAAATATATTATCATTTTATATTAAAATTGACGTCGCAGTTAATTATGACGAACGAAACTAAAATTATATTTCAAATTATTTTAATTATATAGAGGCTCTTCAACATGAATTATGAATTAAAACAAATTCCTTTTTCTGCTAAAATTCAATTAATTAAAAACAAAAAAAAATTTATTTTGTTATAATTCACTGCAGTTTAAAAACCTTTACATGATAATTTTAATATATATAATACAAAGTATGTACATTAATTTGAATAAGGCGTAGAAATATAATATAACAAAATAAGTATATGGCATCAAGAGACAGTTACGAAAAATACCAACAAAAACATCCAATTATTTGCAATAATTAAGTGTTTCAAATAGATAATAATATATTATACGAGTGCTTTGTCACATTTTGTCAAAATGAAATTACAAGTTTAAAACTTAATATAGAGAGTATGCAAGAATACAAGCAAAAAATTAACCAATTAACGTAAATAAAACAAATATAAAATTAAAAAAAAAGTTTTAAATTTTCATTCATTCCACCATAAAATATGTACATAGATTTGAAATAGACGTAGAAATAAAACGAGACTTACTTTGACAAACCATTATTTATGAAAATATATAAATTTTGACTATGTAACTATAACACAAATTGCAAGAACTATTCTTTATTTATAATTAATTTTCAATGCTCAACGGGATCATCATCGCTTTGGTTTTCATTTTGCACTGCCGGCAAGCTACTGACAAGTCTTCGCAACTCGTTCAATGAACGGCTTACAGTTGAGATATATCCATCCACGTTATCGAAATATAAAATCGTGTCTGTTAATGAACTTTGAAGATTGTTGGTACGACCTCTTTGATGTTCGCTACCAGTTTCTTCGACTATCTCATTAATTAAACCCATTTGTATGGCTCTTGTTACAGTACTTATGCGATCAGAATTCGCTGAGTCGAGCGACGAAGGCCACTGTGATCGTATGTTACGTTCACGACGTTCACCACGTTCACCATTTACATTACCATTAAGTCGAGCGGAACGCCTTGGAATTGGATACGGATTAATTTCTACACGACGCCTTCGCAGACGGTTGATTCCACGAACACTTCGTCCACCTCCAATATCAGGACTGCTATTATTTCTGAATACCAGATTTTCTCTACTAGCACCTAGCGGAAGTGGTGGTGGGCTATCTCTAAAATAACGTCGTCGTAAGTCGGGACGTCCGGTTCGAACATCTGATTGAGCACGGTCCTCCCTCACATTTGCATCAGACAATTCTTCGTTTCCCATCGCGTTAGCATTGTTTTCACTTCTACGGTTCAATCCAGGCATTTTTGTTTCGAAAATATATAAAACAGACGTGGAGACGTAACTATATGGAGTAAAATATTTCAGTCAGAAAATATTTTGAAATGAAAAAGAGCTGTGTATATTAGTTTTTGTAATATTTTTTTTAATTTGAAAAATTTAAAGTAATTGTATTTGTGTATGTGAAGTTTTTGTGTATGAGATGCTGATTATTTTATAATTTAAATATTATTTTAGTACTGATTTAATGATTATTTTTAATGAGATTCACACAAGATTCTTGCAAAATAAGTGTTTTGAGTTTAACTTTGGCTAGATATGAGTGAGAGAAAAAACAATATGGGCCATGTTATGTAGAGTGCTTGAGCACGGCAAAATCGGCTCTTTCAAGCTAAGACTTCAGGCTCGTTTTTAAAGCTTATATAATTTTTTTTTTATGAGATGACGGCTTTGATTTCAAGAAGTTTGTATAACGTGGCATTCAAATCCATGGAGAGACAGAGAGAGAAACTTGAAAATATAAAGCTTTCATACAATTAACTTACAAATTTAATATAATTCGTAATTTATAGATACCATAAAAGACGAATTTTTTTGAATTGCTTTTTTTATATAATGATTAGAAGACTTCGACTTGAAGAACATGTAATGTCAACAAGATGATAAACTATGCCATATAACTTATGACAGAACCAATTTACTGAGAGAAATAATTTACTTTAAAATATATAGCTTTTGTTTAATCACTTTATAAAATGAAAGTAACAAAAATGCATGAGATACCAAAGAAAACCCTACTATGAAAATGTTTTGTCAGCCAAAAGTTGATGAAATAGACTGGGGTAAAAAATTATTTACTCCAGTAATATTATAAATGTACACTTACAACATAACAGTTTTCTCTATCAATACCTTTTATATTGAAATAAGTTTTTTCTTAATAGTTTATGATGAGTTTTTTATATATATTCAAAAAATAATGTAACAGAGAAACTCGAAAAATCTTGTGTACATTTTCGCACGTTTCACATCGACACAAGTTTTACATTTTTTTATTTATGATTACTACTGAGAACCATTTTCGTATCCTCATGTGTTAGTAAATATATGTGAATATCCTTTTTATTTATAACTTTAACTCCAACAGTCTACGTGAGATCAAATTGTATTACAGCACCGACGTGCAAAAACAATTTACAGTCTTAATGAAAGACGTGTGAAATTCATGGTGCGAACTTCCTGTCATAGGTTTTCATAAAAAGTGTCATGCAACCATTTATGTACACTTTCCTTCCTTACATATCTATAAACGAATATAAGTGCTGATTTCAGTAGATATACCTTGAACACATTCATAGCTCTATAAAAGCGAAGTCGAAACCTGTGCATAAGAGCCCGTATATCCTTTTTTTTGTAAACAGGGAACATGGTTGCAGTATTGCTACTTCCAATGCTCTTTTCCTTTGTTCTTTGCACTAATAAAGCTGATAAAGGACATTTTACATACATATATATATATATTATTATGTACTTATGACACTTCGTCTACATTTGAACACTCATTCTTATCGCTTTACTATTGATATATTAACAATTGTATTATTTCAATTCGATTTATTGATAAATTGCAAATTAACTGATTTATGACAAAAATAGGGACAAGAAAAAACGAACGCAGTGAAGCGAAAAAACACCCGCATTTTTCAAGTCCTTTTAGTAGTGATACATTAATATATATATATATATATATCGATATATGTGCATATATAAATATGTTCCTACAATATATATTTGTACATAAGCTGATATATATATAGATATATTTGTATATCGATGTTGTGCTGTTGGCATGTGTCGTAAAACAAATGTGCCGAAAAGTAAACATGGCGCTGTGCGTTCGCCATTTTTTTTTTAGTGATGGCTGCAGTTTTTGCCATATCCTTTATTTTTTACTTAAAATTGAGTTTACACATGACAGTTCCGCAACAACAAAATTCTGCGTTGAGTTAAAATATCAAATAGTAGGTTTTTTATGCAATTTTGAATTTTTTATTTATTTCATTTTAATTTCAATTATTTATAAACAACTGTTTGTTCTGTTTATTGTTTACACTCTTAGCAATTTTCCATTTTTCTGTCGGAGTAGCACAGCAAATTAAACTCTTTTTTCATGAAATTTTCTGCTATGGACTTAAACAGTAGATATTCCGAAACTATTTTTTAATTATATATGCTTTTTTCCCTTGGACTAAATTTTATAAAAAAAACCGCTCATACTATTTTTCTTTGGTTCAGTAATAAACAACTCTTCAATAGAGGTAAGGCAGAAGAAAGATTTATTATGCTATATATACATTTCTTTCTATTGAAATAAATAGTACAAAAAGACTACTAATACTATTCTTCTTTGGTTCAGTAATAATAAGTCTTCAATAGAGGTAAAAAAATGAGAAGAATGCATTTTTTTATTTGTTTTATTTTAGAAATTTGTTGAAAGCTGTGAACGATATCTGCCTGCTTGCAATTTTTAAAAATGGGTAGGTCCTTTGAAGTATAAAATAATTAAAATTTTTGGTTGTTTATTTTTCGTCAGCAAGATGCAGTCAAATATTTCATTTTATCATGTTGATGTACATATGTGTCATAACTTTTGAACGTTTTTGAGAAAATGATATGGACGCTAAATAAAAAAATTTAAAAATTAAATTGCTTTATTTTGGTGTGAAAATATTTTATTATTTAACATAATTTATTATTTTAATACAAATTAATGATATATTTATAAAGAAGATGAAGGTGATATCTGTCACTATGGAACTCATAAATATGTTCTATTAAATTAAAAAAAAAGAATTAATTTTAATGATGCTGATTTATTTATAGATATATTTTTGTACTTTATCTGTTTATATGCAGCTTTGTCCTCAATGTTTTAAATAGAGAGTTAGCAGGTCCTGATTACAAAATGTTTAATATATATTTAATATATTTTGCGCACAAACAAAATAACTGCCAAAAATGGATTTTCGGTACACTGTCTAGTAGGCATCTTATTTTATATTAGAAATACAAAAATGTTTTAAAAATTTATTAATTTAATAGCAAATAACTTACTTGATACATATGTAAATATCAGTAAAAATAAACTTTTTGTTTAGAAAAGCCAAGAAAAAAAATTTTTTTTAAGGCCATTTAGATATAATTATTTTTAA
>NC_051847.1:129905637-129913899 GCF_002237135.1 Teleopsis dalmanni
TTTATTTACGATAAAGAAATTAATGACATCTGGTAATTTATTTATATTAGTTGGCCAGTATGTTGGAGAGCAAGTAGAGAGAATTTTAAAACCTGTGGCCTTACATGCCTTAAGTAATTGCTTTACCTTTGTGGAATTTAGTCTAGACCCCCATAGAACATTTTTTGCGTTGAAATCACCACCAATTATAGCTTTATATTTGTGTAATTTTAGTGGATTTATGTATTGTTCATATTTTGTATTATGTCTCGGTGGACTATAAATGGACGTTATTAGGGTTTTGGAATAACTCTCCTCAAGTGCAACGGTTATCGCCTAGAACTCTTCATTAGAGAGTTTATTTTCTTGATAATGCTTAATGCTGGATTTAATTATTATGGCACTTCTGCGTCTGGCATTATTGCTTGGATGAGTAGTATGATAAGTATTATAGTTTTTAAATTTGATGTACGATTCTGTTGTAAAATGAGTTTCGCTTATTCGGCATATGTCTATATTTTCTGTCTGCAAAAGTAATTCTAATTCGTTTTTGTGTTGAAGCAAACCATTTGCGCTCCATTCCATTCTTTTGAGAGCAATCATTCAGATGTACAGTAATGTTTTTAGACATTTTGTGATTCGTCAGGAATAATTATATTTTGGACTACAGAGGCTGTTGACTTAATAGCGTCTACATATGATACATTAGCGATTCTTCGGCTTGTGTATACTATTAGTCTTTTGATATTATTTATTTGAACTGGGACTGTTACTTTATTTGGTTTTTGGTCTCTCAGTTTTTGAAGCTCCCTTGCTACTATACAACCGCGATATGACGCTGGGTGATGCTCGGCAGAGTTGCAACATTTTTGGTGACTATCATCAGGTTTTTCACAGTTTATAGTTTCATGCTTATCTGCACATTTTACACACCTAGGCTGATTTTGACAGTAGTTTTTGGTATGGTTGAAGGATTGACATTTAATGCACTGCGGGATAAGTTTTGAAGGTTTTATTACTTCTATATGGTAGATACTACTGAGTTAAGGATTTCTTTTATTTCACGAATTTTGTTCGTATCATCAATTGACTCAAACATTAAGAAGCTTTGGAATGATTGTATTATTCTTAAAGGAGACTACGTTGTCGTTTTTCGTTCTTATTCAAAATTGAAACTGAACTGCTCATTTCGGAATACCTATATGAACATTCGAAGTTATGTATCTTTAAAGGGAATCAAAATATTCATGTTTTGTTAAATCATTAAAGTGATTCATAGTTAAGATTAAAGCGGCATATACCATGCAAAAAAGTAAAATATAATTGTTATTCTGCAAATATAAATATTACAATTAAACCCATCATGCCAAAGTTATCTGCTGTTTGCATATATGAAATTTGAATGTTGGGCTTAGAATGCTTAATTCTTAGTGGTAATAGTATTCTTTTTAAATTTTTGTTAATTGAACCTATACACACTGAACCTGTATTAAAATCAATAACTACAATAAAGTTTTATCTAATTTTCTAATGACGATAGGTAGAATCTTCCTTCTGCCGGATCTTTGCTAAATATTTAATTTCAAGAGCACTTATTATTCATTAAAAAATAAGTTATATCAATAAATTTTGAGCATAGATCATTGCAATCTCTTCCCAGTATAACTAAACAAATTACCCTGTATTAATTGATTGTTTCTAAGAAGAACTTCGACAACAGTCAGTGTTTTTCATAAATATTAGAAGTGAAGTACATTTAAGCTAAAATTTAGGATTATTTCCTATTGGGAACTTTGCAAAGGAACAATTTGTAACACTGTAAGTGTTGCACCGACATTCCAAGTAGAAGTTAATAAACAACAATAAAAATAAATAGAAAACAAAGAGGCACAACTGTAGCAATAACGGCAGCAGAATGGTTTTTATTCAAGGCTTCACTAATAGTAGTGAACCTATTATCGTCACCGCAAACGGTTGCTATAATGAAAGTGAAATGTCATACTGACATAGAGATGATCCTTAAGCGTTCAATATTGTACTGGTATATGTGCAAAACCTGGCACTCATAGATACTGTTAATATTTATGCCAGCTTTACATAGTTATGGCATCGGCTAAACCAGTGAGGTGATGAGAGGAAGAAGAGTAGTGACTGAAGTAGTAGTGGTAGTAGCAGGCATAGTGATAACTGAAATTGACTAGAAGTAGAATTACTACTACCACTTGTAGTAGTAGTTGCAGTGGTAGGAGCATTGAACCATTGAAGTATATATAAATGCTTCCCATATTCATGTATCAATATGAGATTAAGCCGCAGGAGTCAATAATTATTGGATTTCACTACACGTTATTGCATGTGTTTGGGAAGATATGTGTGCCTGGTAAGATACGTGTGCCTAGCATGCTGATGTGGCCATAAAAACCAATGTGCGAATGACAATCTCTTGTTATGAATGGCTCAGAAGACATTTTTATTGCTACGTTGTCTTTCTGATATAATTTCTTTCGACTTTAATTTTGTTGGATATTACTTTGTAATCTCCTTTCTTTTTTGTCGGTTCTACTTGTGCCATTGTCAACTTGCACCTAAATTATTGTCATTTGGTATTTAAAAGTTGGTGTTTTGCGTTTGGCATACTTTATGGTCTAAATGTGGTTATTTGTCTTGCTTTGAGGCTGCATTTTATGAGAAAGAAAATTTGAATTTCTAGTATTTTGTGTCTATGGTGGAAGCAATGAAGTGATTTTATTTGCATGTTGAGATCTAAAATTTTCATTATTAATTTAAAAATATTAACATGAGTTAGCTTTTATAGGCAGTGGGAAGAAATTGGATCATACTTAATTAACTTTCACAGGACTCCACGAAAGAACATAAATGCGTTTTTTAGAATATATGATTACTTAAATAGATTGATGACGTTATTTAGTACATTTATAGATGCAAGATTTTGTTGAAGACAGTTTTTTTATGCTGGATGAGTTCGTGTAATGTCTATATAGATTATTTCTTTAACTTCTCACTGGAAATAATGATGACACTTAAGAAGACTTTGACTAACTTTCAATATGATCGTACCAGCTAAGGTAATGAAAACCGTTTCGCTATATTTGAAATATTGTATAAGCTCTTTTAAACCATTTCACCCAAAACTCAGTTCATATCTTTCCGCAACCATAGAATTCGTTAGATTGTAACGCGATCTGATTGCATTCCATTCCAATCAGCTTAAGCAATTATTTGTAGGATTGTAGGAAGAGAGTCCGTTAAAGGCGTAAAAAAATAATTACATTAAATTATATTGGATGTTAGTTGATAAAAAGCTGTCTGAACTGTATTGTTTGATTACAAGCTATTGAGTATCACGATAGCTGACATTAGACCGAAAACGTTATCAGCTAAACATTCTTATAGCTTTATTTTGTTGGCTTAAGAACTCAGTTCTTTGTGTTGCCCCAAAATTATGAATTAATACAGTTAAAAGGGCTCAGAGAGAGATGTAAGTTTTGCTCCTATGGAAGAGTCATAGGTAGTGCACTGTAATGACTGCCGGTAAACAACCTCTAAGATAGTCGTGAAATTATTAAACTGTACTCAGGATAAATTTAATGATGTAATTACTAACAATTGCACTTATGACAAGGGCAAAGAATAAAGAGATTCATTAAAAAAATGCATTAGTTCACTTTTCGGCAACTGCTGCAGATAAAATTAATAAATAGCATTTCAAACTTGTTGACGATCCTCTCTACTCATTCGATCTTTTCCACTTATAAAGTAAAATGTTGAGATGAAACGGTCAAAATTCTTGTTAATAGAGAGATTATATCTACTATCGATTGATATTTTGAAGATATGGACGCAATTCATAATATAGATAGATAGGTTAAAGAAATTTGAGTATGATATATGGAGAAGAAATTATATACATAGAAATAAATTTTAAAAAATTAAAATGTTTTTTTTTTTGTTTTTGAGGAGTAATATATTTCGAATACACTTCGGGCTTGTTTAAATTAGAAATGGACCTGCATGAAATTTGTTCTTTGTATGTCTCTTCTCTAGATATATTAGAAATATTTTAATTTGGCACTGTATTTGCAGTGCATTATTTGTAGATTGTATTGTTAAGGAAATTGAGTATTCCACATCACGTATGCAGAAAAGTTGGAGAAAATTGAAGCTATTAGCCAATTATTTTTATATTTTGATTCTTATCAGCTTACAGACCCGAACAATTAAACGCATTTATTTAAAAATGTTGGCAAATATTTCGTTCTTTATTAAGAACTTCATCAGTGCTATATAATAACAAACATTAATTTAAAGATAAAATACTAACATCCAAATATATATACCTTATTTTTTATAAAATGCAATAATTTTCCTGTTCCACAATAGTCATTAGTAATTAAAATTGTATTAACAAATAAAAATAAAAAATTAAAACAATTAAAATTCACACATTAAAAATTAATAAACAATTTTTGGACATAAATAACGAGCATAACAAAACTAAAAAATTTTTTTAATATTAATATTCCGCCAAAAATATTGATAATAATAAACGTTCTCTTTTTTATATCTCTTATTACTCAATAAGAAGAAACTTAACAGCTGACTTTTATTTTCATTTATAAGATCGGACAATAATAAAGTTATTACAAACTGGTATATGAAACCTACATCATCGGGAAGGTTACTTAATTTTCTATCAGACCACCCAATTCACCAAAAAATTAATACGGTTAGAAACTTGATTAGCAGAGTTACAAGTCTCAGTGATGACAAGTTTATGGATGATAACAAGAAACAAATTAGACAGATACTTATGAATAATAATTATCCTAAGTATTTTATAAATAAAATCTTTCTGTCCTATAAATGCACAAAAACATCAAAAAATACAGTTGACAATGTCAATAACAATAAACTTAGATGTAAGTTCCCTAATATACCGGGACTCTCTCAGAAAATTTCAAAATTATTTAAACAAGAGGAAATAATTGATATTGTACTTTACAACTTGAAAACAACAGAAAATTTATTCTCAAAGATTAAAGACAAAGAAAAGAAAGAAAATTTGTCAAATCTTATTTATAAGATCAATTGTAATGATTGCAATAGAGCTTATATAGGAACAACCAAACAAAGATTGGCAAAAAGAGTTGGTGAACATAAAAGTACGTGTAAACGTAAAGATGATGGGAAAAAAGCAGCTCTTTCTGAACATTCCATTTCTAAAGGACATAGCTTTAACTTTGATGAAGTAATAATTCTGGAAATTGAAAATAATTATCATAAAAGATTAATGAATGAAGTTATTCACATCATATTAAATAATGAACAGGTGGTAAACTACAAGAGAGACACGGATAATTTTAGCACACTTTACTCTAATTTATTGGATAAATACAAGCTAATCAAAAATAAGAGATAAATGAAAATAAAAGTCAGCTGTTAAGTTTCTTCTTATTGAGTAATAAGAGATATAAAAAAGAGAACGTTTATTATTATCAATATTTTTGGCGGAATATTAATATTAAAAAAATTTTTTAGTTTTGTTATGCTCGTTATTTATGTCCAAAAATTGTTTATTAATTTTTAATGTGTGAATTTTAATTGTTTTAATTTTTTATTTTTATTTGTTAATACAATTTTAATTATTAATGACTATTGTGGAACAGGAAAATTATTGCATTTTCTAAAAAATAAGGTATATATATTTGGATGTTAGTATTTTATCTTGAAATTAATGTTTGTTATTATATAGCACTGATGAAGTTCTTAATAAAGAACGAAATATTTGCCAACATTTTTAAATAAATGCGTTTAATTGTTCGGGTCTGTAAGCTGATAAGAATCAAAATACAAAACAAAAAAATTTAAACAGACGATAAACAACATCATATCAATTATTTTTATGACATGTCCTTCATTAAAAAAAAAATTTTATTATTATTATTATTATTTCTAAATGGAAAAATTTCGTTGCAGCCCTATGCTACTCCTAGGACTTTTTATATAAAGATCAAAAGATCATTATATACAAGAACTGAATAGAATAATAAATGTAGAAGCAATAACTGTGAAATAATTAAATGATTTAATGAATTTCTTTGTATTTTCAAAAAATGTAGAGGAACATATATGTTGAACTTTGGCGTTACTAAAGGTTTGGTTACCTTCGCCTTGTCACTTTAAGATGCCTGCCTTAGTCGTGAATACTTTCACAGTACACTGTCATGATTTTTTTTACTACATTCAAAGGAGATCCAACTTTAAAAATTGAACACAAAGTATTCATAAAATAATCAGAGTAAGGCAACGACACAACGACACAAGGATAACAAAAAGGAATGACAAAAAAATAAATAAATAATGCCATCAAATATCATTATGAGCATCATCAAAAATGATGTGCCATAACGAATAACAACAAAAGAGTAAAATAAACGACACAAGAATAAAAAAGGAATGGAAGAATACTTTCAGCTTTTATGCACATAATCATTATGTGCCACTCCCCCTGTGAAGGTAGTTAAAAAATACAAAAAAAAACTGAGGAAAAAGGTTTAATAGCGATAAAAATGGTCAACGTTAGGAACATCTGTTTCCTTCAAATGTTGCACAAACAAATGATGTGGAAATGTAAAATAGATTTGAAATGTACGAGTATGTGCGACAGGAGAGCAATGAACAATGACTCTACTAAGAGAAAAAACAGTCTCGTTCACAAAAGGATAATGACCAGAATTTTAAATATCCGCATTTGTATTAAAATTATATAAAAAAGACAAGAGGATACAAGTGAACGAAATAAAGTGCGTACCTCTCAGCATCATTATGCATTGCATGCCTGTGAAAATGTACCGAAAATTTAGAGTGGAATATGCTAAACATGCCAGACCAGAGGAAAATGTTAATTTCATTAAGTTGGTTTTAACAATTTTTTGTAGCCATTTTTTCAAAGGTTTTTTTTTAATCTGTGTTGCATGCAAATTACAACTTTTTTTGGTGATCTTAATGTGACATTCTCTGCATTTTTATGCGCATTTATGTAAGTTTTTTTTTATCCCACCAGCGAGCAATGTACCTTAGTCATTTATGTATCAACACAGCTTCAGTCGCACAAAACTCCTTAAAGACGTCCGCCAGCCTTGCAACTGCTGCAGCACAACAGCTGCTTAATGTCCTTTAACTACGTAACCACGAGGAGGAAACACGAAAAAATGTGAAACATTTATTAATAATAATAATAATGTTTCGAGGGGAGTAGCAGCTACAACAAGTTGCTGCTGCGATGTAGCAAATATAATTTGTGGTGTTGTTAACAAAATTATCATCGCTTTAATTTAATGCCCGCAGCAACATCTCAGCCATTGTTAATGTAGCATGCAAGAAATGGGTTAATATAAAATTTGACAGCTTCATTACTTTTGAATGGCGGCGATTAAATTTAATGCTCATAATCGTGAGCACAGGAACGATAAAAAATTTTATTGTTAAAATTTCATTTAATACAAATTGGTTCAATTACTGGTTTTGTTAATTCGTTACATTCAAAGGACAATTAAAACTCCACGACAGGTAGTTGAGCAAGGACTTAACATTCAAAGGAATTGCAGACTGAGCAGACTAATTGGAAAGCATTTAATCGTCCAAATGGAATAGACATAGGAATTTTTTTATTTAATTCTATTAGATTTTATTTTATGGATATGACATTTAAGAACTGCAGTGTCTATAAAAACAATAAAAAATAATTTGGTAAGCCATTAGTTTTTTCAAACATTAGTCCATAAAACGTTTGTGCGGTGTTGATTTAGCATAAGAATTTTAACAAGCTTTATTTTTCGAAGTAGAAATCCAGTGTTGTTATATCGATTTATTACAATAGAGGATGCATTTGCTTCAAATAGTTGTTTTTAATTATATTTTATACACAAATTAATACATTTCATTATATTTTATATATCCTTTTATATTAAGAAACTATATATTTCTTAATACTGTGAATAAATGATTTCACAATGTCCTGAAGTTTGCTCTAAGATACTTGTTGACCTGTAGCAAGCAAGATATCAGTGTGTTTAAAAGGAAAACACTCAGAAAAATTTTTGGGCCCGTGAAATAAAACGGGATGTACGAGGGCGGTTTATAAGTCAGTGACTTTTTGCATAAAATAAATTTTTTTCGGCAAATAAACATTTTATTTTTCTACATAATCACCTTTCAGCTCGATACATTTAGTACAGCGTTTTTCTAATTTTCTTATTCCCT
>NC_051847.1:129913999-129922761 GCF_002237135.1 Teleopsis dalmanni
GAGAAAAAACAGTCTCGTTCACAAAAGGATAATGACCAGAATTTTAAATATCCGCATTTGTATTAAAATTATATAAAAAAGACAAGAGGATACAAGTGAACGAAATAAAGTGCGTACCTCTCAGCATCATTATGCATTGCATGCCTGTGAAAATGTACCGAAAATTTAGAGTGGAATATGCTAAACATGCCAGACCAGAGGAAAATGTTAATTTCATTAAGTTGGTTTTAACAATTTTTTGTAGCCATTTTTTCAAAGGTTTTTTTTAATCTTTGTTGCATGCAAATTACAACTTTTTTTGGTGGTCTTAATGTGACATTCTCTGCATTTTTATGCGCATTTATGTGAGTTTTTTTTTTATCCCACCAGCGAGCAATGTACCTTAGTCATTTATGTATCAACACAGCTTCAGTCGCACAAAACTCCTTAAAGACGTCCGCCAGCCTTGCAACTGCTGCAGCACAACAGCTGCTTAATGTCCTTTAACTACGTAACTACGAGGAGGAAACACGAAAAAATGTGAAACATTTATTAATAATAATAATAATGTTTCGAGGGGAGTAGCAGCTACAACAAGTTGCTGCTGCGATGTAGCAAATATAATTTGTGGTGTTGTTAACAAAATTATCATCGCTTTAATTTAATGCCCGCAGCAACATTTCAGCCATTGTTAATGTAGCATGCAAGAAATGGGTTAATATAAAATTTGACAGCTTCATTACTTTTGAATGGCGGCGATTAAATTTAATGCTCATAATCGTGAGCACAGGAACGATAAAAAATTTTATTGTTAAAATTTCATTTAATACAAATTGGTTCAATTACTGGTTTTGTTAATTCGTTACATTCAAAGCACAATTAAAACTCCACGACAGGTAGTTGAGCAAGGACTTAACATTCAAAGGAATTGCAGACTGAGCAGACTAATTGGAAAGCATTTAATCGTCCAAATGGAATAGACATAGGAGTTTTTTTAATTAATTCTATAAGATTTTATTTTATGGATATGACATTTAAGAACTGCAGTGTCTATAAAAACAATAAAAAATAATTTGGTTAGTCATTAGTTTTTTCAAACATTAGTCCATAACACGTTTGTGCGGCATTGATTTAGCATAAGAAATTTAACAAGCTTTTGATTTGATTATATTTTATATATCCTTTTATATTAAGAAACTATGTATTTCTTAATACTGTGAATAAATGATTTCACAATGTCCTGAAGTTTGCTCTAAGATACTTGTTGACCTGTAGCAAGCAAGATACCAGTGTGTTTAAAAGGAAAACACTCAAAAAAATTTTTGGGCCCGTGAAATAAAACGGGATGTACGAGGGTGAATTGATAAGTCAGTAACTTTTTGCATAAAATACATTTTTTTCGGCAAATAAACATTTTATTTTTCTACATAATCACCTTCTAGCTCGATACATTTAGTCCAGCGTTTTTCTGATTTTCTTATTCCTTCCAAATAATAGGTTTTCTCAAAGCTCTTAAAATACGCGGTTGTTTCGGTAATGACTTCTTCATTCGATTCAAATCTCTTACCACAAATATCGTATTTATCTGATGTGAATGATGGTATCATGGGACTATTTTTTAACCTCCAGAGATTATTTCATCTACACCCTTTGGATATGGAAACCGAACCGTGGTGCATATTTAAGGCTGTTCCGAAAATTGATTTAACAATCATTTTCAAAATTGAAAAAAACGTTGGCATAAGTATTGTGTTGAGAGGGGAGTACTCTTAGTCGATAGAAGAGAAGAGAAACATATTCATATTTTTTAGATGTTCCCTTATTTAGTGTTAGAAGTCTTTAAAATTATAACATTCTGCAATAAAATATTAAATCTATCCCATGAGAATAACACATGTCCTTTAAATATTTTAGTTGATTACTTAGTTCTCACGATTTTTAGATCTGAAAGAGGCGTATATGTGCAATTTTTATCGTCTCAATTTTCACATCTGATACAAAATGATAATCATTACAATTAAAGTTCATCTTCAGTTACTGCTCATAAAAATTCTTTTATCAGTATAATCTAAAATTTGATGTTTAATTCCTTACTTTATATGATCCAGATGATTCTGATGATTCAAAAAACAACATGTGTTGGTTATTTCATTAGTCTGACATGGCGTAGATACTTGAATATGATCTTAGTAAAGTTAAAGAGCAGGAAACAAAACGTGAAGTGTGTTCTCTCTAAAATCAGTGAGGAACGCAAAAAATTTTCTCACTGGCTTGCATTACAACTCATTAAGAACAAGGGAGAGAATACTTTAAAGAACTTTCATATGTATGTTGCTTATACTCGTACTAATATAAATGTAATGTAAAATAAAATGTTGAGATGAGCTGTGTTTCGAATCAAATTAAATGTGATTATGTGATAACTGCTGGCCCAATGTTCTTCGGGTAACGCAATGGAATGAAGAAGAAGAGGATGTAATAAGTGCACTCTAACTAACAAGTGAAGAGTTCAAAACCTCTTCAAGAATTCATACGAATGTTCGTAGACTTGACAATTATTTGATGTGATAATTTTATTTACTTGTAGTTAACTTTCTCATTTCTTCTATATACACTTCATTTTAATATTGTACTTTATAGATTTCTAGCTAAAAAAACATCTCTGTTATATTTATTTCTGTTAATGAGGATTACAAATTCTATATTTAAACTTCTCTGTATGCAAAATGTAAATAATTAAACCAACCTTATCAAATCTGAAACATGACTTTATGTGCAGTAAAGTTCAATAAGACGATTTTTAACTGCATGGAAATTATTGAGAAACTATTCGATTGAAGCCATTATCAGTTCCTCACTTTATAATTACATTCACTGTCCTTAAGAGTTATTTTAGTAACCTTTTTAACATTTCAATTCTTGTTCAGCAATTAAGTTGTTGTGAGTATGTGTCCTTTTATTTGCTCCAATTAAGACACCAATTTTCATTTCGTTAACGTGTCTATGCTATCGTGGACATTAATTCAGGAAAATTGTCCTGAAATGGACAAAGATCGTGAATGACTTAACTATTAAAACCGTTTCACTTTAATTGCTGTACATTTACGCAACGAAATGTCGTGATTTTAAATCTGAGATTCAGAATTACGCCACATTTCGCTTATGCGTGCAGGAATGATAAGCTGCAGAGTCTTTAATTAATTTAATTTGCAATTAATTTAAAAGCTCGTAAAAGGATGCGAATAATGAGAAAAAAGTTTAAAATTTGGTATTAATAATATAATTCTTTTTTTTCGTAAATTAATTTAAATTATTATGCAAAAAAGATGTATGTACTCTGAACCACAAAAAAAAGACATTACGTATGTCTCAAAAATGAATAGCTTAAACCTGTTAATTTTATTAAAATAAGAATATGTTTAACAACACAACAAAGAAAATAATAAAATTAAATTGGAAACAATGCAGAGAAGCATTCTTTAAAAAAATTGTAGAAGTTTTATAGAGTTTAACAATGTTTTCCTAATGTAAATAAAATATACTTCTGATTGCGATCGCAGTTAAGTATAAAATACAACATTGATCAATTATCCTTCACCTGAATCCATTCAAGATTTTCGTTGGTTTGTGGACACATAGCGACAAATAGTTTGAACATAATTTAGCCACAACTTAAAGCGTCGAGAGAATTATTCTCATGAAGATTGACTAACTCCGTAAAAATGTCTAGCTGTGATAAATTGGTTGAATTTGGTGGCTAATGTACAAATTGACAGACTTACCAACACCGCGTTATCAAATCTCAGAATGGTTACAGGCACCTCGGGGAGGTATGCAGATCTGAGGTCAATTATTGCTTAGTCTGATGAAGTGATAAACAATAATCCAGTCAAGGCGTAAAGAGGGGTTTTAAAAATACCTCGAGTTAAGAAAGATTAAAAGTGCTCAAGTGCACTGACTCAAATAGAAATAAATAAATAAAAAATGAAAACACATGTTCTTACTTTTACAAAAGCAAGTTTGTAACCAGAAATCGGTCACTAAATAAATTTATTTTAATAAGTGTACACATTGCATTTATTCATTCGTGCTATATATACATTTGCTTTACACGATTACAAGTGCCAGGACTTAGAACCTTGAAACTGCCAAGTTCGAAGCAATCGAACGATACCAAATTTCGTATTTCAATCGAACGAGTCAAAATTACATGAAACTTTTCGTTGTTCAAATTTTAAGTTGTTTTGCTACTTGTCTCTGATTATTTAGATATAGCCATTAGGACACAGACACAAATTTAATTATTAAAAACAAAAATTTTTTTGTTGTAATTTACTACTATTCAAAAATCCCTGGAATAAGTAAAACACTTTGTTAAAACATTCACATTTCTAATATTGTAGTACCATATTAATTAATGGCACTGTTCCGATTACCTAGGCACGTTAATTTGACAATTCATTATACTAGAGTTAGCTATAGTAGAGAATTTATTAACGCACTAAGTGGGAGGTCTAAGGAAACTCTTGTTTGTGTTCCCGGGTATTCTAATATACCGTTAGTAGGAAATCAGCGTGTAGACGAGCTTGCTAGATTGGGCACCTCTTCTACGAATACCTATATTTCAGTTCCCGGTCCTGCTAGCTACAATCAAATGTTGATTTATGACCACTTTTTCCGAAAGCCTAATAGTGGGTTTATAATACCTCAGCAGTCAGGTCAAGGATGTACTCCTATTCCAAATGCAGAACCTCTGCAATGAGACATAGAAGTAAATCAGAACTATCTAGATTAATAGCTGTTTTTTCAGGACACTGGACCATTGGACGGCAAGAGCTAGACTCGGCCTACACTGTGATATCAGTGTAGTCCCTTTATTTAACACACTCAGGGATATATCCAGTATTAGCATTGGCTAGACTGGTTCTAGTTCTAGTTCGACCATCTTACACCCATTACTATGAGGAATTGTGTATTCAACACGATTTTATTAGCTAATTGAAGAGGATTCGTTCTACTTACTAACTAAGCAGAGTTAGCAATCTTTTGCAGTTTTTCTACTATACTATATGCCGATATAGATTAATTCTTAAGATATTAAAGTTCAAAACTTTGACTAATGACATTGATTACACTAAAAATATTATGTTACTATTTAATTTCTAATTTGATTACACAAACAATAAGAAATATCAAATTGTTACCTGTTGGTAGTTACTATTTAAAATTTTCCACTTTAAAGTTCGGTATCTTAGAAACTAATGTACATTTATATATATTATAGTTGAAGAAGTTTTTCGGAATTGAAACGTTACCATAATCCTTGGAAATAAGTTATAATCTTAGTAAATAACTAATCTTATAAGTGAAATAAGTAATGTTATAAGCAGTTGCCCACACATTTCTCGTATTGTAATTTAAGAAAATTTTAAAAATTCTCTGAATATTGATAAATTTAAAACTTGGATCACCCGTTGACGCAATTTTCTCGAGGACAGTGTAACTGCTATGTAAGGACACTGCTAAGCAAAGTTTAAAGGATAAATGCATTATGCAATCGTAAGTGGTAAATGGTAGACAAAGTTGACGGACGTTTTGATTTATTGCCATTTAAAACACTGGTAAAGTTTCATAAAGTAAAATAACTTCAGCAACAACGGAAGTATCCTTCAGCAACAAACAGTCGCAAAACAAGCAATCACTGTGTAATGTCAGCAATACTCGTAAAAACTGTCTGCGAAAAATCAATTACTGAAATATTGCTAAGTAGTTGATGCTGATAAAGTTGGCAGTGATGAAAATGCAATATTTTTGTTCCACTTACAACACTTGTGGCAAAGTTTAAGCTGCTGCAACTTTCAACATAGCCAACTGCAGCAATAAATTACAAGATTGATTATTAAAATTTCTTGCCGTTACTGCAAAGAGGATTATATGCGAAAGTGCAACAAATTGCTTTGAGTACTAATTTTGTTTCGAAAGCTTATCTGGATAAAATTAACATGTTTTTAAACTCAATAAATAAATCAAGACAGCAACAAAACGATGTTTTAAATTTAATTCAAATTTTATTACAATTATCCTTTGAAGTGAAACTTTTGCTTTGTTGCTACTGCAAGCAAACTAATTTAATTAAATTTATTTTTGTTCGCTGCAAGAGCAAAGTAGGTGTGTACTTCGAGTATATATTTTTGCAATTTTATTGCTTAGTTTTATGAGTGTCGTACTTATTTCCTCAGTTAGTTTATGCTTAGCTGCCAACAACAACAATCGCAAAAGTCAGCAGGAACAAACTACGGGTACGACAACAAAAATAATATTAAAATCACGATAATAACAAAATACTAAAAGGGATTGCTGCTGGCAAAATTTACATCAAATAAATTATCGCTATTGTCATCGTTGCTGTAGCAGCAATAATACTCGTAGCACCAACAATATTCACAACAAAAGTCATAGCATTGCCCAAGCAACACACAATACAACAATGACAACAGCAACAACAGCAACAACAGCAGCAGCAGCAATAGCAATAGCAATAGCAATATCACTAACAGCATTTTCTCATTGCTTTCAGCTATGCGATATGCTATGCTGTCTTGTTACGCGATTTTTCATGGTCCAGTAAAACTGACACAACAAGCAGCACCAATGTTCATGCCTTGGCATAAAAATTAATGCCAGTAAGAAAACAACATTGAGCAAGAAGCTATCAAGGATACTTCACCAAAGCTACCAAAGCTACCAAAAATCAAAAACAGCAACAATTGCTGTAGTCACTGAGCCGTGCCTTTCTGCGTTATGTAAAGCAGTAGTTTCCATGAGGAAATCTCCAAAATTGAGCATAAGTGACAGCCGTAAAGTGACTGACGCATTTTATAACTCAAGTGGAAATTTTCTTTGTATTTGTCGTATGTGTCAACATGTCCTTTGAAGAAACTTCAATGCTTCACTTGGCATTTGTTTGTGATGTACTCGGATATGGCATATTTTTCCTAAATTTTGGCTTAATTAAATGTATCAATGTCATCTGCATATATGCATGAATTTGATTAAACACTTGCGGGAATCAAAAGACTGGATTGCAAAATATTCTTTATTGACTTGATAAGATAATATTTACTTTCTTACTTAATTCGCCATAATAACTCGTTATCAGGTTTCGGTCTGAAGAAACACTCTCAAACTTATCTGCTACAGACACCCAAATTTATTTCAGACAGCCAAATGTCAAGTACAGTTAGTGTTCTCTCCATTAGAGAACGATCTACCCTTATTCCTTCAACTGCCGCTTCACACATCCTTTGCAGGTATCTAAATAGTTATTGTGTTTATGCTATATGTTTTTGTTCAATTGAACTAGTCTACAAACTGTTTTCGAAGACAAAATTTACATTATCTATAGTGAAATTTTCCGTAGAACTCGAAAATCAGAATGTATATGGTTTCTTCGTTATTTGCGAAAAATCATTGTTTTAATCACTCTACATATGTCTCCGAAACTTTTTATTGTCAACATAGAACATATATTATACATCAATGTTGTGCGAATAAGTTACGCTACTTAGGTTCAATGTGATCGAACTAGTTTAGTTGCAATAGTTAAAAATGTACAGATGAAAAAATTTTTTTTCACACTTTTCACAACTCTTTTGATTTTGAATGTGATGGAGTTCCTACAAAAGTATTAAAAACAAATTTTTTTTTGAAAGGGTTCGAATAGACAAATGCAAAGACAACAACAACAATTTTTTTAGTTAATTTAGTTAATTTGAGTTTGGCTGACCATACAACACTGTTTCGAGTATTGCCAAGTACTAACATAATCATCAGTGGTCTGATTTTTATCAACGTCGAACGTTTATCTGTATTATATTTATATATCATATTGAGGTACATGTGCATTTTCGGCAAAGTTCTTGCAAAGCATTAGATTTGTTTCTCTTATAATTGTAAAATAATAATTTCTCATAATGCTTGCATCCACTATTACTTTTTTGATCTTCTTTCCATTGCAGAGATATTCTGATGAAACCTTTCAGCTTGCTTATTACTTTCTGCAAAAAAATTTGAAAAGAAAAATAGCTGCAACAGTAGCTATTCCGCTTAAAATTTTTATGATTAAATGTAAGAACCAATTCGAGCCTTATTGATATTTAATTGTTTTCCGTTCATCTAAATCCAGATTTAATAAAATATTTTTACCGACCCTTTCTTTATTCCTATCTAATACTGCATTAATTTCTGCATCATATCTCATTGTTTAAATTACGTCGTCTTTTTTTGTGTTTAATTTTATTTTCAGCGACGATTATAATAACATAAAATAAATGAACGACATCAGTAGTTCAATTGATAAGGGAATGAATTGATCATACAGATTAGAAAATGGGAGTATTATCTTAATGAGACTGACAGTTTTTTCTATTGAAAAATAAACTTAAGATAGCTAAACTTCCGATTAAGGTCTCTCGTATTCAGAGAGTGATGAATGTGACGAATGGTCACGGCAATTTTAGGCGCATGTTATGCAGAAAGTCATATTTTTTTTTTTAACATACATTTATTTATTGCATTTTCTCTTACAATGAGACTAACAAGTTGTAAAATCTTATTATTAATTACATAATATTACAAATTTTTATTTTAACTATATATTGCATAATATAAAATAAAATAAGTAAACCTTATGAAGACTATACTTTACGGTAGTAAACCTTATATCACGGACCTCACTTAGATTGGTGAGTTGAGTTTCAGTGGAATAAGAGTGAGGTGGATTA
>NC_051847.1:129922861-129934548 GCF_002237135.1 Teleopsis dalmanni
TCGATTCAAATCTCTTACCACAAATATCGTATTTATCTGATGTGAATGATGGTATCATGGGACTATTTTTTAACCTCCAGAGATTATTTCATCTACACCCTTTGGATATGGAAACCGAACCGTGGTGCATATTTAAGGCTGTTCCGAAAATTGATTTAACAATCATTTTCAAAATTGAAAAAAACGTTGGCATAAGTATTGTGTTGAGAGGGGAGTACTCTTAGTCGATAGAAGAGAAGAGAAACATATTCATATTTTATAGATGTTCCCTTATTTAGTGTTAAAAGTCTTTAAAATTATGACATTCTGCAATAAAATATTAAATCTATCCTATGAGAATAACATAAGTCCTTTCAATATTTTAGTTGTTTACTTGGTTCTCACGATTTTTAGATCTGAAAGAGGCGTATATGTGCAATTTTTATCGTCTCAATTTTCACATCTGAAACAAAATGTTAATCATTACAATTAAAGTTCATCTTCAGTTACTGCTCATAAAAATTCTTTTATCAGTATAATCTAAAATTTGATGTTTAATTCCTTAGTTTATATGATCCAGATAATTCTGATGACTCAGAAAACATAATATGTGTTGGTTATTTCATTAGTCTGACATGGTGCAGATATTTGTATAGGATCTTAGCAAAGTTAAAGAGCAGGAAACAAAACGTGAAGTGTGTTCTCTCTAAAATCAGTGAGGAACGCAAAAAATTTCCTCACTGGCTTGCATTACAACTCATTAAGAACAAGTGAGAGAATACTTTAAAGAACTTTCATATGTTGCTTATACTCGTACATTTATCAAATTAAATCAAATTAGTTATTAAATCAAAGCAGTTATCACATAATTACAATGTGATAACTGCTAACTTCGGGTAACGCAATGGAATAAAGAAGAAGAAGATGTAATAAGTACACTCTAACTAACAAGTGAAGAGTTCAAAACCTCTTCAAGAATTCATACGAATATTCGTAGACTTGACAATTATTTGATTTGTAATTTTATTTACTTGTAGTTAATTTTCTCATTTCTTCTATATACACTTCATTTTAATATTGTACTTTATAGACTTCTAGCTAAAAAACATCTCTGTTATACTTAACAAGGATTACAAATTCTATATTTAAACTTCTCTGTATGCAAAATGTAAATAATTAAACCAACCTTATCAAATCTGAAACATGACTTTATGTGCAGTAAAGTTCTATAAGACTATTTTTAACTGCATGGAAATTTTTGAGAAACTATTCGATTGAAGTCATTATCAGTTCCTCACTTTATAATTACATTCACTGTCCTTAAGAGTTATTTTAGTAACCTTTTTAACATTTCAATTCTTGTTCAGCAATTAAATTGTTGTGAGTATGTGTCCTTTTATTTGCTCCAATTAAGACACCAATTTTCATTTCGTTAACGTGTCTATGCTATCGTGGACATTAATTCAGGAAAATTGTCCTGAAATGGACAAAGATCGTGAATGACTTAACCAGTAAAACCGTTTCACTTTAATTGCTGTACATTTACGCAACGAAATGTCGTGATTTTAAATCTGAGATTCAGAATTACGCCACATTTCGCTTATGCGTGCAGGAATGATAAGCTGCAGAGTCTTTAATTAATTTAATTTGCAATTAATTTAAAAGCTCGTAAAAGGATGCGAATAATGAGAAAAAAGTTTAAAATTTGGTATTAATAATATAATTCTTTTTTTTCGTAAATTAATTTAAATTATTATGCAAAAAAGATGTATGTACTCTGAACCACAAAAAAAAGACATTACGTATGTCTCAAAAATGAATAGCTTAAACCTGTTAATTTTATTAAAATAAGAATATGTTTAACAACACAACAAAGAAAATAATAAAATTAAATTGGAAACAATGCAGAGAAGCATTCTTTAAAAAAATTGTAGAAGTTTTATAGAGTTTAACAATGTTTTCCTAATGTAAATAAAATATACTTCTGATTGCGATCGCAGTTAAGTATAAAATACAACATTGATCAATTATCCTTCACCTGAATCCATTCAAGATTTTCGTTGGTTTGTGGACACATAGCGACAAATAGTTTGAACATAATTTAGCCACAACTTAAAGCGTCGAGAGAATTATTCTCATGAAGATTGACTAACTCCGTAAAAATGTCTAGCTGTGATAAATTGGTTGAATTTGGTGGCTAATGTACAAATTGACAGACTTACCAACACCGCGTTATCAAATCTCAGAATGGTTACAGGCACCTCGGGGAGGTATGCAGATCTGAGGTCAATTATTGCTTAGTCTGATGAAGTGATAAACAATAATCCAGTCAAGGCGTAAAGAGGGGTTTTAAAAATACCTCGAGTTAAGAAAGATTAAAAGTGCTCAAGTGCACTGACTCAAATAGAAATAAATAAATAAAAAATGAAAACACATGTTCTTACTTTTACAAAAGCAAGTTTGTAACCAGAAATCGGTCACTAAATAAATTTATTTTAATAAGTGTACACATTGCATTTATTCATTTGTGCCATATATACTTTTGCATTACACGATTACAAGTGCCAGGACTTAGAACCTTGAAGCTGCCAAGATCGAAGCAATCGAACGATACGAAATTTCGAATTTCAATCCAATGAGTCAAAATTACATGAAACTTTCGTTGTTCAAATTTTAAGTTGTTTTGCTACTTGTCTCTGATTATTTAGATATAGCCATTAGGACACAGACACAAATTTAATTTTTTAAAATTAAATTTTGTTGTTGTAATTTACTACTATTCAAAAATCCCTGGAATAAGTAAAACAGTTTTCTAAAACATTCACATTTCTAATATTGTAGTACCATATTAATTAATGGTACTGTTCCGATTACCTAGGCACGTTAATTTGACAATTCATTATACTAGAGTTAGCTATAGTAGAGAATTTATCAACGCCCTAAGTGGGAGGTCTAAGGAAACTCTTGTTTGTGTTCCCGGGTATTCTAATATACCGTTAGTAGGAAATTAGCGTGTAGACAAGTTTGCTAGATTGGGCACCTCTTCTACGAATACCTATATTTCAGTTCCCGGTCCTGCTAGCAAATGTTGATTTATGACCACTTTTTCAGAAAGGCTAATAGTGGGTTTATAATACCTCACCAGTCAAGTCAAGGGGCACATGGTCAGTCTATTCCAAATGCAGAACATCTGGCTTGATACACAGAGGTAAAACAAAACTATCTACTGGACCATAGGACGGCATGAGCTAGACTCAGCCTGCACTGTGATATCAGTGTAGTCCCTTTCTTTAACACACTCAGGTATATACCCAGTATAAGCATTGATATTAAGATATTAAAGTTCAAAACTTTGACTAATTAAATTAATTACATTAAAAAAATTATGTTACTATTTAATTTCTAATTTGATTACACAAACCATTAGAAATATCAAATTGTTACCTGTTGGTAGTTACTATTTAAAATTTACCACTTTAAAGTTCGGTATTTTAAAACCTAAAATACATTTATATATATTATAGATGAAGAAGTCTTTCAGAATTCCAAGTTTGTCATTATCCCTTGAAATAAGTTATAATCTTATTAAATAAGTAATCTTATAAGTGAAATAAGTGATCTTATAAGCAGTTGCCCACACATTTCTCGTATTGTAATTTAAGAAAATTTTAAAAATTCTGTAAATATTGATAAATTTAAAACTTGGATCGAGGACAGTGTAACTGCTATGTAAGGACACTGCTAAGCAAAGTTTAAAGGATAAATGCATTATGCAATCGTAAGTGGTAAATGGTAGACAAAGTTGACGGACGTTTTGATTTATTGCCATTTAAAACACTGGTAAAGTTTCATGAAGTAAAATAACTTCAGCCACAACGGAAGTATCCTTCAGCAACAAACAGTCGCAAAACAAGCAATCACTGTGTAATGTCAGCAATACTCGTAAAAACTGTCTGCGAAATATCAATTACTGAAATATTGCTAAGTAGTTGATGCTGATAAAGTTGGCAGTGATGAAAATGCAATATTTTTGTTCCACTTACAACACTTGTGGCAAAGTTTAAGCTGCTGCAACTTTCAACATAGCCAACTGCAGCAATAAATTAGAAGATTGATTATTAAAATTTCTTGCTCTTCCTGCAAAGAGGATTATATGCGAAAGTGCAACAAATTGCTTTGAGTACTAATTTTGTTTCGAAAGCTTATCTGGATAAAATTAACATGTTTTAAAACTCAATAAATAAATCAAGACAGCAACAAAACGATGTTTAAAATTTAATTCAAATTTTATTACAATTATCCTTTGAAGTGAAACTTTTGCTTTGTTGCTACTGCAAGCAAACTAATTTAATTAAATTTATTTTTGTTCGCTGCAAGAGCAAAGTAGGTGTGTACTTCGAGTATATATTTTTGCAATTTTATTGCTTAGTTTTATGAGTGTCGTACTTATTTCCTTCGTTAGTTTATGCTTAGCTGCCAACAACAACAATCGCAAAAGTCAGCAGGAACAAACTACGGGTACGACAACAAAAATAATATTAAAATCACGATAATAACAAAATACTAAAAGGGATTGCTGCTGGCAAAATTTACATCAAATAAATTATCGCTATTGTCAACGTTGCTGTAGCAGCAATAATACTCGTAGCACCAACAATATTCACAACAAAAGTCATAGCAATGCCCAAGCAACACACAATACAACAACGACAACAGCAACAACAGCAGCAGCAGCAATAGCAATAGCAATATCACTAACAGCATTTTCTCATTGCTTTCAGCTATGCGATATGCTATGCTGTCTTGTTACGCGATTTTTCATGGTCCAGTAAAACTGA
Organism: Teleopsis dalmanni; assembly: GCF_002237135.1. Taxonomy (NCBI): domain Eukaryota; kingdom Metazoa; phylum Arthropoda; class Insecta; order Diptera; family Diopsidae; genus Teleopsis; species Teleopsis dalmanni. Next base: position 129,927,679 of record NC_051847.1, read on the forward strand.
CACAACAAGCAGCACCAATGTTCATGCCTTGGCATAAAAATTAATGCCAGTAAGAAAACAACATTGAGCAAGAAGCTATCAAGGATACTTCACCAAAGCTACCAAAGCTACCAAAAATCAAAAACAGCAACAATTGCTGTAGTCACTGAGCCGTGCCTTTCTGCGTTATGTAAAGCAGTAGTTCCCATGAGAAAATCTCAAAATTGAGCATAAGTGACAGTCGTAAAGTGACTGACGCATTTTATAACTCAAGTGGAAATTTTCTTTGTATTTGTCGTATGTGTCAACATGTCCTTTGAAGAAACTTCAATGCTTCACTTGGCATTTGTTTGTGATGTACTCGGATACGGCATATTTTTCCTAAATTTTGGCTTAATTAAATGTATCAATGTCATCTGCATATATGCATGAATTTGATTAAACACTTGCGGGAATCAAACGACTGGATTGCAAAATATTCTTTATTGACTTGATAAGATAATATTTACTTTCTTACTTAATTCGCCATAATAACTCGTTATCAGATTTCGGTCTGATGCAGCACTCCTTCCCAAACTTATCTGCTGCAGACACCCAAATGTATGTCAGGCAGTTAGTGTTCTCTCCCTTATTCCTTCAACTGCCGCTTTACACTTCCTTTGCAGGTATCTAAATAGTTATTATGGTTATACTATATGTTTTTGTTCAATTCAACTAGTCTACAAACTGTTTTCGAAGACAAAATTTACATTATCTATAGTGAAATTTTCCGTAGAACTCGAAAATCAGAATGTATATCGTTTTTTCGTTATTTGCGAAAAACCATTGTTTTGATTTTTCTCAAAACATAATCACTCTACATATGTCCCCGAAAGTTTTTATTGTCAACATAGAACATATATTATACATCAATGTTGTGCGAATAAGTTACGCTACGTAGGTTCAATGTGACCGAACTGGTTTAGTTGCAATAGTTAAAAATGTACAGATGAAAAAAATTTTTTTCACACTTTTCACAACTCTTTTGATTTTTAATGTGATGGAGTTCCTACAAAAATATTAAAAACAAATTTTTTTTGAAAGGGTTCGAATAGAAATGCAAAGACAACAACAACAATTTTTTTAGTTAATTTAGTTAATTTGAGTTTGGCTGACCATACAACACTGTTTCGAGTATTGCCAAGTACTAACATAATCATCAGTGGTCTGATTTTTATCAACGTCGAACGTTTATCTGTATTATATTTATATATCATATTGAGGTACATGTGCATTTTCGGCAAAGTTCTTGCAAAGCATTAGATTTATTTCTCTTATAATTGTAAAATAATAATTTCTCAAAATGCTTGCATCCACTATAACTTTTTTGATCTTCTTTCCATTGGAGAGATATTCTGATGGAACCTTTCAGCTTGCTTATTACTTTCTGCAAAGAAATTTGAAAAGAAAAATAGCTGCAACAGCAGCTAATCCGCTCAAAATTTTTATGATTAAATGTCAGAACCAATTCGAGCCTTATTGATATTTAATTGTTTTCCGTTCATCTAAATCCAGATTTAATAAAATATTTTTACCGACTCTTTCTTTATTCCTATCTCATACTGCATCAATTTCTACATCATATCTCATTGTTTAAATTTTGTCATCCTTTTTTGTATTTAATTTTAATTTCAGCGACGATTATAATAACATAAAATAAATGAACGACAACAGTAGTTCTATTGATAAGGGAATGAATTGATCCTACAGATTAGGAAATGGAGTATTATCTTAAAGAGACTGACAGTTTTTTCTATTGAAAAATAAACTTAAGATAGCTAAACTTCCGATTAAGGGCTCTCGTATTCAGACAATGATAAATGTGACGAATGGTCACGGCAATTTTAGGCGCATGTTATGCAGAAAGTCATATTTTTTTATTTTCTCTTAAAATGAGACTAACAAGTTGTAAAATCTTATTACTAATTACATAATTTTACAAATTTTTATTTTAACTATATATTGCATAATATAAAATAAAATAAGTAAACCATATGAAGACTATACTTCACGGGAGTAAACCTTATATCACGGACCTCACTTAGATTGGTGGGTTGAATATCAGTGGAATGAGTGTGAGGTGGATTATTAAGAAATTAAATTAACTTTGTGAAATTACTACAAATAAGAGAGAGGTATTTACCTCAATCTATTGAATTTTAATTTATGACTGGACGGTGAGCTCTTTTTAGGCAGGAAGTACTGGTTTGAAATGCAAGTTTCTTCGCTAAGGGGTTAACATATTCTGTCAGCCTTTTATTGTATTTTTTTCTTGTATTGTCAAAGAGAGAGAGAGAAGAGAGAGGAATTTTAATTAATACGACTAATTATAAAAAATTGTTTGCCTTTTTTTTTAAATCAAAAAGTGTAAAATAGGCGGTTTATAAAATTGGTTGTATTGCTTTTAGGTATTTTTTCTCCAATATGTATTGAAATTTGTTTCCAAAAGGTATAAATGTTGACATTTATCACTGAGCAACACCGTTTTGACCAATGTGACAAGTTTCATCACAAAGTCTCGTCACCATGACCAAATTTAAATCGATATTTTTTTTTTGGTCTCACTCTCTATGACTTTTTGCAAAACATGACAATAAACAATCAATTGCTTGAAATGTAGAAAACGCAGTTCTTTTGGTCAAATGAACAAGGATGCAGAGCAATATCAACTGACTACGTTTACAAAGTTTGCGGTATACTAGTTCCTATTTGTTACGTATATATCTTTTCTTTAACTCTTTATAGACAACTTTTATTAAATCTTTGAAATCTAATATTCTAATCTGATAATTAAAATACAGATACAGATACAGATTTCCCAAATTTTGGAATCATTCCTAATTTCCTAATTTGGCAGATAAATTTACGGTAACTCATGACAGACAGAATTGTCACATAAATTGTACCAGCCACTCAGTTATTTAAATTATAAAAGCTTACTACCTTTATTTTCGCATCAGTATTAGAAAAAATTATTCCAGGTAATGATTGATGACGTTAAAACTTCGTATATTGATAAAAGATGACTTGGACTGTCTGATGATTTACCTATTACACATATTTTGGATTCAGTTTTATTAATTATTTACTTTTAGGTTGATTCAATCATATTGTATTTATAGCTGGTTTATTTTTGACTATATATAATGGAATATATGTATTATTACATATTATAATACATATAATAATATTTTAAGCTACCTACTTCAAAGAGGTAGTCAATGTCGTATTCATTCGCTCTAAAGTACAAATTTACTAATATACAAATTTAGATATCTTGGGAATCAAGCAAACATAGATTGAAGCCACTCCTTCAATATCTGGTTAGTATTATAAATCTGAATTTTTTCCAGTTTACTGAATTTAAAAAGTATTCAAAAAATGTTAACAAGGACTATACGGTTCCCACAATTAACACCAAAACAATGATAAAAGAGTTAAAAATGAAGCAAGAAAAAGAAGCAAATGCAAAGTTATTGGAACTAAAAAGAAAACCTGATGTAGACGATACCTATCACACTCGACTATCGGAAGACTTAAAAACTGAGAAGCATCCTGGACGAAAACAATACCTTCAACTGCTTAAGGATATAGCAGAAGTGCTGAAACAAGAAATTGTGATCCAAGCTGAACCAGACCCCGAGAAAGACACAAAAATTAAAGCGATTTATACCGAACTAAAAGAAGACTTAAAAAGTATTGAGTCTTGCATGTCTTCACTATGAAGTTCGGAATGCTCTTTCAATATCTGGTTAGTATTATAAATCTTGTTAACATTTTTTGTTAAAATATGTAAATATAATATGTTATATTATTCTTAAGTAGTTTACGGTTTCTAATTGATATTTCTGCTGACTCGACTGCTATACTCTTGTATTTCTGCCTGCTATAATTGGTCTGCAAAGGCTGCGGCTTATATAACTACTAAGATTATTGATATTCTCTAGGAATGAAGATTTATGATCAAATGTAACATAGCACTAATTTTAAGACAAATCTCTGAATTTTTTCGAAAACACAATATCCAATATTAATGTTAAGTTATTGTTCTGTATTTTGTTCATCAAGATTATTTATGAAAAGAGAAGTAAAAATTATTAAAACTAATATTTTTACTAATCTTTTCATAACTAATTTGCTAAACATAATTACATATTGACAAGAAATTTTGTTACATTATTGCCTTAAGATTAAAATTCATATTATATATCTGAGAACGCGCATAGGACCACATATGATAATAACTTCGTAATTTCTTTAATAGTGCACATTATCATATATAGAGTGGTAAATTATTATATTTTGTTCCATGATTTTTTGTCTTCTATCTTCCCAATCGGATATTTTTTGTTTCATTTCAGGTACCAGGGAACCAATTTTTAAACGATCTAATTCCGGGCCATCGCGCAAATCAACCTGTGTCTGGAAGTTATAATCCGGTGTGTAACCGTTTAGAGCCAAGAAATAGTCGAAGTAAAAAGGAGTTACAAGTTCTGCATCAATAGTTTTAACAATTCTAAGTCCTGCGCTTTGGCGATATCCTGTTTGAGTGTCAGAATTAAATGCACGAATTAAAAATTTCTCCCTTTCAGTCGTTACTTTTTTTTGTTTGGGAGCTGATTCCTCTTCTTTCTTCTTAAATTTTTTTAATACATATTTTTTAAGTGGTCGTGGTCTTGGAGGAAGTGGTTCAAAACTTCTCTTTAACGATTTCAATTGAGCTTGCAGCCTATTCTCGAATTGACACGCCTCTCGCGATATTTTTTTCATTTTTCTCAACTTTTTTCTGAAATCAAGTTCAGTTTGTTTTGCAAAATTAGGTGGAAACTCATCGATTTTATCTGAAAATTTATGAAAAATCGCACATTTAATGAATTTTTAATTGTATATTATATATAATGCTTTACCCAAGAGATCTAATATAGTATCTGAAATCATCGACACCATTTGTCTTGGTGGTATGGCTGCTCTCGCGCCACGCTTCTTATCAGAAACTTTTATTTCTACAATGTGTTGCCATGCATGCTCTATATAGGCTTGGTCCTTTATCTCACGTTCATTCGTGAAGACTTCATATATGTTGTTGTCAAGAAAATTCATCACCCGCGATCTTAAGTCTTCAACTCTACCTTTCATGAAATATTTTCTAGCACACTTGCGAGTTACATGCTCCATTTTAGTCTGAAGTTCATTATCGCACCATTCTGTTAATTTATGAACTTGTGATTGTAGATCGACTGATATTGTCATGTTTAAATGCAACTCAAGCAGTGCTATAAAAGTTATCTTCTTCAATTTTTTGATGCCACAGAATAAATCAATATGATCTTTGTATGGCATGAGGATTGGAATATTTTTGGGCTTGTACACATTTTCGTAATAGTCCTTAACAGCTCCTGCATCATCTTTCTCTCTTACTCGAATGTTAGCGGTATTGCGGTTTTGTATAGAAACATCGAACGTTTCCAGTTCAATTGGTTCTCCTGGCTTGCTTTTGCGATGTATCCAATCGTTTTCAAGACGCCATTCTTTATCTGCTAATAGGTATATAAAATTTTGTAGTGTTATAAGTCTTATCCACTTGCCTTCCACAAATATTATGTCTAAATTCATTAGAGTCAATTTTCGCTCCAATAATTGCCACGTGCGTTTAAGTGCATCGGTACGTTCATAGGTGCTTTGTACCTAAAACAACAAAAAAACATTATTTTCATTAATAAATCAGGTGGAAGAGAGTGTGTTGAAAGTGAAGCAGCTAAAGGGCAGATGCTTATATACGCCTGCATGAACTGCCAATGTACTGAGAGCATGCGTTCATAACCACCTGGTTGGATATGGGCCCATGAGGGTGATGGAGCTCCAATCTGACAGTTGGGCGACTTCATACAAACACAAATGAAAAATCGAGTAGTTGCCAACCTTTAAGGCAATCCGATTGCATTAAATTAATAAATTTCAGTTTATTGCATTTCGAATCTAACTATTTTAAAATTGTACTGTATAAATCTAATAACTTTCTTTAAAAAACATATGAGTTCAGTATTGTATATTCTAAATAAATTTTTTATAATATCTAAATTATACCCTGAGTATGTATGTAATAAATATGGTAAAGCATTTGTTTTTTAGAAGTATCCTTTTAAAATTGATGGGCTTTTGAATTATTTTTTCCAGTTTCAAAACTTGTTACTCACCTGGTAGACAATTGCTGCTGTTTTGTTATATTGCTTCCTTTCCCACTTAATGAAAAGTTTATCATATAGTTCCTTGATTTTTCCAATTTTATTGAAAAATTTCTCATTCAAATTATTTAAAATATCGTTCCTAACAATGAACTCCTGTATGACCATAGATTGTATTTTAAGTCGCAGTGCCTCTTTTATAATGGAACTGGAACTTTTGAACTTAAAGGACTTAAATATTGAATGTTCATTAATATCCTTTACAAAATTTGCATCAATATCGGTAGCCACACGAGGATAGTATTGTTTGTTTTCATAACCTACAAGAGTTTCAGTAACATCAGTAGTAGGCACTTCCAGACGAACGCGTAAGTTATTTCTCAGCCGTGTGTTAAATGTATATATATTATCATAAGGAGCGACAAGTTCTCGTTGATTTTGTCTTTGTCCAGAAAATGGCATTGTTTTGTAAGGATTATTTTTTTCAATTTCATAATTAATTGGTTTGAAGTAAAATCGTGAATGTTGTAGTTCTTCAAATGGCACTAGCGATTTTCGTATATAATCCAAAGGCAGTTTTGTGTCTCCCTGCATAATGAGAAAGCTTCCGCTGTCATTAGTGAAATTTGTGCATTCCGAACTTTCTAGTGAAGACATGCAAGACTCAATA
>NC_051847.1:129934648-129943468 GCF_002237135.1 Teleopsis dalmanni
CTTGTTTTTCTTAAAGACTTTCTATAATTTTTGATTTTCATTTAATTCACTTAATTCCATTGCTTCATTACAAATACATTGAACTACAGCTCGTTCAACACTTCTGGTAGATCTCTGATTAGTCTCATTAACCTTTTTTTCAACTTCAATTTCTTTTTCGCCCTATTTATTAGTTAGATCTAATGTCACTTCTGTTACTTCTTCCCTGTCCTCATTTCTTATATTTTGTTATAATACCGTAAAATGAAATCTATTTTTTTTTGTATGAAATTGATCGCCCATTATTCGTCATGAACAAGAACAGTTGTGATCACTTGGTGTCTAATCTCGTCTATAACATGGGTGCATAAGAACTTCCCAACCAAGTTAACGGAGCTTTTGATGAGTTACCAGTGCCGATATTGATGTGTGTGACCTGGCGTTGTTTTGATGGAAAGCAATTTTTTTACTAGTGTCGATCTTTGACGCACGCTTAAACAAAACCGATTATCAAACTAATACAAGTAATCCTTTGCATAATAATTACATGTTAGTACAGCTTATCATGATAGATATTAGTTGTTAGAATTATATTTTTTGCTTTGTCTTCTGTCTTACGTAGCTCTTTTCTAATACTTTGTTATCAGTAATTGTTATTTCATTTCCTAACATTTTTTGTGGATCACAGAGATCATGTTTTTAGTTATCTAAAATTTTCTCTCACCTTTCTCCCATTTTGGCGTAGTACCCCTTTACTTCTACTCCTGAGAGTTTCACATTTGGAATTTCAGTAGTCTCTTGTTTTTAACATTGTAAAACCCATTATTGTCACTCTACAGTTCCCCTCTGCGATGAAGGGGTTAGAATATTCCCAAAGTACGGCATGCCTGTCGTAAAAGGCGACTAAAATCCCGGTGCCACGCCGACAATTGTGTTAGAAGTGTGCATGGTAGTAAGTGAGGTCTGCAGTTGCGACACACGACCGGCCCGCAGCTTCGGCTGTGCTGACTAGTTGAGGTCGGACTCATAGTGGCTGTGGTTACTACTTAAATTTACTCGGGAAGCTTGTTCACTTTTGGTTCACATTCGGCGTGGAGCAGAGGATTATAGCGAGGCCCACATCGTACCAAGATAGAAATTATGTCTAACACGCATTTATTCATTTGGTACCAGCGTAAATACTAAGGATTCCAATGGGGCGTTGATTGACGCCTAGGCATGGCATAATACGTTAAGAGATTTAGTCACTATACAGTATCATGGCTTAGTGTATTGTGTACTAAGCTAAAACGACAACCATTTGTGACGGTGTTTAAAAAATAAGTCTTAACGCTAATACCGCAGCATAAGCTATTTCGGTTTTCTCCAATGCTTAAAACTGTTTAAAAAAACATCAACAAAACTTAAGCAAATACGAATAGTCTTCTTATTAATATTTTTTGGTGTTAACCCCTCTTAGTATTAGACTTTTTTAGAAGTTACTAAAGGGAACCGGTTACACAATTATGATCTATTAAAATTAACTTCTATATTTTCTTTCGTAAAACTTCCGTTTATTTTCCTGTTATTATTTGAATATTTTTAGTCTCAGTTAACAATAACTTCTTTTAAATTAATACAAAAATTGACATGCTATAGATTTTCTTATAAATTCAATAAATTTATTTTTATCTTACTAGTAACTTTAATTGTATAGTAAATATATACCAATATGGAGCGTAAATATTTAATTAATGCTGAGACTTCAATGACCGGTTCGCAGAGCAAGTCTATGAGTGACAAAGGAAAAACGAAATTTAGGAAATACAAACAAAAGGAAACTTCTGATAGCAGTGTTTCTGTACAACTCTTAAAACTACCTAAAGAGTTCGAAAAAAAGCCCACAGTCCACGTGCCGCTATTACATGAAAAGACAGCGGCAAATAAACGCATTTGGAAATCCAGTACAAGCAGTACCCAGCGCAAAACAGGTTCTGAGGCAACAAACTTGCATTATAAGGGCTGGGGTATCACATCCCAACGTGAATATGGTACTTGCACTAAAAATGTAGCAACACAGTCAGCACTGGAGAAACTTAAAGATGAAGTACCAGAATCAAAATTCAGTACATCACTTGAACTTAATGATTCTTTCCATGAACACTCGGAAAAACCAGAACAGTTTCGCGGACTAGAGTGGGCGAAACCACCAAAAGAAAGTTACGTGGCAGGTGCACCAAGAACTGTTATCGGCAAATGTCCTAAAAATATCGAGAAAATGGGTAAATTATCTTTAGCTAAGCAAAAGTTTTTCTTAACACAAGATCCTCGAAAAAACCTTTGCTTGGCTAATCCTGATGTTTTATCTTTGAAATCTTACACAAAGGAAAAAGAGGTTAACTATTTAACTGATATGGTTAAAAAAGCAAAGTTAACGATTGAACCTGAAGAAAGTAAATTAGCTGAAACTAAAGTATGCAAAGTTATGGATTTGGTTAATCCATTAAACCTAGACTTTCAAGGAGTAAATTATAGAGAAACTTTTGAAGGTGATGAACAGGATATACAGTATCAACGAACCTTTTTAAAAATTTCTCGCCATATGGAACAAAAACGTGTTGCCAAGGAAACTGTGATTAAAGTTGAAAACGAAATAATGGAGAGCTGCCTATCCATTCCTCCTTTCTATGATGTCAAAAACAGGGAACCTTCTCCTGAACCGGAAATTGTTCCAGAACCAAAAAAATATTTAAAATTACTCCGTACAGAAGCTAAAGAACTAAATAAGGAGCGTATTGATGAAGAAGACGCACGCCGATGGGAACGAAATGAAAAATTGTACAAAGATCGTATGAAACGTATGGAAAATGAGCGGATTGCTAGCATTGAAAATGAAAAACAAGCTTTACGCGATAAGGCTAGAATGATTTCGAAACGAAACTTAGCAAATACTACAGCGGCAATAAAGAAAGACTTTGAATATAGTCTAAATATCAAACAGCCTGTAAAGATAATCCCACCTGACCACATACCACAGAAATACCCGCACACTTTGGTCCAGGCAAGAAAACTAAATAAGAAGTTCAAAGTTCTTGCTCGCGAAAAGCGCAATGAAGCACAAATGAGAAAGGATTTCTATTCACAAAAATTTGGTGTTGTGAAAAATTATCCTGAAGCAGACTTAGAAATCAGTAGTTTAACTGGTGATAGTATTGACATAGATACCGTTATAACAGAAGACTCGTCACATGATGAAGATGCTATTACAGTTGGTAGAGAAATAGATGTGTTTAAAGTTAGAGGCTTTCATTATAAAATGGGAGAAAATGTACGTGGCAAAACACACCAAATAGATAAGTTGAAAGGTGCTCATACTGTTAAGGGATGTATAACACGTGAACAATGGCTTCAAGAAATAACTACAAAACCGCAATCTGTTAAAGTTGATGTGAAAAAACTGCGTACAGAACCGACAAATCCCGATGATCCAAAGCAGGAGCTTTTCTCTTCATTCTTTGCATATAAACCACCTAAAGCAAAGCATAGTCCCATAAAGAGATACCGCGAAAAAAAACTGGGAGACCAGTATGAACGTACGCTATACAAACAACTAAAAATTATTAAACCACACCTTAAACGCAGAAAGAAGACATTTAACTTGATCGGATTCCTATATGGTAAGAATGCAAAAATTAAAAATGTGAAACAGGAAGAAATTAAAGAGGAAATTCAAACCACTATACAATACATGCAAGAGAAAGCACTTAAAAAGAAACAAGACGAACAAGAGGCAAAGAAAAGAATTATCAGTTTGTTAGGAACATCAACTCATATCAAGGAGTCAGAACCAGTACCACCTTTTTGTGAAAGAACCGATTCATCTTCGTCAGATTGGGTACCAGAAACAGAAGATGAAGCTGAGGAACTAAAGGAAAGACCTACTGCTTCTCATTCCTTTATAAACAGAGTTCAAATGCCTGCACCAAAGCACCGACAAACAACCACCCGCCGACATCCACGTAAACCACGTGAATATGTTAAGGAAGATGTTCCACCGGAACTCTTTACATTAAGAGTCAAAGAGACTGGTATTCCTCACATGAGAAAAATTGGAAATGATAAAATGAAATATCAAAATGTCAGGCTAAAAAACACTCAGTACGCAAAACTAGCACACGCCCGTCATCATCACGATCATTGGGAACCTACTCATACAAAACGCGTTATTGTTCACCACCAACATGATGTGACTGAAATTGAAGATCCAGTAAGCCACGATGAAAAAAATGATATTAGTGAAGAGGATGGACGTAACGCTGAAACGGAATGTAAAATAGAGCACGATTGGGATGCAACACGTCCTTTCATAGATACAGAGGCAATGCTTGCAGAGCACAGAAGGTTGAAAAAACTGGAAGCAGAAGCAAGATTACTAGAATTAGGTCGAAAACCACAAGAGGATGAAGTTTACCATACACGTACTGCACGAGAACTGAAAAGTGATAGATATGGTGGTAGGAGAAAATATATCGAATTTCTGAATGAACTCGCTGGGGAATTAAAAAAACAAAAAACTGTTGAAACGAAAATAGATCCACGAGAAGAAGAAAAGAGAAAGGCAATATATGCAGAATTGGAGGAGGATTTAAAGAGTGTCGACACATGCCTTTCCTCATTAGAAAGTTCAGAATGTACAAATTTTACTGATGATAGTGGTACTTTTATAATAATACATGGAGACACTAAAGTACCCTTAGACTATATCCGCAAAGCAAACGTGCCATTTGATGAGAAGAAACAATCTCTATTCCATTTTAAACCAATAAACCGTGAAGTCGAAGAAGCCAATCCATTCAGAGTTGTGCCGTTTTCTGGACAAAAGCACTCCCAACTTGAAATGGTTGTTCCAAAGGAAAATTTTCACACATTTAATACACGCCTGAGAAATAGTATACGATTGCGTTTAGAGGTGCCAAACATTAATATACGCGAGACGTTAGTTGGCTTCGGAAATAAACAATATCTGCCGCTTGTAGCAACAGATATTGATGAAAACTTTGTAAAAGATCTGAAAAAAAGTTCAGTGTTTACACATTTTCGATTTAAAAGCCTAGGTTCAATTATAAAAGATGGTCTGCGACTCAAAATACAATCCATGGTTATTAATGAGTTTATAGTGAGATGGGATGTAATAAATCGATTAAATGATAAATTCTTTGACAAAATGAAGAAAATCACAGCACTATATGAAAGACTTTTTGAAAAGTGGGAACAACAACAGTATGAGAGAACCACTTCTATTGTTTATCAGGTAAGTGTTAGCAAACTCAATATAAATACTTTATTGAAAATTTAATTGGTGATAATCACATCCGCAAAGGTACAAAGCTATTATGAACAAACCGACATCGTTAAGCGTGAATTACGTTGGTTGGAACGGCAATTGCAGATGATTAATTTGGATATTGCATTTATCGAGGGTCATTGGATACGTCTTATTGTATTGCAAAATTTCTTCTATTTAATAGCAGAGAAAGAATGGCGTGATGAGTTCGATTGGATACATCGCGTAAGCAATAGTGGAGAGGAGGTTGAGCTGGAGAGGTATGATATATCGATACAAAATCGCAACATCGTTAATATTCGAAAACGAGACCGAGATGATGCATGGGCCATTAAAGATTTCTATGAAAATGTATACTTACAACAAAACCATCCAATTATATTACCATACAAAGACTCTCAGGGCTTAATCAAAGGTATAGCAAGTCTGAAAAAGATGACTTTCATTGCTCTATTGGAACTGCACTTAAACTTGGCTTTACACTACGATATTAAGTCGCAACTAATTAATTTACGTGATTGGTGCAATACAGATTTACGTGAAAAAATTGAACGAGTAGCACACAAATGCGCTCGAAAGTATTTCATGATCAGTCGGGCAGAAGATTTGAGACAACGTGCCACAAAGTTCGTTAATGAGACCATGGCAGTTTCGTACTGCGAAGAAGTCTATGTGACAGATGGAGCTTATGTCGAACAAGTTTGGGAATATATAGTTCCACTAAGCATCAGAGGTGCTAGTAAAAAGAAAGGAGGTGGCAAAAAAAGAGCACTTGCACCAGTTCAGATGGTTGCAATGATGTCAGATGTTATTATTGATCTAATAGGTATTAAAATAATTGATGTAATCACTACGTATTATAACTGTATTACTAATGAATTAAGAAAGCAATTAAGAATTTTTTAAATTTATTTATAAAATAGAAATAATAATCAATTTTCTTGTGTGTAGGAAAATTTGAAGCATATCCATCAAACATAATTCGAGCTTGCGAAAACTATTTTAGACAAAAATTACACAAATTGAAAAAGATCTCATATAATGCTCAACAGATTGAGTATCGTGTGGAGGCTGAACTAAAAGTATTGCGCAAGAATATGGAGCCATTGGATCCAAAACATAGGGTACGACTTTGGTAGTAAAACTAATATCATTAGCTCTTTTAAAAATAGTTACTAGTCTTGTTAAATATTTACTATCCTATTTAACTGCAATATCGATACTCGTTTATGCACCTTATGTCACAATTAATTTTTGTCACATACAGTTAAATTAGTATTAATTATCACTTAAATTTTTATTGCAGCCTTGTTGTGCAACTGCAGAGAAGAAAAAGGAGTATATTCTTGCGATACCGAAGAAAGAGCGTCCACCAAAAATTATAGAAAAGAAAGTTATACCCGATAAAGTAAGGTTCATGTTTCACGCTTTTCATGATGATACTGAAGATATTGAAAATGTTCCCAATGCTGGAATGAGTGTCATCACAAACCTCGATAAACAAGTTGCTGTTGAGTTTTACTTCGATTATTTTCTTTCGCTTAATGGTTATACGCCAAATTATAACTTCAAAACTCAAGTTGAATTACGTGATGGTCCTGAGATCAATCGTATGAATGTCGAAGAAGTACTGCCCGAAATTGTAGACAGATTGGGTAAATGGGAAGAAACAAAGCAGAAAATTATGGAGGAAAGTATATTAAGAAATCGCCATATGTACGAGAATGTACAATTTTAACACAAATTTAAATTTAGTCCTTGTACTGGTTACATATATTTGATACATTGGCATATAAACATATATTTAAATACATTTTTAATTGTTTAATAAATACATACATATATTTGTAATATTTTCTGCAGTTATCAAATTCAATAATAAAAAAATGTTATAAGCAATTACTATAAGTTCATCTATATATATACTATAAGTCCATCTACGCTCTACTGGAAGAAGACGACTGCATTAAGTAAGTAAGTATAAGTTCATCAGCTATGAAATCACTTGACCATTTTGTACTGGTATTTTTGAAGGATTTTTTAAAACTTTCTACTCTTATTGAAATTATCAGGCATATATCAATACATATATGAAAACTAATTTCTTACTCTACGAAACAAAAGAGAAGGAGATTTATTTTTTATATAACCCAGAGTGTGCTTTGTTAAATAAACCTTGAGTATTCCGTCATGAAATGAAAGAAAAAAGGATGACATGATTATTTTGGTGCCCCAAAAAGCTTGGTGTATTTAATACTCTGAAAAGTGGTATGAAAAGTCTAATAAAAAGTTGGGAAATATTTTGTATATATATGTATAATAATATTTGCACTGCCAAAATACGATTTTTCTAATACTAGTGATACTGTTTACATATTCAAAATTAATTATTCAGAGTATTTAGAAGTATTTATAGTGAAACTCTAGCTTACAAAAAGAGTCTGGAAAAAAATGTTGACACAAGACACCACGAACTATTAACTCGATAAACCCAGAACGTTCTTAAAGGTTTTGATCTATTTAATATAGAAGTGCCAACGTTTTAAGTGTATTCTTTTATAGGTTAAGTTAGGATAAAAAATATTTGCCCAGAATGGATTTGCTCTAAATAAAAAATGACTCAGAAATAGTGACGTTCAAAATGTGGAATAAGTCTTACAAAATAAAGATATATTCTTCAAAATTATTTTACTTATTTTTTCTTTCTGCTTTGTCACTGTTACGGCCAGATTACCATATCATGCCGTCAAAGCCATTCCCTCAGTATATTGTCCATTAACAATATCTGGACAACAGAGGTGGCTAACCACTGAAAACTAGGACCGAGTATAAAATACTTACCCCTACCAATTTCTGTGGTTTATCCTTCCCTTCCCATAAACTAATCCTTTGAGTATAATATAAATATAAATATAATATTAATAAATTAAATAAATAATTAAAAAAATCAATAAGTTTATAAATAAATAAATAAATTAGAATAATTAGAATAAATAAAATAAAATAATTCAAAATAAATAAATTGAAATAAATATAGATACGAATTTTGTTTTTGTCCGTTCAAATTTATTATTTCCTTGCGAATTGCAAATATATATTTGAAAAGTGCATCACTAAACTGCCCACTGACGCGTTTCGTCTAGGAACTAACGAAGGTCATCAGAGTGGAGGAGTTAAAACCGTATCTCAGTTGATTAGTCAACTACTATAGATAGATGGAGTAAAGTAAAATGATCAAAAATGATAGTAATAATAATAACATAGTAAATTAATTTAATAGTTATAAAATAGTAAGACGAGAATTATAATAATAATAATAATGATAATAAAAAAATAGTAATATAAAAACTAACTTTATTCGTAGCAAATGGCTGCAAAGAAAAGGGCAGATCGGTATAGCTGCCTCACAAAATCAAAATTTAATATTCCAGATATGAGTTATAAAAATTTTTGGTATTATTATTGTTATTACATTCATATTCGAAAAATTATATTAATTTTACAGCAACCATATTTGA
>NC_051847.1:129943568-129949886 GCF_002237135.1 Teleopsis dalmanni
CAGTCAAGAAATTTACACTAGAAAATCAAAACATAAATTAAATCAAAATTAAATTATCGTCAAGTCTCTTGTGCATGCAAATTTACAAAATTGAGCAGCAGACAAAAGTATACATTTCCTGTTCGTATTTCCTCTTCCCTCCACTGCCGCTGGTGCTCTTCATGTCGATTGCCGTCGCTTAATTTTCTGAGGTGTTAATAGCCATGCAGCAACTCAAGTGTTGATTGGTGTGTGTGTAGTGCATGCGCTGCAGCCGCAACATACCAACTTCGTACTGCAATAGTGCAACAGTGCAACAAGCAGGAAACGCATGACTAAAAATGTACAGTAAAAATAATTACATTAATTAAATTTGCTAAGTTTGAGTACGACTCGTTGGAAGTACCTTTATCTGCAAGCAGCCCTCAAGGCTCTGCTGGGGCTCAATTAACAGCTACGCTGTATAGATGAACTACTTAATTTACGTTGCTTAATATAACAGGTTAGAAGCAAATTTCATTTAATCACGCGTTCTAAAAGCTAAAAATATATATGTCAGAAATAAATAATATAAAAATATGAAAATTTCAAATAAGGCTGAGTGCATATTTACATATGTGTACACTTGTGGGTGTGTGATTTAATTAGTTCATTGGTAATTCAAAATTTACTTTTCAACATTAAAATTTACTTTTCACTGCACTTTTGCTAATGCAACCAAAAATAAAAAACAATAATAAAGAAAACAAGAAAATTCTTCTAAATCTAGTCATAAATCAGTAGCTTATACCGTCAAACATCCATTTAAACACACATGTACCACACATGTACACCGCACACATGCACACACATAGAAAGAACTCCGTGCTCTACTGTTTTACTTACATAGAAAAACGTCAATAACACAAGCAGCATTTTGGGGATTTGCATTCGTGTTGCCAGTTCGTGTTGCATGGCAGCATGTTGTTCACTTTTGATGATATGCACAAAAACGCTATCGGAATCTGAAAAATCGTGCTCAATTCAGTAAGAGGACTTAAGTGCGGATTTGTAAGAATATCCTTAAGAGTTTCGCAAGTTGAAAATATTTTTTGTTAAATGCAAACATCTTACCTATAAATTATTTACTTATTGCAAATGGTAATGCAAGCAATTTCTTGTAGACGCAGTCGAAATCGTTACATTGCTTAGAATTCAATTGCCTGAGAATCGTTTTATATATTTTTGACAAATTCTCAGATAATCTATCGATTACTGAATTACATTTAATGGGGAATTTCTTAAAACGTGTTAAAATGGATGCACATAATCTATCAGATGAATGGGTACATTTCAATAAAATGGTATTAGCTTAAGAAAACCATTTTTTTAAGACAATTGTTAAAATATAGTGAATAAAATAATTTAATATAATTACTACATTATTTTCCTTCTGGCACAAAACGTTAAACTTGTTACATAGATTATCGATTTCTACTTAAGTTTACACATCTATTTTAATAAATTATTTATCTAGTTAGTTAGTTTTGTGGGAGGAAGGAACGAGTCCTTTTTAATTAGCTAAAAAAGCCGTTTCGAATCCAAAACATCTCGTTATGGTAGGTAGTAGAGAGAAAGTCAAGCTAGAACCAGCCAGAGACATTTATAAAGATAAGAATCTGACCAATGCTAATGCTAGAGTTATCACCGAGTGTGTTAAAGAAGGGAACCCTCTCAAACCTAAGCCTAGTTCTGGCCTGACCTGGACAAAGATATATCAGATATTCTGGTGTCCTCTTTTGGAGCTCTCTCTTCTTCGAACTGGTAGTACATATAATTTATCTATACAAATACATAAATATATACAATATAAATATTTTTATCTATATATTTATTCACCTACCATGAGTTATAAGGGGATTTCAAATTTTAATTTAATATAAAAATGTACTAAAAAGGACATATGTGACTCGTATATACAATATGAAAATAAAGATCGTATCTTTAAATTAATAATCCTGATGAAAGTATATGTGAAATGCGATTATAACAGATGTGATTCTTTTTCTTTTTTTTTTTTTTAATATAATTAAATTGATGACATAATGAATAGTGTCAA
Organism: Teleopsis dalmanni; assembly: GCF_002237135.1. NCBI lineage: Eukaryota > Metazoa > Arthropoda > Insecta > Diptera > Diopsidae > Teleopsis > Teleopsis dalmanni. The sequence continues at coordinate 129,945,646 of NC_051847.1, forward strand.
ACATAATGAATAAAACAATTGATAAATAATGTTCTCATAACTGTGGTAAAAAGGCTGTAAAAACAATATGAACTTAAATATAAATAAAACTATATAATTAATATAAAAACCTTTCACAACAGACCTGAAGACATGTAATTACTCTTCGGTAATAATGATTGCTTTGTGGTATTTTAAAAAATCCAGTATGCCAACCAAATATCATGTAGTGAGACAGAATTTACCAAGTGTAAAATAAAATAAAATTAATTTAAGGTAGAAATGAACATATTTTTATGCATATATGATTGTATAAATATAATAAAAATTAAAAAAAAATATGAAACGTTAAGAAGTAAAGAAAATTAAATGAAAAAGATAATGTAAAGGAACAATTGAAACTCAATTATGCATTTATTATTTCTTTAAATAAAACTTAAAATTAAAGGATATTAAGAACTGAAAAATGAATAAATTAAAATAAATAAATTTAAAATAAATAAATTTAAATAAAATATGGAATACAAGGGATTTTAAAGTAAAAGTAATTTCAAACTTCTAATTTTTTTTGATATTTAATCCGGAAACCAATTAAAATCTCAATTGTATGTAATTCAAGTTTTTGGTGTAATTGCATAGCTTTAAAGAAATTCCAATAAATTGGTTCAATTCCAATAAATTTTATACAAAAACTACTCATTATTAATAAAAATATTAAACTACTATCAGTTGAAGAAATAACAAAATTTTCATATAGATCACATATCAACAGTCACATATATACATAATTGGTGGTTAATGTCGCAGCCACAATTGTGCAGGTGGGTGATGGTGAGTGTTCCGGGAATGTTGTAGAAAAAATTTCGGTTTTTGGATATATTTTTGCAGTTCACTAAACTTTCGCGTTTTGTTTTACATATTCCAGGGGGAATTTCTTCTGTTATCTTTACACTTCGGCCTAACTAAAGTTAAGAAGTTAGACAAAAGAAGTAACTTTAAACTAATGAAAATATTGAAACAAAGTAAATATTAAACAAAAAACAGAAAAACAATAAATATATATTATGAACACGTTTGCCTCAAGAACTGCAACGTCTAAAACAAATTTAAAATTAAAAAAAAATTGTCTCTCATCCTTATTATCTTAACCTTATTCCTAATGATTGTATTTTCAGACTCAAGAAATAAATGAAATCATTTTGGAGATTCTTTTAGTTCTCTTGGACACACTTAGCAACTCAGTCACCATAGTAATAAACCCACTAAGAAATCGTAACCATGTCCAAGGATATGAGATGTTTATGCTCGCAAGAAACACTCTATGAATGATTTTTTTGAAAGCTTTGAGGAAGAATATGTTTATTATATGATTTGACTAGTTTTATTATATTATTTCCGATACACTTAGCAAGTCAGTCACCATAGTAATAAACCCACTAAGAAATCGTAACCATGTCCAAGGATATGAGATGTTTATGCTCGCAAGAAACACTCTATGAATGATTTTTTTGAAAGCTTTGAGGAAGAATATGTTTATTATATGATTTGACTAGTTTTATTATATTATTTCCGATACACGTATGTGTATTTTGATATGATGCTACGACCCAGAATATATGCTCCAAACACTTGCTAGTTTAATGACCTTGACTCTTTGTTAGAAAAGTTTTAGCTCAGTGTGGTAAGAGATGATATGAGAAACCAAGCATGTTAAGATGGTTAAAACAAGATAATGAATCGGATGAAGATATTTGTGGAATTGTGATTTAGTTAAAATCTAGTTAAATCAACAAATATTTTTCTGAGTGTACAGGGTACATAATGAAGAAAATGAATACTCAGTAATTAAAGCTACAGCTGATCAGACCTTAGTGTTTCCAAGAGAGTGTGGTGTGGGAAATAAAAAATTTTACTGTGTGATTACATAAATAACAGTTATTTTTGAACAATAAAAAAATCATATATAAAATAAATTTTTAGTCAATAGAGTAAAAAACCTGCCACTTAAATGTAGGAACCCTATACTTAGACTCAGTCCATTAAAGATGTTATACGTAAATGTCAAATTGTTTTCAATGTTTATTCTAAATAGTATATCATTTTTCTAAATATCTACTTTAGAAAAGACTATAGAAGGAAAATCGTAAATAATTTTCGGGAAATATTTTGCTTTCGACGATGAACAACAACATTTTTTTTAACCAATTTTTTTATTCGTAATTACTCGTCTCATTTATATGCTAAACTTATGTTATATATATGTATAACATATATGTATATATATTATAATCAAAATTTACTTTGTGTAATTTGAAATCAAGGCATCAAATTTTATTATATATTTGTTATTTATTGATTAAAAATCAAATGCAAGAATCCAATCAACTAAATTTGTCATATCTAAGTCTACTGATAAAATTTTAAGAAAATGCAGGAAGAGTGATGGGGGAGTCTAATGAGCGTATGTTGCATCCGCACCATATAAATTTTATGCAAATTTTTTGTTTTTAACTAAATCATTTTTTATTGCATTTGAATAAGGCGTATATATAATTATATAGACATTTGCCTAACAAAATATCCTAAATTCAACCATTTCACTTCTATGACAAATACTTTTTTTAACCTTCCTCACATTTTCCATTTTGCAGTCGTATTCCATACTCGAATCTAGTTTGTAATTAATAGGAGTATGTGTATGCAAAGATACTTACTTGAATTATCCGCCGCACATGTATAATTTCCAGAATCCGTATGCAGTACACGTGATATCACCAAATTGCTTGTCTTCATTTGTTGCTCCGATACGACCCTAATACCACCGCGTGTGGAATCGTTGATTAATTCGCCACCCTTAAACCACGTCATGTGCGTATAGGGACCCGGTGCTTGCGGTGCAATACATGTCAAATTAATGTCACTGCCACTCTGAATGAAAAGTTCGCGATTCGAAAGTATTTGTGCTTTTGAGGCTAAATTAAAAAAAAAAAAAAATAAACGGAAATACGGAAAAAATTTGAAAAAATTATAAATGCACTCAATTTTCTTTAATGATTGCACGCCTAGCAGTTGTATACTTACTCACAACCATCAGTTTGTAAGCCTGACTAATTTTTGGCTCAGTCGACACTTGACACTCGTATATGCCTGCGTCTCTAGGCTGCACAGACACTATTTTCAGTACCCATTCGTCTGAGTTATCTAAATGTCGCGCTAAAAAGCGCTGGTCATTTGTGTACGTCATGATGCCAATGGTCAGTATGTGTAAATCGCGTTTGCGTATCCATGAAACGGCACGATCTCCGAGATTACGTACACGGCAGTGCAGACGTGCCGTTGTGCCTACCGCTCCAATAACGTCACGTTCGGTGGTGTTTTCAAATTGTGGTTCTATGTTCTCGTAACTCTCGAGTATTAAATTCGAAAGCTCCTGCGGATGTTTGTGATGTGGCGCTGTCGTTGTACCTTCGAATGCTGCAAGGAAGAATTTAAAATTAAAAATAGCAAATTATTTTCTTAAATTTTTAACATTAATTCAATATAATTTTTTTTATTTTTTTTATGTTTTTTATGTTTTTTATATTTTTTATTATAATTATTACATATTTTAATGCTCCGCTTTAGTTCAAAGTCTTTTTTGATTTGGCAAATTAGCCGGAAAAAATAATTTCTTATTTGCTTTTAGCAATTTGGCACAACGTGCAGAGATTGTTAAATTGCTTTTTACTTGCAATTGCGTTGTTACCATATCCTTGTGTTCCTTTTCATGCTTTCTCCCCAACTTTCCCTACTTTCCTTTCCGTACTCATGTTACTCATGCTTATTCGCTTATTTTTTTCATACTCAATTATTTTTCTTTTAACGCAGTAACAATATTGTTCCTTGCAAGGAGCACATTCGATGCGTGTATGTGATGAAAATCAAAAGCGCCTCATTATTGCTGACAATTCAGAAACTGTTGAGCCTGCATGTATGGCCAATCTACAAGGTTTGTCTGGGGGAATGTTATTTTTATTGGAAATTGTTGTAAAAAATGGAGCAGGAAAAAATTTATTAAATGTCATGAAAACCCCTAAGGACAAAATTGTAAAGCCGAAACAGAAATGGCAAAATTAAACGTTCCAAGAAAACAATATCAGATCTCTTTAATGTATGAACTCAGTACTCTTTAGTACTATCATAAAACTTAAAACTATTCATTTACATATAGTTATGTCTATAAAAAAAATTTTATAATATAAATTATTCTTACTATCAAAGCA
>NC_051847.1:129949986-129993017 GCF_002237135.1 Teleopsis dalmanni
TACGGAAAGAAATTTGTTTCTTCACAATAATGTTTGTGATTTGTTTCTCAAAAGGTGAAAAAATGGTTACTTTCTGAAGTCCATCATTACGGTGGGCTAGAAATGAGTTCCCTACAATAATGATAAACGCAAGAGAACTCATGATAAACCCAACTCAAAACATTTTGAAAACGAATATTCAACAAAAAAGTGGTGATAATTATGTAAACTCATATAAGTAATTTGTTTTAGTTACTCCTTCGTGCCGTAATATGAATCGAATGTTATATACTGAATTGCGATTTGTGCTTTTAAACACTTTCATCTTCTCTCTCTCTGTTTTTTTTTAGTGAATTAAAATTCATGCTTTGTCACTCTAATCAACTCCATTTATCATTATCATTCTCTCTATTGTTCTCCATACAACTATTTTACTAAGTCACTAAGTCATTTCTTATCTGCCCTCCTTCCTTATATTTATATGTAATCTTTATTATCTTTGTAACCAAACATTTGCAGAATGCCTTTAGCCCAATACTTTCTATTAATTTTATTTATTTTTATCAATTTTATTTTATTTTATTAATTTTATTTTTTTTTTATTAATTTAATTTTTTTTATTAATTCAACTAATTTAGTTTATTTTTTAATAATTTAATTTTTTTTATTATTAATTTTATCTCGTTTAAATTATTTTTCATTCCTAAGTTTTAGTTATGTATGCCCTTTATTTTTTGTTTTTTATATTTCTTTACTTTTCATTTATTCTTAATTTATTTTTATGGTATATTTCTTTTTTTATTTGATTATTAATTTTTCATTTTCTGTTAAGTATATCATTTTCGCATCAACAAAAGTTTTTCAGACTCCTTAAAAGTGCAGTGAGTACTTGATTCGAATATGTAGAGAACTTATATTCAATATATTTTAATTATCAAAGTTGAAAATATTTCCTTCTCTGCTTCGAAGTACTAAAAAGTCTTAAAAATAATTTCCACATCCTTAATAATTTTGGTTTTATTTTTTTTATTTATAAAATAAATTTATTACTTAAATTTCGTTAATCTAAGTATAGAAATCTAAGTATAGAAGCATCTAGTGAACTTAAAAATAATAGTGAACTTTTATTGTGGCTTCCGCCTTAACAACTAAGTATGATTTATGCGATTTTGCTTAATTTACAATTTATGAATTTCATTTTCTGTGGCATTTGGTTTCGGAGAAAAGTGTGGCCAAGTTGAAATCTCACTAAACAATCTATTGCCGGGACATTCAGTATCACGTACTTGTCTATGGCCAAGTAATTTAAATTCAGGATGTATATAACCTTTTGCAACACCAAATGATATTAGTTCGCGGGCAGCTCTAAGCATTTGTGGTGGCGGTAAATCAGCTACAAAAATAAAACAGAAAATAATTAATACACTTAATTACATATAAGTGAACTATTATAATATCATGTACTTACTTCTCCAATCGCCTATCAGACAAATGCCTACACTCTTGTCATTATATTTGGGTGCATGTGCACCGATAACATTGAACCCACGTCCGGTGTAAATCATGCCATCACCTCCAATAAGAAAACTATAACCAATATCATTCCAGCCACGCTCTAGTTGATGAAAGTCCTGTATCGAACGCATCGCCTGTATACAGTCGGCTGTGGTGTAACAGGCACTCGGTATGTATGAATGATGTATGATAACGAACGGAGCTGGTCCATTGAAATGCTCTACCAATTTGGAGGGACGTGCACCCCAGTCCGTACGAGAGATAATTTGTGAATGCTGCGTATTTGGCATTTGTTGACCCAAACCTACAAAAAAAAAGACAAAATACGTACTTATTAGCATTTTGAGCAATAATAAGGAATCAATATTATTATTATTATTTTGATTTAATTTTAATAAAATATTTAAAATATTTTCGCTCGCTTATAACTGCCAAATGAAATATGCATGGACATGCAAATTTGTTGGTTTAATTACATTTCCACTGACATCTGTCAGAAAAAATATGCAACAAATACGTATTAATTATGCATATGACCCACGGGGCCGCGCAAGCTCCCCCCTGGGTAAATTAAACACAGTAATTTGCATTGGCATTTTAACTGATGTGTGTGGGTTTGTGTTGTGAGTTGATGTGATTTACAAAACAATTTATGACAATAAATAAATTCTCTGAAAACCTCGCTTGCGCCCAATTTAATGAAATATTTATTAAAATCCAACACATGCAAATTAACTTAAAAATTTTTGACTAAACAATTTTTGAATTATTCTCTATTTTAGTTTGAATTGAAAATCTGTGAGACCAAAATATTTAATTTATTTTTTTGAATTTATTTATATTTGGGAAACTATTTCGTTATTAGCTCGAAATAGTTAAGCAATTTATGTGCACAACTAACAAATGACGGGTGTATCGTTTGAATAAATATTAGAATTGTATAAATTTTCCGGATTTGTGCATTGATACATTTGAAATCCCGAAATTTACAAAAATATATCATTATATTTGCCTTCTGCTTTATTTTATTTATGTTTATTGCCAATTGTTGATTTATATTAAAATAGAATTGAACTTGTGTAACACAGATTTATTATAATCTGATTATATATAATAACGAAATAATTTTGCATTATTTAAAGCTTTAATATTTGATTAAATAATATTAAATAAATTTGAATAGGAAAAGTAATAAAAAGAGTAAAAAAAAATAGTTTAAAGAATTACGAAACCTTATGTACCCTAATACGGTCAAATCATATACATACTACGTATATGATTCTACGTTTAAGGTAAAATTGAGTCTGCTAAGTTCACATATTGTAACTTAATTTTATCGTAGATATCTGAGTCTCTGGCAAAAAACGGGTTAAAGTTCATAAATTTAGATTTTAAAGGGTTAATAAAAATTTATTTTAAGAGCTTTGTATTTTCAGGAGCTGAGCAGATAGGGTTGGTAATCATCAAGAGTATTATAAGCAACGCTGTTAGAGTAATTATATATAAAATAATTCACGCTAGGAATCAGTTAGTTAATTTCAATATAATATATAGAACTGAACGTTTATTGTAAACCCGCGTCTTTCCGCCCTATAAGTAATAGAGTTGCAACTAAATTGTGTTTAATCACGTAGCTTTGTTTAAAAGTTAACATATATGAGTATATATGGCAAGTTTTCAAATTATAACAAGATTTAGGCTTCTATAAAAATAGCCAAGATAAACCAAATAAGTCTTTCTGGTGAGGATATTTGGTTCTATGGGCAGAAGCAATTATTTGTATAAAATAATACGAGAATATTATTGAGAATATTATAAGTTAGAATGAGAAAATAGAGTAGCAGACGATGACTGAAACTACTACTCTGCTAAAGATAATGTGTAGAATATTTGGAAGCATTCGGAAGAGGAATGTTTCAAATAAAATACGGTATAATGAAAGAAAACAGGTCCTGACGATGTCTGAAACCATTACACCATTAGAGATAATGCGTAAAATATTTGAGCTTATTTAGAAGATTAGAAGATTGTTTTGTATAATACGGTATAAAGAAAAAATAAAACATGTTGATGATACACGAAACCAATACACGAGATTCAAGAAATAAGTTGGTTTAAATATATAATAAAAATGTACAATAATAGTAATACTAATGTCACAAAGAAATAAATACAAAGAAAATACAGATAAAACATTGAATAAAAGGTTTGGAAGACCCTAAATAATATTTCATAAAAAACAATTTACATATGTTCAAAACAACAAATTATAAAAAGAAGTGCTTGACAGTAGTTTCTAATGATTACTCTCCACTGAAACTTTAACCAAAATCCTGAAACCATTACACGGTACACTAAATTCCACAGTGAGAGCGAACTAAAAAGCATTCGCATATAGTGATCTTTAGATAAGCAGTCGAAGAAGATAGTAAATAAGATTTTTGGTATAATAAAAAAAATTTTCACTTATTCAAAGTAGGGATCCTAATAAAAGATTAGAACTTGACAGCATTCTTCTAAATAGCAAGGGAAACCCTAAGCTTTAATACCTAAATGCAATTTTTTAAAAATTTATTTTTTTGTACTCATCCTAAATAAGTTGCATTAACCATCCTCTCACATTCCCCTGCTATGCATGTCTTAATAGAATGATCCACTACCTATGCAACCCTAACACAACAGCAAAAAAATTGCACAAACTCAGACCGAAGCACGTAAGCTTTTACGCGCTTAAGTTCACCACACAATTACGCTAAACGTTCTCACTGCGCGAAAAACCGTTAATCACTTCCTTTTCCTTACCTAAAAACCGCTCGTGCGATGACCGACGAAGAATAACTGTTTCAATGAGTAACTACGTTCGTACGTGCTGATAGTGAGCACGACGCCACAAAACTGGAGATAAAATTCCAGTGCTATTATGAATGAACTGTGTTTGGTCGCAAGTAAGTCGCTGGTACAGCTTAAATTGTTTTTGTTTTTGTTTGTATTTTTTCTTTCCTTTCTTTTGTTTCTTCCTATTGTTAGTAGTTTCGCCGACGACGTTTTTATAAATAAAACGAGCGCAAAAAATTCCCCTTCTTGTAAAAAAAATATTGCTGTAAACAAAATAATTTAGCTTAGCGTGACTCAGAGAGATTAAAGACTCGAGTGTGATTGATTGAGTCGTTTGTAAATTCATATTGTATTACTCTCAATGTTATGAGACTTCTGTTTTATTAAGTCTTGTTGTTGTTTTATTATTTTTGTTGTTGTAGATTTTGCAATGTGTGATTTGGTAATAATTTAAGCTGGTTTTATTGCTGATCTCCTCGATGAAATTTATTTGTTATTGGTGGCTTTGTATTAATCGCTGTCTTACAGTCAAAGAAAATGTTAGTATGTTATGGTTAAAGCGATATGAGTCTTACTTTCGTTTTGACCTAATTTTATTAAACGAATAAAATTGTTTTTTTTTTGTATTTAAATTTAATATTTACACAAAGCCATAGAAATTATTAAATATTTGTTTTATTTTATAAATAATAAATTAAAATAAAAAAATATTAAAATGGTATATGTACACATATGTTTATATTACTCTAAGGTCAAACATTTCAACTTAGAATTTCTGAGTAAATAAGAAAAAGTATCGTTGGGTACTGATATAAAATTATTTGTTAGAATAATTCAAATTTAATTAATAAAAATAATATAAAATGTATTTTTGTTATTGTAGTTCACTACTTTTTGAAAAACCTCTTTATGAAATAAACTAGTTTCTATTAAATATAATGGTCACTTCTGTCTGAAAAATTTGATTTTAAATTACAACTTATATTGATCTCGCCCGTGCGACTCGTGGAGTAACATTAGCATGACTTTGTCAGTATTACGTTCCTAGATTAGGTTCTATAGATAAAAAAGGACAAATCATGCAACAAAATAATGCCTCTACATACAGAATTGTATGGAAATTTAACAATAAAAAAAAATATAATTAATTAATTAATTTAATTATTCTACAGCTGGTTTATCATTTCCTTGTAATATAAACACAGCAAGTAAAATTGTTTATAAAAACTTTCATAGGAAAAGTAACAAAACTCCAGCAAAATATGCGAACATAAAAAGTTAAGTACGTCTTTGGATCAGTTGGTTAAGGTGCGCTGATTTTGAACTTCACATTTGGCAGGACCCGAGTTCGATTACTGGTACTTGCAGTCTCCAAAATAATTATTGACGAATAATTAAATACAAGAATTATTTCCAAGACCATTGATGATGTAGGTCTTTGGCAATACTCGAAACAGCTATATGGTCAGCCAAAAATTCAATTAATTAAAATAATATAAAAAAATAAAAATTTCTTGTTGTTTTAGTTCACTACTGTTCGCAAAACGTCTTTATGAAATATAATAAGTTTCTATTAAAATATAATAGTCACTTTCGTCTGGAAAATTTGACGTTAAATTACAACTTAATTCAATTATTTTACAGCTAGTTTATGATTTCGTTCTAATATAAACTCAGCAAGTGAATTTGTTAATAAAATTTCACAGCAAAGTAACAAAATTTCAGAAAAATGTGTGAACATAAAAAGTCAAGTGCAGCTTTGGGTCAGTTGGTTAAGGTGCGCTGACTCTGAGCTTCAAATTTGGCAGGAAACGAGTTCGATTCTTGGTACTTGCAGTCTTAAAAAATTATTTACGAATAATTAAATACAAGAATTATTTCCAGGACCACTGATGATGGGTACTTGGCAAAACTCAAAACAGCTGTATGATTAGCCACAAATTCAATTAATTCAAATAATATAAAATGAATTTTTGTTGTTTAAGTTTACTACTGTTCGCAAAACGTCTTTAGAAAATTTTATTAAAATTACAAATCATTAAAAAATTAAATGTTAAATTTGATTAATTCAAGTTAATAAATAAATTTAATTAAAATTTTTTTATAAATTTTGACTATTTTGATTCAACAAATTTATTCAAAAATAATTATTATCAGCTTTATATATATTTGTATAATAGAAGTAATACTGAAATTGTTTCAAATATTTTTTTGTTGCTTCTGATTTCAGTTATGAAATTTACTATTAAACTAATTGATACTGTAATATTTTTGTACAGTTTTCTTTATTTGTAAGCATACCATAGATGCGAACCATATTTCTAAATACGGCATCTTGCCTGCACATGTAACAACTCATTTAACCAAAAAGTCTTTCTCAAATACAATTTTTCTTAATTGAAAGTAATTCTCTTATATTAAAAGATTTAATTAACTTTTTCTTTTTTGCGTCGCCTATTAAGTAACTAAAACATTATCTATGAATTTAACATACATAGTCATACCCGTAGTAACTTGTTTAATAGATTTCCTGGTGTTACTATGCGTACCGGTTTTTTCTAATGACTTCACACTTCACTTCATATACTAAATTAGTTATAACAGTGATGACAATTGGTAAATTGATTTAAATTTTTCTCATGTACCACACTTTTAAAAAATAAAATAATTAATTAAAATATTTAAAAAATTTGTTTACCTTATCATAAATTAATTAAAAATAAATAACATTATCTTTAGAGGGGAATAACATTTTAATACAAACATTTTTTTCCTGCTTAATTGTCTTGTTAACACTTCTTAAATTTGTTTAAAAAATATTTAAAATTTTTTTTTGTTAAATTAATTTAAAAAACCACCGAAATTTTCAAGTATCAATCGTTTTAAGTTCCCGCGAAAGCAGTTAATCTTTTTTAAATGAGTTTAAATATTTCATGACCTACAAATGAATAAATAAATAATATTGGTCTGTAACGACTTTAACGAGCTGAGGATTATTAAAACGGTATTTTTTTTTTATTTCGAAGAAATTAAAACGGAACATTATTAATTACAAATCACTAAAGTACCTTCTTAAGAGGTTATTTTTTTGAGAGGGGAAAATTAAAATTTTTGAATTTAACATTTTATACTAAATTAAAAAAATATGCAATCTTGAAAAAGCAGACAAATAAATTTTAATATGTATTTATAATTAATATGTGAAAGTAGTTTTCTTAAAATATATTTAGTTCAACTGAAGTTGCAGTATTCTGAAACAAATTTGTAAAGTTTCATTGAAAAGTAGAATCTAAATTACTCACATATAAATTGATTACCGGTATCGATACTAGTAAAAATTTCCCGTTTATTGATATGTGAATGCAGTTTTTTTTGTTTGTAGACATTTCTCTGTCAGCTGAGGCTTCAGTACCCTTAAACACATTTGTTCAATTCTATCTAAAAGTAAAATCCAATCCACCGTATAAATATATAAAAATATATTTATATACTCTCTTGTATATTTTATTCCAGAATTTTTTCTACATAAAAATCTAATTCATCCGATAATTATATAAAAATAATATAGCTTATTCCAGACATTTTCTACAAAAAAAGCGTACTGTTAATTTAATTTGTTTGTTTGTCATTGTTGCTATTATTATTATTATTATTATTACTATTATTATTATTATTATTACTATTATTATTATTAATTATTTTTTTATCCCTATTTTTTAAAATAATTTATTATAACTTTGCTATATAATATTTTGTTAAAATGTAATGTCTCCTCTTCTGTTAAGGTGTGGTAAAGTTAAAGAGCATAAAAAAAAAGATGCAACTATGCAAATACAAAAATTATGTACAATGTAGGAATAAAAAATTTTCAATAACAACATTGTTATCTTGTGAGGCAAATAAATTTTTTTTTTGTATTCATAAATCTTACTTGAGCGAATGATGTGAATTAGTAAATTATCTATTGTAAGTGAATTATTTAAAATTGAATTGTTGTAACATAATTATTTGTGAGAAATGTCAAGATAGTTAACTTTTTAATAACGTCATATTTAAATGGCTAAGACAATTATTTTAATAATATTTTAATATAATATAATAATAACAAATATTTTAATAATTTATTGTTGAGGCGTTCTTATGGGAAACACTCATATATGTTTTCTACAATAGTTAAAAGTAGTTTTATTAGTATGTTGTGGTACCGAACTATAAGCTACTATTTTATTGACTGTAAAGTTATTCTTAAGCTTCACTAAGGTTAATGCATTGATAAAGTCTAATTCAAGAAAAAAATTCTAGATAAAATGTGACCGTTTATATAATGTAATTGTTCTTATGTATACAAATAAACATATTTATGTATACTGATAAATATTAAAAGCAATATTTACATATGATATGTATTTATACACAGTAAATACATTTGCATGTACTTTTCCACTTAATCATATGCACATATTTATTTAACAATGGTAGATAATTGCACTAAAGAAGCTTAATCTTTTTTTATTTGTATCATTTCAACTCTTTTTTTTTAGTATATTTCGGTCGCTTCTATTGTTTAAACTAATATTATCATCTTCTATAGTTATAGCTATATATCCGTATCGTTGAAAATGTTAATTTTAATTTTCTTATCAACTTTTGTAATATAAAAGAACACATCTGCAATATTTTTTTTTGCTAATATTTCTCAAATTGTTAAAATTTTAAACCAAATTTTTGTGCGGATTTGCATAATATTTTATTTAAATATAAATAAATTTATAAATAACATTCAATGGCACGCTTCGTTTGCATGTCAAAAGCGCCGTTGTTAGAGAATATTTTGAACGTCTCTAATTTAGCTGTAGTTAACAGCGCTTGTTAACAGAGTTAAAAATAAAAATAGCAAAAACAATTTAATTATACATTAATAGCCTCCGAAATATGTGGAAGTCTTTATAAAAAACATAAAAATAAATAAACGAATTTCTGAGTAGTAACGTTGCCTGCCTTGCCATTTGCACATAAGTCATTGGCATTTCAATCTCTGAACTCGAGCAACCGATAAACATATATACTCGTATATGAGCAACGTGCCTGGTAAGTAGGTGGTCGGTCACGCCGCCGAAAATTAGCAAGTGACTAATCAAACAGAAGAAATCGTAGACGTTTTAGATAAATGCGGCAAATTAAGCGAATCTGAAAGTCTATGTAAATAAACCGGAGAGACAAAGAGAGAGTAGAGATTTTAATTATATATATTAATTATTAGGTGAATATCTCGGCATTTAACAGTTCCACATATAAGGTACTTTTTTACAGGTGGTTTTGGTTAAAAACTGGTTGAATAGTTAACTGAATATTTTAATCATTTGATTTTCTACTTAATAAAGTTAAGCAGTTTTCCGTTGTATTAAAAAGATTACATATATAAACTTTTATTATATTTTTATATCATTATTTACATTAAGACTGAAAAGTTTTCGGAAATTCTCATTTAAAATTCGCGCGCTGTATATTTTTCGATATTTTAAGTTTATGTAGTTTGGCAGCACTGTCCTTAATTACTATGCCAAAAATGAGCGCGATCTGTCAGACAGTTCGTTTACGGCAGCTGTTGAAACCAGTTCACCTCAGTAGTGCGTTGCGAAATGTCTTCGACGGTCGTACGACCGTACTGAAAGGCTTTGTACCACTCATAAACTTGAGTTTTCGATAAAACTGATTCCCCATAAGCCTTTTGTAGCATTCGCAACGATTCTGCACACGAAATTTCGTTCGAAACACAAAATTTGATGCAAACTCTTTGTTCAATATTTTTTTCCATTGTTTTTTTCGCAACGCACTACTGAGGGGAACTGGTTTCAACAGCTGCCGTAAACGAACTGTCTGACAGATCGCGCTCATTTTTGGCATAGTAATTAAGGACAGTGCTGCCAAACTACATAAACTTAAAATATCGAAAAATATACAGCGCGCGAAATTTAAATGAGAATTTCCGAAAACTTTTCGGTCTTAATGTATTACTTGATTCAAAGTAATCAAGTAATATGTAATGCATCAAATCAGAGTTGAAAGTTTATATATACCGTGTACGAGTACTATTCTCGATAACTTCTGTTATTCACAACCGCAATATTTTATATGTTATAATAATAATAAAATATAAGTTAATTATAAATATAAATAAAAGTGTGTCATTTTTTCTATTGTTCTATATTGTTTCACTTATACGATAAACTATATGTACTGTCTACCAGTGGGCCAAAATCTGCGTAGTTTTTCAATACGTTAAAGCTGGGATTTACTTATTAAATAAGTGATAAGTGAAATAAAATTTATTATTCTTATTATTTACTACATATTTCAAAGCTGAATATTTTAGTGTTAATTTTTTCTTGCGGAGAGTGACGCGTTTTTATTACGAAAAGAAACTATTTAACAGTTAGGCGGATTCAAATAGTTAAGAAAAGACAATAGCAAAAATTTTTTATTTAATTTGTTGAAATTTCAATTCAATTTGTAATATATTACGAGCAATCCAACAATTTTGCTTGTGCTCCTTTTAATTTTATTTTAAATACCAAATAAGTTTGTTCTACACACAAATTAATTAAGTTTAACTCAAATCAATTGCGTCAACTGAATTATCTAGTTGAATACAACCCTGTATTTAAATTAAATCAAATTTAGTCTTACAATATTATTGCAAAAATAATTTATCGCAATACATATTATAATAAATAGCATTTATAGATTAACTGATATTTATTATGATAAACGCTTTAGCTTGAATGTTCTATGAATGTACATATTTATAGAGGATATATGTCTGTTAGATGTTCATAGCATATACTTATGAATCTAAATATTTTGATAACATAATATTAAATAAAATATTTGTAAAAAAATTATGTGTAAATTTTACTGAAGCTTTATAAAACTGAAGTCACTTTTTTGTTTCTTTTCTTAGTTTTCTTTTTTAAAATATTTTTAATATTTTATTTTTATAATTTATAATAATTTTTATATTTATAAGTGCTATGGAGTTATTATTTACTTTTAGGATTTTAAATATAGTGAAATAACCGAATGTATAAACACATTAAAATATTTTTAACTAAATAATTTAAAATATATATTATATTAAATTTTATATTATTTTATATTATTCTAGACGTAATATTATTTTATATTTCAATTCCGTTTTATTTTTAATATATTTTCGTTGTAAATTTTATTTTAAATTTTGATTCGTTTTCGTTGTTATTTTATTTATTGTTATTTAATTTTAGATTCTATTCGATAATTTTTATCGAATAGATTTTTTATAATGTATTTCGATTTAATTTTATTTTTCTGTATGAATGAAGTGAAAGGGTTTACTCTGTAAGTGAGTAAAATTTACTTTTCTAGCAAAATGTCACCCTTTTGCAGTGTGGCATTTTTAAAGCGTGAATTAGTTTCTTTTGTATGTGATATGGAGAAACTTTTTATATAGTATTTATATTTATTTTTATAATTAAAAAATATATATTTAAGAAATTATAAATGTATCTATTTATAAATATATATATTTATAAATATTTATATTTATGTTTTTAAAATATAATAAGTGTATAATGCACTTAATTATTTATATTTCTCTTTAATTATACTTTATTATCATTTAATTGTTGTTTTATTTTTGTTTTATAACTCCATTCAGCAGTTTTGTATTATTTTTTTCTATGATGTGACTTAGTTTCTTTAAATAATTATTTGGAAAAATGTGGTTATTCATTATTTTATTAAAATATTATTACTTAACACCATATGTGTTTTTTCTATTACATATATATATTTTACTTACTTCGCTTTTTATGCATTAATAAATTCTTGTGATAATATTTTTTGAAACATTTTTGATAATTTAGTATTATTAAAAATTTATTTTGTGTACAAAATTTATCTGTATTGTAAATATGTGTTTGTTTTTTTTGACAAATAATGTGCAAAATTTTAAAACTATTTACTAACAAAACACAACATCAACATATTTAAAGATAAAACAATATTTGTATTATGGAAAATATAAAATAATAAATATTTAAAATATTAAATGGCAATATGATAAGCAAAAACAGTTTTAACTTTGATTGATTAAAAATTCAGCAAAAAGTAAATAAATAAATAATCTGAGTAAGCATAACATTTGTCATATTGCGGTAAAGCATATAACAAGTATTATTTAAGCATATAAGCAATAAAAACATAACATACACACGTATGAATTATTTTTTAATAAAAAAGTTAAACAAATGTCGACCTTGCCACAAGCCGCAAAAAAAAAAAAAAAAAAAAATCAAAAAAATCGGGCATGTTAAAAACATTTTTGACATAACTATGCTACACAATGTAACTAACTGGGCTATAAATTTAGTCTGAAAAAAGTTAATAAGTCAAAAAGTTGTTACCATTCTCACTTTTTATCTGTTGATTTATGTGCGAATATTTGGGAGCTCGCCGCCGTTCAGCAGCGTCGGTGACTCTACGTCATTCGATATTATGTTGCCATGATAGCTTATAGACCTCAGCCTAGTAGATGAGTAAATTAAATTTTTGTCAAAGTCGTAAAGAATTTTAATATTCTCTTATCTAAACTCATAAACGGAAAAATCTGTTGGAATAAGTTTTTGATGTTTTTATTACTTAATTTGGCTTTTATAATAATTTTTTTTACACATAAATTTCAATGCTACACTGAAGAGATTTTGTATCATTAAAGTGAAAAATTGAAAATGACGAACCTTGAAAAAAGAAAATGGAGGTGTTATAGTAACATTTCAAAGTTAGCATAATTCTGTTATTATAAAACAGATTTAATTAAAATAAAACTCAAAATATATTTTAAAAAATGTTTACGGTAGGAAAAAAGATAGAATTTTTTTCTTTTAAAAATGGTCTAAGCCGTATAGTAAATGGATTTTCTAAAGTGTAAATAATATAAAGAGATAACTTATTTTTTCGTAACATATCATTTTCAAAATTAATTTTATTTTTAAATTTAAATTACTACATTTAAATTACTCCACAACAGATAATGCCTCTACAAACAGGAAATTTAACAATTAAAAAATAAAAAAATATAATTAACTCAATTATTCTATAGCTGGTTTATGATTTCGTTATAATATAAACACAGTAAGTGAATTTGTTAATAAAACTTTCATAGCAAAGTAACAAAACTCCAGAAAAATGTGTGAACATTAAAAGTCAAGTACGAGCTTCAAATTTGGCAGCACATAAGTTCGATTCCTGGTACTTGCAGTCTCAAAAAATTATTTGCGAATAATTAAATACAAGAATTATTTCCAAGACCACTGATGATGGGTATTTGGCAATACTCGAAACAGCTGTATGGTCAGCCAAAAATTCAATTGAAAATAATATAAAATAAATTTTAGTTGTTGTATTTCATTACTGTTCGAAAAAACCTCTTTATTTTTAAATTTGTAATTGAAAAAAAAAAAAAATCGTATCATTTTTTTTTTTTAAACTATCAACTTTCAATCAATTGCTACAACCTTTCTCTGGATGCTTTGTGTGAGTATTTAATTTTGAACTGATTTTAAAAGTTCCCCCACAAAACTAAAGAAAAACAAAAAAAGTTTTTTTTTAAGATACTCAAATCAATTTTAAAAATATATCAACAACAAAGGTAGAAAGAAACGTACTCATATCTATTAATTCCTCTTCACACTTCTGGGATGCAATATCGCGTAATGAAATTTTAATTACACTCACTATAAAAACACCAATAACAAGAAATTGAAATCAGGGAAAAAGTTGCATCTACAGAGTAAATCCATACTTTCAGATGTTTTCACATACATACTTCATCCTTCACAACGAGGCGCATTAAATTAACCGCAAGAACATTTTTAATTAACTTTTAAGCTAGCAAAGGCGAGGGCAATATATTCCTACGTATATAAGGAGTCGTGGGTACACGTGTTGTACGTGTGAAATGAGGCTTTGTAGCGAATTGTAGGCGTAAATATACATATTCAATAAATCAAAATTAATGTTTCATATCAAATAAAATTTTAAGAATTTATTTCTATAAATAATATTGTTTAAAAATTTAATTTTAACTTCAAGTCCTTTTTTCATTTAATAAAAAAAAATTATAAATTATACAAGTGAAGTGCATACAAGTGAAATACACAACAGTCAAAGACCCAGTTGTTCAGTTAAATGGGTAGGAAAGTAACTAATATTCGAGAAATTATTAACAAAGTTGAATATATCATATAAGAACCCAATAAAGAAAACCGAAATTACATAGAAAAAATATTGCTGCATTTAATTCGCAATTATAGGAATGTTTTCGCAAACATTTGAGTTAATTGCAATGTAGACGAGGTGACCAAATCAAGTGCTTCAGGTAATCACTCTGAGCTCATAAAAAATCTGGACATATAGTTGACATACCAAAGATTCAATGATATTTAGTTATATCTCTATGCAAGTTGGCATCGATCTTTTAAGAAAAAATCCAGTACTCTCATTGAGATATTCTGTTAAGATAACAGTCTTGTGGAGGCTTGCTGACAGGTGACAGCCGTTTGGAGAACCATGTTAGAAAATTAAATCTTTCTCTTAATCATTCCTACTGCAGTTATGGAGAGGGCGATGAACGTGCCTAACATTTGCTTTGGTACTACTCATACGCGGCACTGATTGATTGTTTCAAAACTTCCCTCTAAAAATTATCTCAAGGTTTGCCAGAGATGCAAAGTGGTTTTTAGACCTTTAAGAATTTTATACAGTAACACAATGGCTCAATAGGCCTAAGTGGACCCTTAAGATTGTCATTATAACCTAACCTAATTATGATTCACCTATCTTGGAGAATTAACGTTATGTATCTTGGTTATATAAAAAAAATGACATCTTAATTTAAAATAAGGTTGCATCATTATCTTTAAGTACATTAAAGATTGGATTGTAGCATAAACTATGTGTAATAATAAAATGGGAGCCACTTATTAAACTATACTTTGAAAATTTGAATCGAATTTAATTCTAATAACATTCTTGATTTATTCTTCTTGTGCAATGAAAATAATGTAACGTAAATATGTATATTTAAAAAAAATATTCAAATTTTTATTTATTTTGATTTTAAAAATAAAAAAAATCCAAGTGTGCAATATAACAGTAAAAAACCCCGAGTATTTTTTAATTATTAAAAGCTCTCAATAATAAAGTGCTTTTAAGTATTTTAGCAAAAAAAAAATATGCCACAAAAATTTCATTTAATTACAATAGCACTTGTGTTTAATAAATATAATTAAGTACTGTTAGCAACAGTGATATCTAATAATGAAAATAAAAATTAATTATCTGTAGCTGAACGTGACTTATTCATTTGAAATTGAATGGAATGTCATAGTGTATCAGTAAATGCTATTCATAAACGTGTAATACTGTAATTATCTACTAAGTACATTATATGTTGATAAGATGCAATTCTTGAGTAATGTAAGTTCATTCAGCTCAATAGTAACTGATAGTTCCTTAGTTCTTCTAAATTAAATAAATAAGTCTTAGATAAATAAGTCTTAATGTTGAAAATATTGCTTGTTTGGTTTAATTAAGTATGTAATTATATAATGAATAATTGCTTATAAAATTGAATTTATTTATTCATTTATTAAAAAAATCATTGTATTTTAATAATTAAAAATGAAAATGATAGCTTGTCTAGTAGAAAATATATTACTCACATAAGCCATTAATAATTTTATTTATTTAATTTAATTCAAAAAATTTATTGATAAGATTTAAGTGTTAAAAAGTTACACTGAATTAATTAATAAGTGCAGTTTTATAACTGCTTGGTAAATAATTGAAAAATATTAATTAAAATTGTTTAAGCATTACAGATTAGGTAAAAATTATAACTTTATATGTCCAATTAACATACTTTTTATACAACATTATTTTGGTATATATTATTATATTTGATATTAATTATATTACTATTATATATTATTTTATATGTAGCAATAGGACTATTTTAGTTACTAAAAAAATAAATATGTAATAAAAAAGATAAGACTGTGTGTGTTTACATAATAGTTATAATAATATATAAGTTATAATAATAATATAAATTTAGAAGTATAGCAATAATATATTCGTAATTATGGCATGATTATAATAGAACAATTGACTTATTATAATACAATATTTTCTTTAGATTTAAATTAACAATAACTAAAACGACAAAATAAGAGTTACAATCATGAAAGGTTTTAAAATAATATATAAATAAATAAAAAAAAAAAATAAAAACAAAAAATAAAATAATTATGTAACTAAACAATTCTTAACAATAATTTTTAGTATTATATTTAATATTGTTTAATAATAAAAATATATACTGTTCTCAGTTTCAGGATCATGTTATATAGACAGTCATGGTCACGTCAAATTTGAAATTGTTGTTATTTTCAATGTAATTTAAAACAGTGAGATCGTAAGAAAGAGAGAAGTTTCGAATTCGATTTGGTCACCGTGACTGGCTTTGTCACGATGATCAAAATAGTGTTGTTCAATAACAAACTTCAGAGTTTGCACGTATTAGAACTAAATATTTGTATTTTTGTATAGATAATAATAAATTTTTCCTACATAGATATGTAGATATATTCAAACCAAAATAAATATCTTTTAAATTTAGGCACAAAAAACGTTTCGAAATAGTAGGAAAAATAGTAGTTGTTGATTTTGATATCATACTCTGCATAACATGTCTTTTGTTTATGACCAAAAAGAGCGTAAAATGATCATTTGTTATACGAGTGTCTGTATAATATGACCCTATAATTTAGTTTGATGAGAAATATTGAAGTTTATCATTATTTGTGTTAGTTACAGATATTTGATTTCCACTGTGTGATTAAATAATATTAAAGAAGAGTATTAGTAAAATCGGAGCTAAGTTTCAGTGAAATATGTAAGCTATTATGCTTCCCTTATAAATCCAGGAATATGTACGAATACTTCTACGCAGTAATTTTGTAACAATTACCAAAATTGAAAAAAATGTTCACTTTATTTTCCTTTATTTTGAATTTTAATACAACATAACAAAAACATTTTATGAAGAAACTTTGTGGTTAGATTACTCATACGTACTGTAGTACCAATATTTTGATAATTTCATATTCACAATATTCTTTAACTTTACCATTAACATTTTATGATGTTATGATATAATGATGATGTTGTACTACTATTTCACTTGTTTGGTCTTTCTATTAACACAAATGTAATGTGTCCTTATGAGACAAATTTCGATATAGCATAGGGTTATCTATTATGTGGTTCAACAAATATTTATTTTCTTTCAAAATATTTTTTAAATTAAATATAC
The DNA here is from genome assembly GCF_002237135.1 of Teleopsis dalmanni. Classification (NCBI taxonomy): domain Eukaryota; kingdom Metazoa; phylum Arthropoda; class Insecta; order Diptera; family Diopsidae; genus Teleopsis; species Teleopsis dalmanni. The sequence continues at coordinate 129,967,733 of NC_051847.1, forward strand.
ATTATATACATTTTTTTATATATGTTTTTATTAAGGTTTTTATAATTGTTTTGATTTATGTTTTTATACATGTATTTTTTATATTTTAATTATTTTTATAATTTGTTTTTTGATAATATTTTTTTATTTATATGTAATATAAAGTGTAGAACTATCCATTTGTGACTCGAAAATATATATTTTAATCAAATTACAATATAATGCATTTGTTGAGTTTCCTTTAAATATGAAATATAGAACCTTTAAATATTTTGAGATAATTTTTGAAAACTTGTTAGTTCAAAGCTGTTAATGGCTCGGTTATAATTTTGTAGACCAAAAAATATATATTGGTTAATGTACATATTTAGCATATTCTATATGTAATACCAACATTTTTCCCATTTCTGTAAATGAAATCAAAGTCTTCTTTAACTTTATCTTTAATTTTTTATGATGTTATGATATTATGATATCACATCAACATTTTATGATGATTATGTCGTACTACTAATTCACTAAAAATTTTTTTTTTTCATTTTAATTTGTTTTTCAACAACTTATTTTAAATACTTTCATTAATATTAGAACCTTGTTTAATTAATGTTTATCATGTCAGCACACTTTACTTTATTTTATTTTAGTTTAATATTGAGATTGCATGCTCCACGAATCGTATTAGTCTAAAATTACCTTGGATTTGTGTGATTGTTCGTTTTCAAAGTCAGTAAACTTTACCAATAATAATTGCTCGTAGGCAAATTCTATATGTACTAAACGATGAAGTTATTTTAGAGGAAATTATTATGTGCGCCTGTTAAATGTTACAAATCAAGCAATCCAACGATTTAGGCGCCTAAACAAGCGAGTAAGTGTGCATATCGTACTACAATATCGCACCTATAAAGTACACGCTTTGCCTAATGATTTTCAGTGCATAACTAGAAATTAACAAACAGCACACATTGTGCGGCCTATTAACATCCTTTGATCGTTAATAACACAACTTAGTGTTATGCTGCTTACTGGTTTCTCCCCTCCCCATCTCCCCACCACCCACGAAAATTACACTTACAAACCAAATTGCTTTCGGCAATTTTGTCATGAAATATTAATTACGTGCAAATAATAATTATACAGTACGAGCACCAGCAACAAAAACAACAAAAACAATACATACGATGTTATTACAAATCTACAGTGGCAATTCACTCACACGATTACGCATACACCGAACATGCATTATACGCATAATAGCACAACAACAAAAACGGCAAATACAACAGTGTAGCAAGCCAGCAAATGAAATAATTTATTTAGCTTAGAGCGTATAGCGTAGACCGTAGAGCTGATAGCTGATAGCTTATAGGTCACAGCTCACAGCATTTTATTCAAAACTCAACGCTCACACTTCGCACGCACTTCAAATTGTAACTAATATTTTAATGTTATTATAATTTCAACAATTTATTTAAACATTAATTAATAAAACTTCTACATACATTTCTATTTACTTTATTAAAAAAACAAGTAATAAATAATGAGCTTTTGCTGGGTGCGGGTAATTAGAAATACGAGAGCGAAGTGTGAGCTTCCAGAATTAATTACCGTAATTATTGAAATATTAATTAGTGTAGATTTGTGTGTGAACACCGTGTTTTTGTATAGATTCTACACATTTCCATCTAAGCGCAGAAGTGATACGATTTTCAATTAAATTTTTATAAGATATTCACTACATTTATTTGGCTTTCTAATGACTTCTTTATTACATACATTAATTTAAATTACATTACATGCGTTATTTAATATTCAAATTAGCTATGTGTTTAATTTTTAATATTAGACACATAAAAAGTTAATTAAAGTTAAACATAACGCTTTAATTTTCTTTTAAAATAGTAAGCGAAACTATAACATTGTGTTAATCCAAAGGCTATCAATGATGAATATTTGTATTGTTTAGTCTTCCTATTAATGTGAATAAACACCTTTAAATATCCTTAAAAGTATTGAGTCCTTAAGAGATAAATTTCGATTTAGTATAGGGTTATCCATTTTGTGGCTCAAGAAATATTTATGTTCTTTCAAAATTTTTTTTTAAATTAAATATATAATATATAAATGTTTTTATATAAATGTTTATTTATATATATATTGTAGAGCTATCCATTTGTGAGTCGAAAATATATATTTTAATCAAATTTTCAACATAATGCATTTGTTGAGTTTTCTATTGATATGAAATACAGCATCTTTAAATATATTTAAAAAAAATGACTTTTTTTATGATAATTTAAACATAAAATCACGGAATAGTTGTGATATACAAAAAATCACTGCAAACTATATATAAAATTATATATTGCTTTGCTTTATTCTTAAAATAATTAAAATAATAATTATTTTAAGTTTTAACTAATTTTAACTAAATTTATTACTTTCTCGAAAATAATATCTGAATTTTCTGTAAAATTCAAAAATACCAAATCATTTTAAATGAAATTTTTCGAAAATTATTTTAATGAACTTTTTTATTAAGAATCAACGAACTGTAAAATTTGTTCGTATGAGTTTTGCTTCTACCAATCAAAAATAATTGTACTTCTTGATTTTATTATCAATGCACACAGAGCAATGAAAGCATTCGATTATTTTTATTATTGATATTAATGGTATAATTAATTAATAATGTAATTATGAAGGATTCACACTAAAACCGTATGAAAAGTTAAAAAATAATTATTGCATAAATGAAAATTTCATTAACGAAATTTGTATTTGTATAAGTGTTGATAGTGGTAATATTAAAAGTTTTTCTGCGCTACAAAAAATGTGTAGTGTGTTTAGTTTTAAAAAATCCTCAACATCATATATCCTCAATTCAAGTACATGATTTAATGTAATTAAGTCAAGCATTGTAAAAGCTATTGTAAGTGAATCTTGTAAATATTAGAATTAAAAGCAAATTATTACAATTTTTGTGATACTATGCATAACATGCATTTTCGTCAAAGCCCAAAAGAGACAATTTTGACGAACTCATGACACTCTACATTACATGGCCTTTACTAAGTAAACTTAAAAATCTAAAAAAAAACATAAAATTTTAATTGTTAATCATTTAATTGCAATGAATAGTGTACATCTGTATTGCACACTTTCTATTTAAAAGAATATTGTTCGTACAAACAAATGCCTAAAGCACATATAACAACATTGTTGTTTTGGCAAATTTGTTTTTGTATATAGTCTTGTTTCGTTTTGCTTCAAAAAAACAAGTTCTCAATTTAACATACGCATTAAATATTTTCTTGTAAAAAATATTATAATAATTTAAGAATAAAAAATAAGAGTGCATTTAAGCTTGAAAGTCTCGATAGTAAGCAGCCACTGTTTTAATATTTCCAATGTTAGAAAGAAAATTAATTTGTGAAAAATAACAATAACACTTATTATAAGGTCCTGTTGCACTGTTATATATTTACCGAGCTAGATACATATAATCATAAATACATCTATTATTTCTTTCAAATTATAAGTTTGATATTCTAAAATTCAATTAAAATAACAGGAAAAATAAAGTTTAAAAAAAAGAAAAGAAAAACTAAAAAAAAAATTAAAGAAGAAGAGAAAAGGAAAATTAAAGAAAAAATTTAAAAAAAAGAAAGTGGAAAAACAAAAAAAAAACAGAAAAAATATAGAAGGAACATGAAATCAAAACTGAAAATGATAAATGACAAAAAAGAAAAAACAGTCGATATTATTTTCTAATATAGTAAGATCAGATATTGAACATAGTTTCAAGTTCAAATAAAATAATCAACTTTGTTGATGTTAGAACTGAATTAAAAAAATTAAATAATTGAAATATAATTTATTGCTACAAAGTGTAACTTAATTGTTAGTTACATTTCAACATAAAAAAAAAACACAGAAATAATTGTAATACTCGATGGAAGGAAAAAGGATTCGATAGAAAGCAAAGTTACAAGAAAATTGTATGAATTCCGTATAGTTGGATAAAGTGAATAGTTCTTCAAAATAAAAAAAGTAAGAATCAAATAGAAAAATAAATAAAAACAAAATAAATTTAAAAAATAAGTAGCAAAAATTAACACACAGAGAACGAGGAAAAAGATCTAAATAATATAAAATCCAAGAAAAATATTAACAAAAGACACTCGGAAAAAATAAAAATTAAAATACAACGAAAAAGGTCGTTAAATAAAAAGAGAAGTTTTAAACACGAAAAGAGAAAAATTAAAAAAGAAATAATCAAAATATAAATTTATATTTATTGTTTTATGACCAAATAATTTTTTATTATTTTTAAGATTAAAAATTTAGCAAAAATAACGAACTATTTTACCATAATTTCTGAAGTCATCATCAGGGAACTGAAACTATTATTAAATTAAAATAAAAAGTTATAAAACTTGTAAATATAACTTTCTAAAGAAATTAATTCAAACATTGAACATTGTATTTGTAATTGATTAAGCTAATTTTCAAGTAAATATTTTTATGTTTTAATAAAATTCAATATAAAAAACTGCCATTTAAATGCATTAAAAAATAAAATAAAACACTAGTTATGTTAAGCCTTTCCCGAGTTAGTGCACCTGGGCACTTTTACTCTATGATAGCTGGGGGGGATTCTGCAGAATCCCGCCCATCTCACTGACTAATTTGAGTATTCCTGATAATCTTCGTGATTATTGAATGATTGATCTAAGATCTGCATACCGCCCCATGCGGTTAGTGATTACTCTGAGATTAGATAGTGCGAAGTAGGGCAGCCTGTCGGTTTTCGCATATAGCTTCAGAGCTCTGTCCCTTATGCATTTTATGATCGGATCTATTCTAAGGTCTCTTAGCATGTCATTCGTGCGGATGTACTAGTGAACAATAAAAAGTTCAAGCTAACTGTATAAAAAATTATACTGAAGAGGCAGCTAAACCGTGAAACTGTTTTATTAAGAAAAATATAATTTAAAAAAAAAAAATAATAAAAAAAAAATACATACATATTTTTTAAACTAAATAAAATAAGGAGAATGGTACAATGTTGTAAATCATTTAAATATACTTGTTTACTATAAATATTTATTTTAAAATATTTCTAATCATATGAATGATCTAAAACACTTATAATTAACTTAGTTTTCTAAAAGCGAGAGAATAATATCATTCAAAAGTAAAGTAATAGAGCAAAAGCAGTGACGAAAATAAAATAATTACATTACAGACATCACTTTTATTTATTTTTTAGGGAATTAGTTTTTTACATTAAAGGACTAAATGTAATATAATACGTCTCAATATCAAAATTAATATTAAATACGGCTCAAAAAGTATACGGATTTTGTTCTTTGTTAACTACTCCTTAAGTAATAGACCTTTTTAAAAAATTTTTTTTTTGTTATATTGGTACACCCTTCCTTGACATATGGTATAAATTTGAGCATCATCCGTCAATTAGTTTGTTTACAGCAGCTGTTAATGTGAGACTACCTCAAATGCATTTAACGACTTTTACTATGGAAAATTCTTGTTGTAAGCGACTTTTTGACCAAACACGGCACCACTGTCATCGCTCAGGCACCAAATTCGCCAGATCTGGATCCGTGTGATTTTTTCCTGTTCCTGAAACTCAACTTGCCCCTTCGTGGTAAGAGTTTTGAGTCGATTGAATCGGTAAAAGAGAATTCGCTGGAGGATCTAAAAGCCATAACTTCACGGGCCTACGAAAAGTGTATGGAAGATTGTGTTAAGCAGATTGTGTTGGCATATGTGTATCGCTTCAGAAGGAGCATATTTTGAAGGAGATAAAATAAATGTGGAATAAAATTTAAATTTGTGTGTTTTATTTACAAAATCCGAGTACTTTTTGAGCAGAAGGTATATCATTTATATTAAAAAATAAATGTTTGATATATTTATACGTATATTATTTACAAAATAAAATTCTTAATACATTTGTATTATCGTAATATTATAATGTAGAGTTTGCAGTACACTATGTTTTTACATTTTTAGACTTTTCGTGTTTTAATTGAATTTTATGAATTATTGGTCCTAATAAAAAATGGGCTTTCTTGGGTTCAATTGTGACCTCAATACGGTAGAAACCCTGTTTGGTTTTTAAATAAAAGAAATATAGTAGCGATAGGTGCATATGCACTTACGAACACATGAATAAAAATACAAATTTACATTTATATCATTCAGCTATTAACATTAATTCCACTTTATAATGTGATAGTTTTGTGATACACTTTTATTTCTATATACAATAAATAGTCCCCGATTTATATTTATATGTCTTTGAATAAGTTGTATGATGTCATGATAGACCAAGCATAGTATTTCTATTTATAAAATAAATACAATATCTTGTATGTGCCAAAAAATTAATTAACTTTAAATAAAATTAATGATTAAAATTCTGTAATTGCAATGATTATTGATGTGAATTTGTTAAATTATGTGACACGGTCTTGTGAAAGCAATAATTGCATTAATGCGAAAACTACGAATTATGGATTTTAATTGCAATTACAGTTTTAATATTCTGCAATAAATATATAACAATTTTTTCTCACAAACATATGCAATGGATTAATTTGTTCAACTAAATAAGTTACAGAAATATATATGTATCTGTATGAAAATGAAGGGAGGAGAAATTATTGAATGCATTATCAAGTAGATAAGTGAAATGCACTTTAAAAGTATCACACACTTTAAAAGCGACAAAAATGATTAGTGAATATAAGTAACTATGAATAAAATATTTCTTTGAATTTAATAGATTTATTAATTAAATAGTGTTTCTATGAAAATTTATATAGTTTGTCTATTTAGTTGTTAAGGAGATTAGTTGCTATATTCCAATATTTTAATTTAATTGATACTGAATTGCAATAATCGCCTATTTTCTATCATTTTGTTTTTCTGTGATGAGTTTATGTAGTAATAAGCAATAAATTTTGTTATTATCTCTAAGTAGTGGCTTAAGTATACTGAACATAACGAATACTGATAAGCAAATTAAAAATTTGAAGACTTAATTTGATAAGAGACCCTCAGCTTGTCTAATAGTTTTCAATGTTAAGTGCTTTAGGAAATTTTGAACAACTTACCGAGCATAGATAAGAGAAATAAGCCAAAAGCTGTCATATTTTATTGTTTTTATAAAAAAAATCTTTGTTTACGTAAAATTAAATAGAATAAAAGTTTATAATATAATAAATTTTTTTCTTTCTGTAGGAACTAATTGCTTTATTATGGTCTTTTTTTATTTATATCACTTATTAATTTTACGATAGGAACTTTTTTGACACTTTTTATATTACAATTTAATTGGCAAGAATTGTTATAAATTTTATTGTATGTATATTTTACATATTTTCTCTTATTGAAATTTTTTATAAATTTATTTTATTAATTTATATTTTAATTTATATTTCTTTATTTTATATTAAATATTTTATTTTCTTTATATCTATAGATTTATTTATTAAATAAATTTTTTTATTTTTTAAAATTTATTTATTTTATTTATTTTTCTTTAAAGTATTGCTATTAACATAACCCGCGCTTTTAAACGATTTATTTATTACTAATTATTATATATAAAAGCTGCTAAGGCGTATACGTAATTTTTCGTGTTTGCGGTTTTATTTTTCACCAACACCTTTCACGGCAGAAGTTCGGGAATTGAGTGTTTACCGTATGTCGGAAACTTGCGTTTATAGACAAATGCCGAATATCGCACTGATCGTGCAAAACACCACAAACAATACAAAAACAAAAAAAAACAAAAAAGAAAATAATCAAAAGCAACATTAACTACAACTTGTAGTACTACTAAGTAAACAACAACAACAAATTAAGTGTAAAAATGAATACAAAAAAAAAAAACAAAATTAATAAATTGTTTATATAAAAAAGGCAAAAAAAATCACACTCAAATCGTTGAATAAATCAAATAATTTGTTAAAAATTGCTTAGTTCCACTGAGTTGACTGAGCTTAAAACTAATTCTTGTTGATATTTACAATTTTTATTGTATATAAATTATATATATTTACATACAATCATACATTCATTCATTCATATTCACTTATTATTTTATTTTATTGAATTTTCATATACGACAATTTTTATTGAATTGAATTACTTATGTCACTGAAGTGCTGTAATCGGCACCTAATAAGCATTAATTTGAGCGAAATGATGGATTTGAGTTAATTGGAGCAATTGTTTTAACTCATATTTAGCTCAATTCTCTCGATCTGCACCAGATCTTCCTAAAATGGCATGTATTTTCTCTGTGCGTATTAAAAAATAATGAATGAAACAGCTAATATATGAAAAGTTCATTCAGCCGGGTTAATTATTTGTAATCTTTACTTATTTAATTAAATCAACTAAAAAGTAATTTTTCTGTACTTCTATGACGTATTTATTTCTAAGTTGTTTCCTGTTGTTTTTATATTTTATTAAAAAAAAGTACATAAAAAATTGTAGAGATCGATTCTGATTGGTAGACCCCAAAAGTAGTTTTTCTAATATGACTTTCTTACTAGGTTTTAAGCTAAAGATAAGAAACTGTTTAAATTTACAAAAAAGAACATATATTTAATTATACGCTTTCAGGTTTAAGAAAGGCAGAAGTTTTCCTTACAAAATAACTAGATGAATCATTTAAGAGTTATGTAAAAGTTTCTAAAGTAGCCTTGTAAAAAAATACTTTTAAGAAAAATTAGATACTAATATACAAAAAATTAAAAAACTCAACATCATTTAGGAAATCAAGCTATACATTAAAATATTTCGATTAAAAAATAACATCTTTTCTTGTTGCTATACCATTCTCGCAAATATTTGCAAATCAATAATAAATAAACATGTATATACATATAAATTGCTCTGGCACACAAAACAACATTGTTGTTTATGTAAATTTGTTATTTTTTTCTCACAAATAGTTGTGCTGTAAATCAATAATAAACAAACATGTATATACATACAAATTCCTGTGGCACGCAAAACAACATTGTTGTTGATGCTAATTTCTTATTTTCGTCTCACAAATAGTTGTCTTCAATCAAAAATTCTATAATTAACTTTAAAAACATTATTTGAATTCACTTGTAGCCAATGGTTTACATAAATAAACTTTGTATATACATACGAGTACAAATTCCTGTAGCACACAAAACAACATTGTTGTAGATGCAAATTTTTTTTGTCTGTAAATAGCTTTTGCTCACGTGTACTGTATATAGAAAACACTTTTAAAAAATTAGCGAATGTCCACTTGGGCTGGAAAAGTTCAAAAATTTCTTTTTGTAGAAGTCTCAAGATTTTAAGAAGTTATGTGGTGTAACAGTATGCAAGAAGTACAAAATTCCTTTTTATGGAACTGCTCTGATGATAATAAGAAACTGATGGACAAGTTCAAAAATTAAACAAATAAGTTTTCAAAAATTTTGAGGTGCAGTTTTGCACTATTTTGTTGCCACAAAGCTGGCCATAAAAATCTTAGTTTTGGTATCAATGCGCTATATTAATGAAGAAAATTATATTTGGAAGATCGACGTTTGTAAACGTGGCGAACGGTTAGTGGAATGTCTAAATCTTGCCCGGTTTGAGCGTTTTTGTAAAGAAAATATTTAGTTGTTTCCTTTTTGTCTATGTTCTGTGGATTTCAACTGAAACTTCCAGTTTGTAGATGTAAGAAAAAGCGTAGGCAAGACCTTCTTTAGAATCGTGAGCTACTAACTGTTGGTATCCATATGCTTCAATTATGTTCGTTTGCAAAATGAACGATTATGTCCACTTAAACCAAAGAAACTTTTTTTTTTTTAAAAGCAATTATTCTGTACATTTTGTATTTTCTTTGATACCTTCGCTCTCAATTAATATTAAAATCGCATCCCGCATGATTTATTAGAATTATCTTCTGCTTTTATGCTATGCTATGACTGCTATATAAAAACAATTTTTTTGTATAAATTTAAAGAAATTTTCATAAAGCCGCATTCAATATTTTTTAAATAATATCAATTTCAAATTATCATAATATTCAAGTTTTTGAAATTTGAATAATAGATTAGTCATCAAAACAAAAAATATTTCACGGAATCGATGTTTGTATTTAACATATGTAAATGGATATAACATTATGATTTAACTAAAGGTTATTTTTTTGATGAACTTTCCTTTGACTTGAAATTAAAAATGCGTCATTTTCTATTTTCGAGTTTTTTCGTTTGGATAAAGGATTTATATCTTATATTTATTCTATTTGGTTAGAACACATCTTGTTTATATATATAGTAAACTAATTCATATAGTATTTTTTTACATATTATGCATTGTTTTGGACAAGCTCCATTTTTTAAGAAATTTATATTAAACACTTTAAAAATACTTTTTGAAGTGCTTTGTTTTCTCACAGTATATAAATAAATTTTTATTACCCTTATAAAATTTTATCAATTAATTGCTTAGTCCGATAAAGTTTAGATTTTGACTCTAGTTATGTCTTTGGCAAGGTCGTTGTTTTGCTAAGTAACGCTGATATTTAAGTGATTGATTATGTAGCTTATGTTGTAGTTTGAAATATTAATCACTTATTTAAAGAAATTTCAAAATTTTGTCATTATAGTCATAATGCAATTTATTACAAAAAGTTTGCAGTGACAGATATGGCAGAAGAAATATTTTCAAATAATGATTACTAATGATGAGCAAGTCAAAAATAATGTTCGAAGGATAAATTTGCTCAATAAGAAAATTATTTTACCGATACCGAATAAACTATTAAGTTGATGCCTCGGTAAATCACTAATTTGGTAACGAGGTAATATTGTAATTTTAAATACTTTTATCATTCTACTTAGTTACAGAGTTACCGAGCACTTCTGAAACCCCCTAATTGTATTAGAGTAACCAGTACGAGTATTACGAAATGTCTAACATTTGTTACTTCATCTATGAGTCATTTCATACAGTTGAACTTTGCATATTTTAAAAGTCTCTCATGATAAAGTAGACATTATCATTCTTTATTAAATTGAATTATTATTTATTTCAGGCCATAAAAGAAGGTTGGTGAGTAATGCGAAAACTCCAGTTTCCAAAAATAATTGTCATGTTAACTTCGTAAAATAAAAGAGCTGATATAATAATTTATATTCTTGTACTCTGATCCACACACATATTCTATTTAATAATTTTCTTTAAATAAATTTATTATTTAAGTTTATTTTGTTTTGTATTGAAATTTTGTTCATACAATAGACTTGGTGTAAGGAAAGATATAATGGCGAAGTGTATCGTTATTTCGATTGCATTTTATATGGGACATTCGTTACTTAAAAATAATAATTTTGGTTTATCTGTTATTTATCAGTTTTTCACCGAAGAAGTGCCATTATATAGGATGTGGCTTTTAACGAATTCAGGAAATATAATTTTAAGCACCTGTGCTTCGTTTTTCCATTCATTGTTTTTATTGAATTTCTTTTTATATTTCTTATTTATTTTATATATATATACATATATATATATATTATTTTTTATTTATGTATATTTTACTTTTTTTTATTTATGTATATTTTATTTTTTTTTATTTATATGTATTTTATTTTTTTCTTTATGTATATTTCATTTTTTTTTATTTATATGTATTTTATTGTTTTTTATTTTTGTTATTTTTAAATTAATTTTTTTTGTTTTGTTTTTGCATTTTTTTCTTTAAATTATGTTATGTATTTTAGTTCCTTTAATTTTTTATTTTATTTTTTACATATTTTTTCTTATACTTTTTTTTATATTTTTAAATTTTGTTTTATATATTTATTGTTTTTTATATTTATTGTTTTTTATATTTATTTATTTCTTTTTTTAATTTGTTTATTCAAATTTAATTCATCGCTATAAAAATTTAAATAATTTTCATATTTTTATTCTTTTTATTTTGTTTTTTTGTGTGTTTATTTAAATATAATTATTTTTAATTGGTTCGTTTTTATATTTATTATAGAATTGTTTATCTAACATATTCCATTAAGTTAAAAAAAATATATACTAACGTGTATTACGATAATATCTGTGTATTTAAATATATTTTTTTCTTTGTTGATGATCTTGGCGAACCGCAAGACCACTCCCTGAATAGCATTATAAGCCTTATAAGGTTCTAAGTGGTTCTAACTCTTAATTATACGGTAACATAATGGGCTTATATGCCTAAGTGGATACCTTGTGATCGCCGGTATAATCTACCTAACCTACCTACGCATACATATTTAATAAGGTATTAAAATATATTTATCATTTACATATTAAATCAAATGTCGGTGCATACAATTTATATGTGTGCAAATTAAATAAGTATAAGTAAGTGCATCTATGTATTTAAAAAACTTCTGCTAACACCTAAAATTAGGACTCAGTGGTTCTTAGGGTAACGGCAAATCTATATTGGTTGAACATTGTAATTGGAAAGCGCATATCATAACTACCTGTCACATTATGTAAAGAAGTATTATCATAGAATTGAAATATTATGCTAGACGTAGTTTCAACCTTTTCTTTGTACTTTTTTACAAATATTCTAAAAATAGTCGAAAACTAGAGTATAAGAACTAACTTTTATTTGTTCTCAATGTTCATTATATACATAATTATTTAGCTGGAACATAGTTAATACCTTTATTACTTACCATTATGCATAAAAATATGAATTATTGCCTTAAATTTTATTTTCTTCTAGAAAATTGTTAATATTTTTTTTGTTTTTTAAATAACTGAATAACTTTCATTCTATTTTTATTCTAAATTTAAATCATAAAATACATCAACATGAGAACTTTTTAATAATTAATTTTAATTTCTTTTTTAGTAGATATTATAATATATATGTTAATATCATTTGCTTAATTTTTGCCGAAACACTAAATGTGGACTTTATAAATATATTATGGTAACTTCTAAAATATTTTGTTAACTTTCGAATATCATTTAAAATTAATTTGTATCTAATTAAAACAAATACGTCAGCGAAAGAATTTTAATGATATGTTCATTTTTGCATATCATGCTTCCAATAGCGCCAGATAGCGCCAGATGGTTAGATAGCATTTATGGAAATGTTGAAAGAGTCTGACCTATTGTTTTATGTTTTTGTAAACCAATCAATACTAATTAAAATTATTGGTGATTTTTTTAAAAAAAAAATTTTTCTTATGTTTATTATTAATTGTATATTTATTTAAATTATTTAAATAATTTTATTATAATTAATTTGCATAAAAACAAACTAAATTTTTAATGGCTTTTGTTTATTTATCTCAATGCTTTAAATTATAAGTTTTATAATATTATTAATTTTTTGTATATGTCTGTGTTTTCAGTTGTTCTTCCATTAATTCATAAAATCCGGGGAATTACAACTCATAAATCTTTTCAACAATTCTGCAGATTTTTATTTATTTTGTTTTATACTAAAATATTTACAATATTGTGTGAAAAATTTAATTGCTAATTTATTTATTGTTTATTGTTTATTGTTTTTATTCTACAAATATTTTTTATTAAGAAATAAACTTTCAACTGATGGAAGACATTTGTTGCAATACACAAACCAACATTTACTGAAGTCTTTTTGTAATTTTATGGTTCATGTGATGTGGCGATATCTTTAAGATACTTTTGATTTTTAATAATTTTATTTTTCATTTTTTTTTTTCTTTTTTTTTTGTGATTTCTTTTTAAGCACTTAGTATAATGTATTAAATTCGGGGATCTACAAAGTTAAAGAAAATAGTTGAAATTCTTTTGTACAGAAAATGCTGCTGCTTGTGGTGGCTGTGGTTAAATTTTGTTTGAAGTATTTTTTCAAGTTCTGATTTTTATTTACTATAACTTTTGGGTTAATGTTTGCTATGCCAATTTTCAAAAACTTAAATACTTCCGCAAATAGTTGGCAGCATTGTTCATTTATAGTTAAAATTTGGGGGGATTTTTTTTTGTATATTTGCAACACAATAGGAGGGAAATTATAGAAAATTATTATAATTACACGAAAAAGTTTTTGTTTAGTTTTTGGTAGATTTTTGTGTGATTTTTTTCAGTGTCATTCACTTTCATAGTATAAAATTTGTTGAATAGTCACTTACCCCATCTGTTTATGTGTTCTTCAACTTTTACAATGTCCTTTATAATTGCTGTCATCCTTTTTGTGAAAATAGTTTTATAACAATTTTATTATTAGAATTTTTTTTTTTGGTTAATTCAAAATTTTAAACTCCGCTTCAGTTTTTTTCGTAAACGACGACGACGTTTCGTTGACTAAACTTTTTCTCCTACAATTTGTGCGTTTCTACCTGACGTGTATGTTTTGTTCTGAAAGTCCAAAGAATTTCTTTTTGTTTTTCTATAAAATATACATTTTTTTATCGCTTCATGAAGTAAAACAAGAATTTTATACTAAAATATAAAGACTTTGTTTTTTTTTTGTTTTGGTTTCAAATTTAACTAATCAATACTTTATCAATCGTTATACTCGTATATATTTTATATCACCAACCAGCAATGCTTATGCTGCGAAACAAATACAATCGCTTATCAAATTGTTTTGATAATAAAAAATTAAATATACAAATTTGATTGCATTTTTCTTTCTTGTCAACAATGTTTCAATACAATTCCTTTTCTTTTTATTCAGCGGATTTCTATGGTACCTTATCACCAGTTATAAGAACTTCTTAAGCCCAATAATATTTGAGTGATTTAAAAAAATATATTTGCATATTTTTATATATATGACTGTTATATATTATTTATATAAAAATGTATAAAATGTTTGAACATGTGCACTCTTCTATTATTGTCTATTGAACAGTAATTATTCAAAAGCAGTGTGATTCCCCAGTTACATTATTTTTATCTATTACACCCCAAAATGATTCAACTGATTGATAACCTTGATAAAAGTACTTAAAGTGAATAATATAAATTAAATTTATTTTTTGAATTTTTTTAATATACTTAAAATGCATTTGAGAAATTGTTGGTTATTGTATGGAATTGTGTTCCTTTCCGTACTTATATCTTTTATTGCTGCAGCTATCAAATAAGCTTTAAAATTATAGAATACTTATTTTATTTGATTTGATGACTGCTCAAAAAATATTAAATTTATATCTAAATATACAAATACTTACGGATAGAAAACTATCCGTAAATATTTGTATATTTCTAAAAAAAAAAATCAAAAAAAAAAACAATTTAATTGCTTGATAAAGTCTATTAAATATAAAATATAAATACAATAATGTAATTTCTTCAAACTAAAAAATAAAAGAGGTATTGACTCTCGCAGGGAGATATTTTTGTGTAATTTCTATAAAAATATTTTTCTCATTATTAGCGTTTTAGCGTTGGCGTACCAAAAACATTTTTTCAAATCTCATCGCAGCTTCTCAAATTGTTTCACAGTCATTCACGCCATATCTCCTTAATTCACTTTTCACCCGCATTAAGCAGGTAAAAGCAGAGATGTCCAACCTTTCTTATTGGATTTCGGAAAAACAATTTTCGTGTAATTAATTGAGTTGTGTATTGTACCATAAGATCATTTTAGGGTGATAATAATTTTGTGAGGAAAATCGACTCAAAAACGATATAAAGAACTATAGGTTTTCATTTTATATATAATTTGTGGTATATTTTAAATATGTTAAAGCGACTAGCAAAGTTATTGTATATTAGAAATATTTGTAACAAAATTCGGAAACTATCGCATTTTAAAAATTTGTACCATGTTTCCACTGCGTACTTAGTAAATAACTTAAGTAGTTTTAAAATAAGTTTCGCATTGCATATGAAAAACTTTTTACGTGTCAAAAAGTCCTCTGAAAGTTCTAAGAGACTTTCTGTTTGTTTAAATAAACTTCACTTAATAATATATTACACAAAAATAAATATATAATTGATATTATAAATCATTTATATATATATATTTTATATATTATATAAGCGCTTTCTTAGTGCGTTTGTTTGCAGTTCAGTAGTTGTTTTATTTACATTTTACATATAAAACATATGACAAATATTTTAAATATTGGTAATTTCCCACTTGTGGGAAATTTATTTTTAAGGGTTGCATTTGAGTTAAAAAGCACGGAGGCTGTTTCTATGGTTAACGAAATTTTCTTAGTAAGTATAACTTACTAAGTTATACTTACTAAGTAACCAGTGGAAACATACTATAAATGAAGATAAATTTAGAAATCTTAAGAGCCAGAAATAAAAACACAATAGTTTTCCCCAGACATTTGTAAAATGTGATATGTGCTTTTTTCTTTTCGAATATGATTTTTTGTGAGGAAAGTTATTGTAAATACGATATCTTGGTAATTATTTAATATCTTTTTAATTCCACTTAAGGCGACTTAGGCCTTATAATAGTAGAGGTTACAGGACTTGGCTTATCACACCTAATAACGCTCAGTTTTTATTCGGCCGGGTAATGGTATGGACTGATGCGATTCAATGATGTGTTATTGTCGGCACTTCAGAAAAATTTACGTTTATAATAATTTTAACCAATATGTAATTAACTTAATTTATTAATTTAAAACCTAGAATTATTTTAAAACCATTAGTGTTTGTTGTGAATCATTTCGTAGTTATACTTGACTTCGTATTTATTCATTTATTGTTTATAAATGTTGTCTATAGAAATCTTAAACTTATTGAATAGTATTAATTAGAGGTATTCGACGGCATTTGATATAAATTATGAGATTACATTATATATATAACATTATATATAGTTTTTAAAATAATAGAAATTTTTTCTACTATGAAAATAAATCTCGAGGAATTTAAAAGAAATGCTTATTGAATCTATTATCTGAATAGGAATTATTACTACAATAGTTCCAGTTTTGTTGCAGTTACAAATCATCATATTACTTTTATCAGTTCCTATGATATCATAAGCTCTTCCTCAAAAAAATTTGACTGCTTTATATCTATATTACATATTTCCTTGGCTTCGAATGTGCAGTCACGGTAAAATATATTCCGACCTAATAACTTAATAACTGCTTCATTATAGCGCCACCATTTAATGCAGAACTGCCGGTAAAGCACCTCGCGTGTCTGGAAACAACCAATTATTGATGTTATACATTTATCACTCGAGGGGGTTTTCTGATAAATAGCTAGCCTTTCTGTAGCCAACTTTTGTTTGATTATTTTTAAATGGAATTTAACTTACTTATTTAGTATTTGTATCAGCGAAGTAAATATTTACGCATTTGCTAAATTTTCAATATTTTGTTTATTTTGTATGCCTTGATAAATATCGAAGAAATATTTTCTCTAGTATAAAAATATAAAGTAGCTTTTCGAATAAATATTACGACCTGTGTGCTGATAAAGATAATTTATGTGATTTTAGTATAATAAAATGTTTAAAATCAGTTTTTTTTTTAAAGTTAAACTTTGAAATTACTAGTAAATCTATATAACAAGATTAACATTCTCAGAAGTCAGTCATGCAATTAGTTTAATATGAATTATAAATGCAGTGCTATAATTTATAATTATTCTTGTAGGTGGTATATGCGGGACTTTAATATATGAATTACTCATAGCCAGTTTTTTTTATGTACGGGTACTTTTTAGCCCTACATTGACTCCCCCAGTTTGACTTTCTTAATTATTTTGAGTGTTACATTGCACATGAATTAATTCCATAAGTCACGCTATCTAACAGGTGTTGCTGGTGTTCTATTAAATAAAATTCTTATAATTAGTGATTTAGGCTTTCCTTTGTTAGTCATAGTTGGACCTAATTGTGTCTAATTACTCATAGTTAGGATAAAAAGCTTATTGGTAGGAAAACTGATTATTATGTACAACTTTAAATGCTTATCACTATCATTAAATATAAGTTAAACACACGATGAATTATATATACAGTTTACAAAAATTTTGAGAGAAGTGAAATTAGAGAAATACAATTTTTTTTGCCGCACGTAAGGGATAACTTAATTTCTTAAGTAACAAGGAACTACTGCTACAATATAACTTTAATCCCCAGAGGTTGTATTATTGTAATATTTTTTGTGTACAAATTTCATATTTCGTGGCATATGGTTATGCAAAGTTTCTAGCCTTGGGTCCCTAGTGCAATTTATATATGATCTGATAGTTAATAGTATAAGAGGTACTATTCAAATAAAATTAAACATATGTATAATTCATATAATTCAAGTCGTTTTTTCACAGTATACAAATAATTTTTTATTAAATTAATATCACTTTGAAAGTACAAGTTGTGTATTTTTTGACTACATTGCAATACCTTATTTATTAGAGATTTATTTGTTTATATTTATATAACTTTCTTTTGTTTGCTTTTATTTATACTAAGTGCTCTAGCGATATATCTCTTATTATATAGTATATATATGAAAATTACTCCTATTTTCTAAATAAATTAATATTTTGTTTCATTTTATATTGAATGATTTGGATATTAAATTTGAATTCCTCTCATCCTATGAATATGCAATTCAATTCACGGTAAACTTAGATCTTAAGACATTTTGATTGATCTTATAAATATGCAATATATGTGTATAAGAAACGGTTTCAAGAGAAGGAGAATCAAGAAAATTAAAAGATTTAACTGAATAGCTAAATAACTAAAGTTATCATTATATTGCTATTATAAAATAGTTTCAGAAACTATTCATTTTATAAGATACAGATGAGGCTACTTCCAATAATCTATTTTCTATAATAAAATTCAACTTACTATTAATTTTGCTTAGTTTCCGTAGTTAAGAAGCTACAGTCTTGAAACAATAAACAGTTTTTAAAAATTCTTGTAGACAATCTAATGCTTTTATTAAAACAACAATAACGATAGATTCTTATCTTTAAAACTTTTTGTTGCTGAGAGAACAGTATCAGTAATTATAAAATACAAATTTATTAAATAATGTTATTTTTATAAAACGGTACGTCAAGTTTTTTTTCATCTAATCTATAAACCGTTTTAAAGAGCGAAATTTAATAAATAATATTTTGATTATGATAAATGTGAATAATGTAAATCAATAATTAGAAATGCGTACACAAATATTCTATATTGCCATATAGGGTCATATTCGTACTTAATTAATGCGTACATTGAATAAAACAGTGACTAATATATACAACTTGTATATATCATAAAGGCATTAAATACGTATATACCTTCTGCTCAAAAAGTATCCGGATGTTGTTGTTTGTTAACTACTCCTAAAGTAATAGATCTTTTTAAAAAATTTTTTTTTTTGTTATGTTGCTACACTCTTTCTTGACATATAGTACAAATTTGAGCGCCATCTGTCAATTAGTTTGTTTACAGCAGCTGCTAATGTGAGACTACCTCAAATGCATTTAGCGATTTTTACTATGGAAAATTCTCGTTGATTTTTTGACCAAACACGGCACCAATGTCATCGCTCAGGCACCGATGACATTGATGCGACTTTTCCTTGTTCCCGAAACTCAAATTGCCCTTTCGTGGTAAGCGTTTTGAGTCGATTCAATCGGTAAAAGAGAATTCGCCGAAGGAACTAAAAGCCATACCTGCAAGGGCCTACGAAAAGTGTATGGAAGATTGGGTTAAGCGTTGGCGTATGTGTATCGCTTCAGAAGGAGCATATTTTGAAGGAGATAAAATAAATGAGTGATAAAATTTAAATTTGTGTGTTTTATTTACAAAATCCGGGTACTTTTTGAGCTATTCTATATAACTATTACATATATTTGGTAACGTCACCTTACTTTACTTACTTATATACGTCATAATAAGCCGTCATTGGATTGCTCCACGCGGCTCTATACTCTAGGTGTCTTTGCCAAAGGTGCGAATTGTCTAGTTTCATATATCACTATATGAGTACAATAAGTATGGTTAGTACTTTTTAACTTGAGCACTCCACCCGAGACACGGTCTTTCTCTATTTCTTCTTTCTCCAATTTCCCCTTCAAATACCTTTTTCTTTGTAGCCTTATTGTTCATTCTCATGGCACAAGCAAATGTTAAATGTTAATTCAATATCGGCTTTCGATCTGATGCAGCATTTACCTCCAGGTGGGTCTGATGCTTGCGCAAATTCTCTAGTCTCGTATATCAAGAGTAGTTGCTGCTTCTTAAAATCGTGGAAAAAATTTGTGGTAGTAAAATTCGTACAGCTCCTGATTAATTCAGATAGGGTAGTCGTTGTTAATCCGTATAGAACCAAAAATCTTACGAAACACATGTTTGTTCTCTCATATCACACTCAGTATGGTTTTATCATTCTACGATAGAGTATTTGATCTCTAGACTGAGTTGATGATTGTTAGTTGGTAGCACAATCATCTATGGAATTCAGTAAATGCAACAATCTCTTCTTATATGCTGTATTACTCCACTATGTTTATTTTATCATAGTTTTCAATTTGAGTATTAAATTAATATTTTATAAAGAGGTTTTCGAACAGAAGTGAAACAACAACAAAAATTTATTTTTTAAATTATTTTAATTAATTGAATTTTTGGCTGACCATACAGCTGTTTTGAGTATTGCCAAATACCCTTCATCAGTGGTCTTGGAAATAATTCTTGTATTTAATTATTCGTAAATAATTATTTTTGAGACTGCAAGTACCAGGAATCGAACCGGGTCCTGCCAAATGTGAAGCTCAGAATCAGCAGCACCTTAACCAAACTGATCCAAAGCCGTACTGACTTTTTTGTTCGCATATTTTTGCTGGAGTTTTGTTATTAACAATTTTACTTGCTGTTGTTATATATTAGGAACGAAATCATTAACCACCTGTAGAATAAATTGAATTAATTAATTAATTATAATTTTTATTTTTAATTGTTAAATTTCAAACTATTCTAATTCGTAAGGCATTATTTGTTGCATGATTTGTTCTTTCTTATGTATAGAACCTAATCTAGGAACGTAATGCTGAGAAAGTCATGCTAATGTTACTCCACTAGTTGCACGGGCGAGAACCAATATTTATTAGCGAGAACCATATTTTTGTGAATAAGTTGTAATATTTTATTATATATTTTATATTTAATTATATTTATTATATTTAATTATATTCATTATATTTAATTATATTTATTATATTAAAGATTTGTTACGTGAATTCCATTACTAATTATTTTCCGAGTAATCATTCAATATACATTACTAAAACAATATTCAAATTAAATTTAATTTTTAATAAATTTTCGGTATATTTGTCTTAAAACAAACTATATTTAAATAATTTGAAATGTGCATTAAATTAAAATAATGACACAATTTTATTTAATCTCATTTAAGTGTAATCTCATTTATATAATCTCATTTACATCGAGTGCTCGGACATAAAACTAATCCTTAAATAGTTTGTTTGTTTCTATGCAACTTCCCGCCAATGTTTCCATTTTTGTATTTCCGCGTATAGTGCAGCGCCAGGACATTCAGTATCGCGCACCTGTCTATGTCCGTACAGAATATAATCTTTACGCAACTGTCCAGTTTCAATTGAATATTTAATAAAGTCCTGTGCCACCTGCAGCATTGGAGCCGGCGGCAGTTTCTCTATAAAACAAATACACATAAAATATAAGCAACGAAATCGAAATTGAGTTGTAATGGCCCAAAACAAACTGAAGCCACTGCCATTTAACATACCAACAAAATTGCCAATTAATAATAAACCAATGCTTTGACTGTTATAATTTGGTGCATGTGCGCCAACCACATTGTAACCACGTGCTTCATATACATTGCCATCAGCGCCTACGGCAAAACTGTAACCAATATCGGCCCAGCCGTGTTCATCCATATGAAAATTTTGCACCGAACGCATTGATGCCTTGCAAGCGTCCTCCGTTAAACATACGCCAGGATTGTACGAATGATGTATGATGACATATGGTGCAGGTCCAGTGAAATTTACGGAATCGCTGGGTTCTCGTGCCTCCCATTCGCTGCGCTTAATCAACCGCCATGCGCGTGCTACCTCGCTGCCCGTGCTGATTGCGGTTTCGCTGTCGACGGGTGCTGCATCAGCAAACAGCATTGCATTGACACTGGCTGTAGGCAAATATTAATATTTAAGCATTAATTGTGTGAGTATAATATTCAACTGCATATAATGCAACTGCACTATACATGTTTTTACGCCTTATAATTGCTAAAATTTTCCTATACATTTTAGCCATGCGAGGCAAATCTATCTTTTAGTTACCCGCACTTTAGTAATTATAGATATTGATAACTCACTTGTTGTGATGCTGCCATATGCTAAAAGCAGAACGCTCAATGATATCAGCAACTGAGATAAAATTGCATTTGGCGCTGTTCTAGCTGTTCTAGCTGTTGTAGCTGTTTTATCTGTTAATAGTTCGTTTGTTGTCAGTTTCCGTATCATGGGAATCCCCTGTAAATAGTCACTTTGTGTATCGCTGCTGGTCATGTTCGATTTTAATTTTTAGCTAAGCGTGCGTTGTTCTGTGCAGGTGAAATGCAACGGATTAAATGCTCAACATGAATTTCCAATTTTTATATTCTGCTCGACATTGGCATTGGTCACTGCGGTGCTCCAGATATTCTGTTTGTTTCTACAAAAAATGTTCATTTTTGTACTTTTTTTCCGTAAATTTTGTTGTTGTTTATTTACTTTCAGTGGTCATTGTTTTGGTTTTTATCTTAACAGTTTGATTGCTGATTTTACTCTAAATATTTAAAATTTCAAAAAACAAAAAAAAATTGTGTTAATCATATTATCTAGGTTGATTA
This sequence comes from Teleopsis dalmanni, assembly GCF_002237135.1. Classification (NCBI taxonomy): domain Eukaryota; kingdom Metazoa; phylum Arthropoda; class Insecta; order Diptera; family Diopsidae; genus Teleopsis; species Teleopsis dalmanni. The sequence continues at coordinate 129,990,601 of NC_051847.1, forward strand.
CTTGATTATTGCCCATTAAACCGGGTGATACGACTTATTATTCCAAAGTATATATTACAATTTAATTTGGAAGTAATTTTTTAATTATATTGCCGTTGCTTATGGTAGAGGACGTACGAGTAATTTTCGTTTAATTCGAAAAAAGTTTTGGGAATTCCCCCGGAAAATCTATTAACACGTTTTGTTCATGAAAGAAGCCTTATAGTTGTTTTTAGTAATAACCGCAAAATTTTTTTGTTGCATTAAAGAAATTGCTTTATTATGTTTATGTAAAGTCATTTGTAACAAATCAGTTTTGAGTTATAGCGCCGTAAATTTAAATATCTGTGCTGTATATGAAACTTTTTTGCAAATAATTTTAATAGCTTTTTTCAGAGGGGATTTTTCGGAGTTTTTGTTAAACATCGTGTGATTTTTCCTTAAACTTTGCTCTTTTTTTTTACTTAGGAGGACGTTCAAATTGCTAATTATGCATTAAAATAAAACGAGTAAGCAAACAATATGCATTAAGGAAATTTGAAAAAAATTGGGATTTTTCTTTGTGATATATATGGTAAAGATATCTCCTCTCTCACTCTCTCTTTTAGTGCAAAATTGAATAAATAAAAAAATTCTTCACTTAAACAGAACACAGATAAGCAAATGCTATATCATTAATATTAAAATAGAATACGAAGAATTATTAAGATAGAATATAAGTAAGTCAGATGATTAAAAAGAAAGAGAAAATATATAAATTACTATTAACAAAAAATTGATTAAAAGACATACAAAAAACAAAAAAAAAGACAAACTAAGAAATCAAAAAAAAAAAAAAAAATTAGAAAGGATAAGGCAATAAGGATAGAAAAAGAAAGAACACAGAAATTGTGAGTAGTGGTTTTGAAATAAAATATGTAGAAGCGATAGAAAGACAGAAAAGAAATAAATACATAGAAAACAGTTTTTTTCGAATAGGTAGAAAGCTTCAAAGTCTCAGTGTGTGACTGCGAGAATCCATTAAAACAATGTCTTAAAAATAATGTTTTAGCAGATTTTCCATCAATGCGAAAGGACCTATAGTTGGAACCATATTCCAACCATAGGTCAGCGTTATCGTTTATATAAACAAAATCAGTAAATCAGTACATAACAGGATCAAAAAGATCGGAATTAGTTTGTTACCGCACATAATTTGACGGTTTAATATAAATCGAAAAAAAGGGATGGAAATCTCGCAGAATATACATTGCAGAATGGATTTCTAATACATGATTGTATAGTGGAATGTTGCAAAAGTTGTGCAGACATCTGTTTAGTTCCTAAACTGTTTGGGCGGTTTTCTTCTAAGACTTGGAACAACTTGATATGTAGATGCTGAGTTCGAAGCAGATCAGGGGTATATTGTGGTCACAAATTATATATTTTTGCGCTGCTAAAATAGATGTAATAAGTATAGCGGATCTAGTGGTTACATTAAAAACAGAATAAGGGAAGTGCTTACAGTGTCTATAGTTGGCACAGTCATAGATATAGAAAAGGAATTTGAATATATGAAAAAAGAACATACAATAAAAGGGTAAAAAATGTATTGCACGAAAAGGAACATTAAAAATGATTAAAAACCCATTTTAAAAAATTAGATGAAAAAAGTGTCATATAAGTGGCAACTATAACAACATATATTTTAGTATATAGTATTCTATTTAGTATATAGTACATAACATAATATATAGTATAATATAGTGTTTTTAATTTAAAATCGTTTAGTTGTAAAATAATAAATAAAAACAGAATATTAAAAACATTAAAATAAATAATACTATCTAACAATGTTAAATATTACTAACAAAATAATTAAAAATATGATGTAAGTCAGTAAAGAAATTATAGAAAATATTTGTAGAAAATCAAATCGCATTTATTATTAAAATAATTATGATATACAGATAATTTAGAATATGTATTATAAATTTTTTAACTTTGGAATAAGTATAATCTTGAAATATAAGTCTGTTTAGGTCTATTTTGTACCAAACCAAACAAAACAAGAAATTTCTACACACGATGACATCACATCACCTAACTTACTATTCCTTGCGGAAGGTCAATTAAAAAGTTAATAAAAAAAATCGCATATCAGTCTTAATTAAGTAGACTTGACAGTACTTAGATAAAAACTTGTGTAGTAAAAGCTTAACATATTTTAGACTGTTTGAAGAAAGCATTTATACCAATCAATTCTGAAGGTGATCCGATCACAGACTGAACAGTTTCTACTTAATGGAAAGAGTCCATCAAATAGAATTGAAAACAGAAAATTAAACGAACAAAAAAAATAAATAAATAAATTTTATCTCAAAAATATACAGATGTCAAAAATTTTTTTGATGTTACACCTGTTCAAGGACAAGTTGGAGCATTAGTCTGATGTTAAA
>NC_051847.1:129993117-130003356 GCF_002237135.1 Teleopsis dalmanni
CTTTCTTAGTGCGTTTGTTTGCAGTTCAGTAGTTGTTTTATTTACATTTTACATATAAAACATATGACAAATATTTTAAATATTGGTAATTTCCCACTTGTGGGAAATTTATTTTTAAGGGTTGCATTTGAGTTAAAAAGCACGGAGGCTGTTTCTATGGTTAACGAAATTTTCTTAGTAAGTATAACTTACTAAGTTATACTTACTAAGTAACCAGTGGAAACATACTATAAATGAAGATAAATTTAGAAATCTTAAGAGCCAGAAATAAAAACACAATAGTTTTCCCCAGACATTTGTAAAATGTGATATGTGCTTTTTTCTTTTCGAATATGATTTTTTGTGAGGAAAGTTATTGTAAATACGATATCTTGGTAATTATTTAATATCTTTTTAATTCCACTTAAGGCGACTTAGGCCTTATAATAGTAGAGGTTACAGGACTTGGCTTATCACACCTAATAACGCTCAGTTTTTATTCGGCCGGGTAATGGTATGGACTGATGCGATTCAATGATGTGTTATTGTCGGCACTTCAGAAAAATTTACGTTTATAATAATTTTAACCAATATGTAATTAACTTAATTTATTAATTTAAAACCTAGAATTATTTTAAAACCATTAGTGTTTGTTGTGAATCATTTCGTAGTTATACTTGACTTCGTATTTATTCATTTATTGTTTATAAATGTTGTCTATAGAAATCTTAAACTTATTGAATAGTATTAATTAGAGGTATTCGACGGCATTTGATATAAATTATGAGATTACATTATATATATAACATTATATATAGTTTTTAAAATAATAGAAATTTTTTCTACTATGAAAATAAATCTCGAGGAATTTAAAAGAAATGCTTATTGAATCTATTATCTGAATAGGAATTATTACTACAATAGTTCCAGTTTTGTTGCAGTTACAAATCATCATATTACTTTTATCAGTTCCTATGATATCATAAGCTCTTCCTCAAAAAAATTTGACTGCTTTATATCTATATTACATATTTCCTTGGCTTCGAATGTGCAGTCACGGTAAAATATATTCCGACCTAATAACTTAATAACTGCTTCATTATAGCGCCACCATTTAATGCAGAACTGCCGGTAAAGCACCTCGCGTGTCTGGAAACAACCAATTATTGATGTTATACATTTATCACTCGAGGGGGTTTTCTGATAAATAGCTAGCCTTTCTGTAGCCAACTTTTGTTTGATTATTTTTAAATGGAATTTAACTTACTTATTTAGTATTTGTATCAGCGAAGTAAATATTTACGCATTTGCTAAATTTTCAATATTTTGTTTATTTTGTATGCCTTGATAAATATCGAAGAAATATTTTCTCTAGTATAAAAATATAAAGTAGCTTTTCGAATAAATATTACGACCTGTGTGCTGATAAAGATAATTTATGTGATTTTAGTATAATAAAATGTTTAAAATCAGTTTTTTTTTAAAGTTAAACTTTGAAATTACTAGTAAATCTATATAATAAGATTAACATTCTCAGAAGTCAGTCATGCAATTAGTTTAATATGAATTATAAATGCAGTGCTATAATTTATAATTATTCTTGTAGGTGGTATATGCGGGACTTTAATATATATATTACTCATAGCCAGTTTTTTTTATGTACGGGTACTTTTTAGCCCTACATTGACTTGACTCCCCCAGTTTGACTTTCTTAATTATTTTGAGTGTTACATTGCACATGAATTAATTCCATAAGTCACTCTATCTAACAGGTGTTGCAGGTGTTCTATTAAATAAAGTTCTTGCAATTAGTGATTTAGGCTTTCCTTTGTTAGTCATAGTTGGACCTAATTGTGTCTAATTACTCATAGTTAGGATAAAAAGCTTATTGGTAGGAAAACTGATTATTATGTACAACTTTAAATGCTTATCACTATCATTAAATATAAGTTAAACACACGATGAATTATATATACAGTTTACAAAAATTTTGAGAGAAGTGCTTATGCCGAAATTAGAGAAATACAATTTTTTTTGCCGCACGTAAGGGATAACTTAATTTCTTAAGTAGCAAGGAACTACTGCTACAATACAACTTTAATCCCCAGAGGTTGTATTATTGTAATATTTTTTGTGTACAAACTTCATATTTCGTGGCATATGGTTATACAAAGTTTCTAGCCTTGGGTCCCTAGTGCAATTTATATATGATCTGATAGTTAATAGTATAAGAGGTACTATTGAAATAAAATTAAACATATGTATAATTCAAGTCGTTTTTTCACAGTATACAAAAATTTTTTATTAAATTAATATCACTTCGAAAGTACAAGTTGTGTATTTTTTGACTACATTGCAATACCTAATTTATTAGAGATTTAATTTATATATAGATAACTAACTTTCTTTTGTTTGGTTTTATTTATACTAAGTGCTCTAACGATATATCTCTTATTATATAGTATATGTATGAAAATTATTCCTATTTCCTAAATAAATTAAAATTTTGTTTCATTTTATATTGAATGAATTGGATATTAAATTTGAATTCCTCTCATCCTATAAATATGCAATTCAATTCACGGTAAACTTAGATCTTAAAACATTTTGATTGATCTTATAAATATGCAATATATGTGTATAAGAAACGGTTTCAAGAGGAGGAGAATTAAGAAAAATAAAAGATTTAACTGAATAGCTAAATAACTAAAGTTATCATTATATTGCTATTATAAAATAGTTTCAGAAACTATTCATTTTATAAGATACAGATGAGGCTACTTCCAATAATCTATTTTCTATAATAAAATTTAACTTACTATTAATTTTGCTTAGTTCCCGTAGTTAAGAAGCTACAGTCTTGAAACAATAAACAGTTTTTAAAAATTCTTGTAGACAATCTAATGCTTTTATTAAAACAACAATAACGATAGATTCTTATCTTTAAAACTTTTTGTTGCTGAGAGAACAGTATCAGTAATTATAAAATACAAATTTATTAAATAATGTTATTTTTATAAAACGGTACGTCAAGTTTTTTTTCATCTAATCTATAAAGCGTTTTAAAGAGTGAAATTTAATAAATAATATTTTGATTGTGATAAATGTGAATAATGTAGATCAATAATTAGAAATGCGTACACAAATATTCTATATTGCCATATAGGGTCATATTCGTACTTAATTAATGCGTACATTGAATAAAAAAGGTGACTAATATATACAACTTGTATATATCATAAAGGCATTAAATACGTATATACCTCCTGTTCAAAAAGTATCCGGATGTCGTTGTTTGTTAACTACTCCTAAAGTAATAGATCTTTTTAAAAAAAATTTTTTTGTTATGTTGGTACACTCTTTCTTGACATATAGTACAAATTTGAGCACCATCTGTCAATTAGTTTGTTTACAGCAGCTGTTAATATGAGACTACCTCAAATGCATTTAGCGATTTTTACTATGGAAAATTTTTGTTGTACGCGATTTTTTGACCAAACACGGCACTAATGTCATCGCTCAGGCACCATATTCGCCAGATCTGGCACCGTGCGACTTTTCCTTGTTCCAGAAACTCAAATTGCCCTTTCGTGGTAAGCGTTTTGAGTCGATTCAATAGGTAAAAGAGAATTCGCCGAAGGAACTAAAAGCCATACCTGCACGGGCCTACGAAAAGTGTATGAAAGATTGGGTTAAGCGTTGGCATATGTGTGTCGCTTCAGAAGGAGCATACTTTGAAGGAGATAAAATAAATTTGGAATAAAATTTAAATTTGTGTGTTTTATTTACAAAATCCGGGTACTTTTTGAGCTATTCTATATAACTATTACATATATTTGGTAACGTCACCTTACTTTACTTACTTATATACGTCATAATAAGCCGTCATTGGATTGCTCCACGCGGCTCTATACTCTAGGTGTCTTTGCTAAAGGTGCGAATTGTCTAGTTTCATATATTACTATATGAGTACAATAAGTATGGTTAGTACTTCTTAACTTGAGCACTCCACCCGAGACACGGTCTTTCTCTATTTCTTCTTTCTCCAATTTCCCCTTCAAATACCTTTTTCTTTGTAGCCTTATTGTTCATTCTCATGGCACGAGCATATGATGCAGCATGATCTGATGCAGCATTTACCTCCAGGTGAGTCTGATGCTCGCAAATTCTCTAGTCTCGTATATCAAGCGTAGTTACTGCTTCTTAAAATTGTGGAAAAAATTTGTCCTAGTAAAATTCGTACAGCTTGTGATAAATTCAGATAGGGTAGTCGTTTTTAATTCGTAGAGAACTAAAAATCTTATGAAGCACATGTTTGTTCTCTCGTATCACACTCAGTATGGTTTTATCATTCTACGATAGAGTATTTGATCTCTAGACTGAGTTGATGGTTGTTAGATTGTAGCACAATCATCTATGGAATTCAGTTAATGCAACAATCTCTTCTTATATGCTGTATTACTCCACTATGCTTCTTTTATCATAGTTTTCGATTTGAGTATTAAATTAATATTTTATTATATGTAATTATATATTTTATATTTAATTATATTCATTATATTTAATTATAGTTATTCTATTTAATTATATTTAAGATTTGTTACGTGAATTCCATTACTAATTGTTTTCCGAGTAATCATTCAGTATACATTACTAAAACAATATTCAAATTAAATTTAATTTTTAACAAATTTTCGGTATATTTGTCTTAAAACAAACTATATTTAAATAATTTGAAATGTGCATTAAATTAAAATAATGACACAATTTTATTTAATCTCATTTAAGTGTAATCTCATTTATATAATCTCATTTACATCGAGTGCTCGGACATAGAACTAATCCTTAAATAGTATGTTTGTTTCTATGCAACTTCCCGCCAATGTTTCCATTTTTGAATTTCCGCGTACAGTGCAGCGCCAGGACATTCAGTATCGCGCACCTGTCTATGTCCGTACAGAATATAATCTTTACGCAACTGTCCAGTTTCAATTGAATATTTAATAAAGTCCTGTGCCACCTGCAGCATTGGAGCCGGCGGCAGTTTCTCTGTAAAACAAATACACATAAAATATAAGCAACGAAATCGAAATTGAGTTGTAATGGCCCAAAACAAACTGAAGCCACTGCCATTTAACATACCAACAAAATTGCCAATTAATAATAAACCAATGCTTTGACTGTTATAATTTGGTGCATGTGCTCCAACCACATTGTAACCACGTGCTTCATATACATTGCCATCAGCGCCTATGGCAAAACTGTAACCAATATCGGCCCAGCCGTGTTCATCCATATGAAAATTTTGCACCGAACGCATTGATGCCTTGCAAGCGTCCTCCGTTAAACATACGCCAGGATTGTACGAATGATGTATGATGACATATGGTGCAGGTCCAGTGAAATTTACGGTATCGCTGGGTTCTCGTGCCTCCCATTCGCTGCGCTTAATCAACCGCCATGCGCGTGCTACGCCGCTGCCCGTGCTGATTGCGGTTTCGCTGTCGACGGGTGCTGCATCAGCAAACAGCATTGCATTGACACTGGCTGTAGGCAAATATTAATATTTAAGCATTAATTGTGCGAGTATAATATTCAACTGCATATAATGCAACTGCACTATACATGTTTTTACGCTTTATAATTGCTAAAATTTTCCTATACATTTTAGCCATGCAAGGGAAATCTATCTTTTAGTTACCCGCACTTCAGTAATTATAGATATTGATAACTCACTTGTTGTGATGCTGCCATATGCTAAAAGCAGAACGCTCAATGATATCAGCAACTGAGATAAAATTGCATTTGGCGCTGTTCTAGCTGTTGTAGCTGTTTTAACTGTTAATAGTTCGTTTGTTGTCAGTTTCCGTATCATGGGAATCCCCTGTAAATAGTCACTTTGTGTATCGCTTCTGGTCATGTTCGATTTTAATTTTTAGCTAAGCGTGCGTTGTTCTGTGCAGGTGAAATGCAACGGATTAAATGCTCAACATGAATTTCCAATTTTTATATTCTGCTCGACATTGGCATTGGTCACTGCGGTGCTCCAGATATTCTGTTTGTTTCTACAAAAAATGTTCATTTTTGTACTTTTTTTCCGTAAATTTTGTTGTTGTTTATTTACTTTCAGTGGTCATTGTTTTGGTTTTTATCTTAACAGTTTGATTGCTGATTTTACTCTAAATATTTAAAATTTCAAAAAACAAAAAAAAATTGTGTTAATCATATTATCTAGGTTGATTACTTGATTATTGCCCATTAAACCGGGTGATACGACTTATTATTCCAAAGTATATATTACAATTTAATTTGGAAGTAATTTTTTAATTATATTGCCGTTGCTTATGGTAGAGGACGTACGAGTAATTTTCGTTTAATTCGAAAAAAGTTTTGGGAATTCCCCCGGAAAATCTATTAACACGTTTTGTTCATGAAAGAAGCCTTATAGTTGTTTTTAGTAATAACCGCAAAATTTTTTTGTTGCATTAAAGAAATTGCTTTATTATGTTTATGTAAAGTCATTTGTAACAAATCAGTTTTGAGTTATAGCGCCGTAAATTTAAATATCTGTGCTGTATACGAAACTTTTTTGCAAATAATTTTAATAGCTTATTTCAGTGGGGATTTTTCGGAGTTTTTGTTAAACATCGTGTGATTTTTCCTTAAACTTTGCTCTTTTTTTTACTTAGGAGGACGTTCAAATTGGTAATTATGCATTAAAATAAAACGAGTAAGCAAACAATATGCATTAAGGAAATTTGAAAAAAATTGGGATTTTTCTTTGTGATATATATGGTAAAGATATCTTCTCTGTCACTCTCTCTTTTAGTGCAAAATTGAATAAATAAAAAAATTCTTAACTTAAACAGAAGACAGATAAGCAAATGCTATGTAATTAATATTAAAATAGAATAGGAAGAAGTATTAAGATAGAATATAAGTAAGTCAGATGATGAAAAAGAAAGAGAAAATATATAAATTACTATTAACAAAAAATTGATTAAAAGACATACAAAAAACAAAAAAAAAGACAAACTAAGAAATCAAAAAAAAAAAAAAAATGAAAAAGGATAAGGCAATAAGGATAGAAAAAGAAAGAACACAGAAATTGTGAGTAGTGGTTTTGAAAGAAAATATATAGAAGCGATAGAAAGACAGAAAAGAAATAAATACAGAAAACAGTTTTTTTCGAATAGGTGGAAAGCTTCAAAAGTCTCAATGTGTGATTGCGAGAATCCATTAAAACCACATCTTAAAAATTATGTTGTAATAGATTTTCCCAATCAATGCGAAAGGACCTATAGTTGGAACCATATTCCACTATTGAATTAATGAAAATATCAGTGCGTTATCGTTTATATAAACAAAATCAGTACAAAACAGGATCAAAAAGATCGGGATTAGTTTGTTACCGCACATAATTTGACGGTTAATATAATATAAATCGAAAGAAAGGGATGGAAATCTCGCAGAATATACATTGCAGAATGGATTTCTAAATACATGATTGTAAAGTGGAATGTTGAAAAAGTTGTGCAGACATCTGTTTAGTTCCGAAACTGTTTGGGCGATTTTCTTCTAAGACTTGGAACAACTTGATATATAGATGCTGAGTTCGAAGCAGATCAGGGGTATATTGTGGTCACAAATTATATATTTTTGCGCTGATAAAATAGGTTTAATAAGTATAGCGAATCTAGTGGTTACATTAAAAACAGAATAAGGGAAGTGCTTACTGTGTCTATAGTTGGCACAGCTACAGATATGGAAAAGGAATATAAATATATGAAAAAAGAACATGCAATAAAGGGGTAAAAAAGGTATTGCGAAATGAGTAAATAAAAAGCACGAAAAGGAAGTTTAAAAATTAATAAAAACCCATTTTAAAAAATTGGATGAAAAAAGTGTCATATAAGTGGCAACTATAACAAAATATACTATTTAATATATAGTACATAACATAATATATAGTGTATAGTATAATGTAGTGCTTTTATTTAAAATCATTTACTTGTAAAATAATAAATATTAAAAACATTAAAGTAAATAATCCTATCTAACAATGTTAAATATTACTAACAAAAAATAATTAAAAATATGATGTAAGTCAGTAAAGAAATTCAAGAATATATTTGTAGAAAATCAAATCGAATATATTACTAAAATCATTTTTATTTTAATTACTAAAATAATATTACTAAAATACTATAAATCATATATAGTTCATTTAGAATATGCATTATAAATTTTTTAACTTTGGAATAAGTATAATCTTGAAATATATGTCTGTTTAGGTCTATTTTGTACCAAACCAAACAAGACAAGAAATTTCTACACACGATGACATCACATCACCTAATTTACTATTCCTTGCGGAAGGTCAATTAAAAAGTTAATGAAATAATCGCATATCAGTCTTAATTAAGTAGACTTGACAGTACTTAGATAAAAACTTTTGTAGAAAAAGCTTAACATATTTTAGACTGTCTGAAGAAAGCATTTATAGCAATCAATTCTGAAGGTGATCCGATCACAAAATGAACAGTTTCTACTTAATGGAAAGAGTCCATCAAATAGAATTGCAAAACAGAAAATTAAACACCTGTTCAAGGACAAGTTGGCGCATCAGTCTGATGTTAAAGATGAACAATCTATGTGAAAATTCTATATTATATCATTTAGTGAGATTTATTTCTATTTGATTAATAGAAATTGCTTTAATGTTGCGATATGCCAGTTATTAAAATTAACTGAGTAACCGCTAATATCAGCTTGGGTTTAGGTAATTAGATTCTATGATTCAGCAATATCTCCGGAATTCACCAGAAAAAAGCCAATGCATAACAGCATTTTTGAACATATCCTGAGAATTTGATGATTTACAGATTTAGATTTAGAATTTAATTTGAAATCATAAAACAAAAAGTAATTCTTAAAATTACATGAGAAGAAAATAATATATATTCTTCAGAATTCAATTCGTGGGCTAAATTATTGAACTGGTTTTGCTTAAAACGCGCTGTCACCAGCAGAAGTCCCTTTTTCTTCTTCCTTAGCACAACAGTCCTGAGAGGTCCAGTGCTTCCTCAACCAATTTATGCCATCTGATTCGATCCGATACTAAGTTTTTTCAACCATTAGAAGGGTCTATAAAAACGAAAAGAAAAACATTCCTTTAGCTAGTAGCGTAGCCTTTTGAAGAAGTGATGTTAGAATGATCGCATAGAAGTTGATTTTACACGGTTCCGACTTAAATGGTGTTGTCAATGTCGTGGTCTTATGCGAACCTTAATAAAAAGTGGAGCTGTCATTATAATAATAATAAGTATTTAATACAATGAAATGCTATACTTTAGAAGAGTGTGCCACAAAGAATAAACGTACCTGTGCTATAATCCTGTTCTTCATTATCTTTTAATATCAAATTATTGCGATATCATTTCGTATTCAGATAGAGTATCAAATAATTTTTTTTTATCAACTTAATTCTATAACAATATTTGATAAAACATACATATTTTAATTAAATAAAGTATTATTTTTATTAAATTATATTTTTAACTATGATTAGGAAATTCCCCAAGTTCTTCCATTTTTCTTCTTCAAAAAATTGATAAAAAACATAAATAAATAAAATCATTCGAAAAGTAAACGAAACACTAAAGCCTATGCTTTTTAATTTATATGCCTTTATTAATTTATTTATAAAAATAAATTATTCGTTGAGTTTGCGTTAAATTCCTTTCAAAATTTCAATTAATATGGAAGCTGATTTTAATACCCTGTATTAACTACGAAACCTCAGTTGCTTGTCGCTCCACCAATATCAGCCCACAAGCAAGAATTACCTGAGTAAGTATCGCCGGGTTGTCTCAGTCTTTTTACGATACGAAGCGAAACTAATAAATAAATAATGCCAATTAATAATACTCCAGCAGTTCAACAATCTAATCTCATTTGATTGATTTCTGTTAGATACTAATTATTTCTAATATGTTTTTTCATTAAAATAGCAATTATTTTATGTCAACTACTAAAATACAAAATATTACGTCGATTGACAACAAAACTGATATCAGTCAAAATTTTCTTATCAAAGGTGATGTGGCGAATAGTGAACGCCCCAAATCCGAAAATTGAATTTTGGCAATTTGTGGCGGTTCATTGCTGAAATTCCTGTTTGCCTAATGAAATTGACCCCGTGAATAAATATGCGAAAAATATTGTTGTTGTATTAGAATTTAATTTTACAATTAGTTT
>NC_051847.1:130003456-130025234 GCF_002237135.1 Teleopsis dalmanni
AAATTGCCCTTTCGTGGTAAGCGTTTTGAGTCGATTCAATAGGTAAAAGAGAATTCGCCGAAGGAACTAAAAGCCATACCTGCACGGGCCTACGAAAAGTGTATGAAAGATTGGGTTAAGCGTTGGCATATGTGTGTCGCTTCAGAAGGAGCATACTTTGAAGGAGATAAAATAAATTTGGAATAAAATTTAAATTTGTGTGTTTTATTTACAAAATCCGGGTACTTTTTGAGCTATTCTATATAACTATTACATATATTTGGTAACGTCACCTTACTTTACTTACTTATATACGTCATAATAAGCCGTCATTGGATTGCTCCACGCGGCTCTATACTCTAGGTGTCTTTGCTAAAGGTGCGAATTGTCTAGTTTCATATATTACTATATGAGTACAATAAGTATGGTTAGTACTTCTTAACTTGAGCACTCCACCCGAGACACGGTCTTTCTCTATTTCTTCTTTCTCCAATTTCCCCTTCAAATACCTTTTTCTTTGTAGCCTTATTGTTCATTCTCATGGCACGAGCATATGATGCAGCATGATCTGATGCAGCATTTACCTCCAGGTGAGTCTGATGCTCGCAAATTCTCTAGTCTCGTATATCAAGCGTAGTTACTGCTTCTTAAAATTGTGGAAAAAATTTGTCCTAGTAAAATTCGTACAGCTTGTGATAAATTCAGATAGGGTAGTCGTTTTTAATTCGTAGAGAACTAAAAATCTTATGAAGCACATGTTTGTTCTCTCGTATCACACTCAGTATGGTTTTATCATTCTACGATAGAGTATTTGATCTCTAGACTGAGTTGATGGTTGTTAGATTGTAGCACAATCATCTATGGAATTCAGTTAATGCAACAATCTCTTCTTATATGCTGTATTACTCCACTATGCTTCTTTTATCATAGTTTTCGATTTGAGTATTAAATTAATATTTTATTATATGTAATTATATATTTTATATTTAATTATATTCATTATATTTAATTATAGTTATTCTATTTAATTATATTTAAGATTTGTTACGTGAATTCCATTACTAATTGTTTTCCGAGTAATCATTCAGTATACATTACTAAAACAATATTCAAATTAAATTTAATTTTTAACAAATTTTCGGTATATTTGTCTTAAAACAAACTATATTTAAATAATTTGAAATGTGCATTAAATTAAAATAATGACACAATTTTATTTAATCTCATTTAAGTGTAATCTCATTTATATAATCTCATTTACATCGAGTGCTCGGACATAGAACTAATCCTTAAATAGTATGTTTGTTTCTATGCAACTTCCCGCCAATGTTTCCATTTTTGAATTTCCGCGTACAGTGCAGCGCCAGGACATTCAGTATCGCGCACCTGTCTATGTCCGTACAGAATATAATCTTTACGCAACTGTCCAGTTTCAATTGAATATTTAATAAAGTCCTGTGCCACCTGCAGCATTGGAGCCGGCGGCAGTTTCTCTGTAAAACAAATACACATAAAATATAAGCAACGAAATCGAAATTGAGTTGTAATGGCCCAAAACAAACTGAAGCCACTGCCATTTAACATACCAACAAAATTGCCAATTAATAATAAACCAATGCTTTGACTGTTATAATTTGGTGCATGTGCTCCAACCACATTGTAACCACGTGCTTCATATACATTGCCATCAGCGCCTATGGCAAAACTGTAACCAATATCGGCCCAGCCGTGTTCATCCATATGAAAATTTTGCACCGAACGCATTGATGCCTTGCAAGCGTCCTCCGTTAAACATACGCCAGGATTGTACGAATGATGTATGATGACATATGGTGCAGGTCCAGTGAAATTTACGGTATCGCTGGGTTCTCGTGCCTCCCATTCGCTGCGCTTAATCAACCGCCATGCGCGTGCTACGCCGCTGCCCGTGCTGATTGCGGTTTCGCTGTCGACGGGTGCTGCATCAGCAAACAGCATTGCATTGACACTGGCTGTAGGCAAATATTAATATTTAAGCATTAATTGTGCGAGTATAATATTCAACTGCATATAATGCAACTGCACTATACATGTTTTTACGCTTTATAATTGCTAAAATTTTCCTATACATTTTAGCCATGCAAGGGAAATCTATCTTTTAGTTACCCGCACTTCAGTAATTATAGATATTGATAACTCACTTGTTGTGATGCTGCCATATGCTAAAAGCAGAACGCTCAATGATATCAGCAACTGAGATAAAATTGCATTTGGCGCTGTTCTAGCTGTTGTAGCTGTTTTAACTGTTAATAGTTCGTTTGTTGTCAGTTTCCGTATCATGGGAATCCCCTGTAAATAGTCACTTTGTGTATCGCTTCTGGTCATGTTCGATTTTAATTTTTAGCTAAGCGTGCGTTGTTCTGTGCAGGTGAAATGCAACGGATTAAATGCTCAACATGAATTTCCAATTTTTATATTCTGCTCGACATTGGCATTGGTCACTGCGGTGCTCCAGATATTCTGTTTGTTTCTACAAAAAATGTTCATTTTTGTACTTTTTTTCCGTAAATTTTGTTGTTGTTTATTTACTTTCAGTGGTCATTGTTTTGGTTTTTATCTTAACAGTTTGATTGCTGATTTTACTCTAAATATTTAAAATTTCAAAAAACAAAAAAAAATTGTGTTAATCATATTATCTAGGTTGATTACTTGATTATTGCCCATTAAACCGGGTGATACGACTTATTATTCCAAAGTATATATTACAATTTAATTTGGAAGTAATTTTTTAATTATATTGCCGTTGCTTATGGTAGAGGACGTACGAGTAATTTTCGTTTAATTCGAAAAAAGTTTTGGGAATTCCCCCGGAAAATCTATTAACACGTTTTGTTCATGAAAGAAGCCTTATAGTTGTTTTTAGTAATAACCGCAAAATTTTTTTGTTGCATTAAAGAAATTGCTTTATTATGTTTATGTAAAGTCATTTGTAACAAATCAGTTTTGAGTTATAGCGCCGTAAATTTAAATATCTGTGCTGTATACGAAACTTTTTTGCAAATAATTTTAATAGCTTATTTCAGTGGGGATTTTTCGGAGTTTTTGTTAAACATCGTGTGATTTTTCCTTAAACTTTGCTCTTTTTTTTACTTAGGAGGACGTTCAAATTGGTAATTATGCATTAAAATAAAACGAGTAAGCAAACAATATGCATTAAGGAAATTTGAAAAAAATTGGGATTTTTCTTTGTGATATATATGGTAAAGATATCTTCTCTGTCACTCTCTCTTTTAGTGCAAAATTGAATAAATAAAAAAATTCTTAACTTAAACAGAAGACAGATAAGCAAATGCTATGTAATTAATATTAAAATAGAATAGGAAGAAGTATTAAGATAGAATATAAGTAAGTCAGATGATGAAAAAGAAAGAGAAAATATATAAATTACTATTAACAAAAAATTGATTAAAAGACATACAAAAAACAAAAAAAAAGACAAACTAAGAAATCAAAAAAAAAAAAAAAATTAGAAAGGATAAGGCAATAAGGATAGAAAAAGAAAGAACACAGAAATTGTGAGTAGTGGTTTTGAAATAAAATATGTAGAAGCGATAGAAAGACAGAAAAGAAATAAATACATAGAAAACAGTTTTTTTCGAATAGGTAGAAAGCTTCAAAGTCTCAGTGTGTGACTGCGAGAATCCATTAAAACAATGTCTTAAAAATAATGTTTTAGCAGATTTTCCATCAATGCGAAAGGACCTATAGTTGGAACCATATTCCAACCATAGGTCAGCGTTATCGTTTATATAAACAAAATCAGTAAATCAGTACATAACAGGATCAAAAAGATCGGAATTAGTTTGTTACCGCACATAATTTGACGGTTTAATATAAATCGAAAAAAAGGGATGGAAATCTCGCAGAATATACATTGCAGAATGGATTTCTAATACATGATTGTATAGTGGAATGTTGCAAAAGTTGTGCAGACATCTGTTTAGTTCCTAAACTGTTTGGGCGGTTTTCTTCTAAGACTTGGAACAACTTGATATGTAGATGCTGAGTTCGAAGCAGATCAGGGGTATATTGTGGTCACAAATTATATATTTTTGCGCTGCTAAAATAGATGTAATAAGTATAGCGGATCTAGTGGTTACATTAAAAACAGAATAAGGGAAGTGCTTACAGTGTCTATAGTTGGCACAGTCATAGATATAGAAAAGGAATTTGAATATATGAAAAAAGAACATACAATAAAAGGGTAAAAAATGTATTGCACGAAAAGGAACATTAAAAATGATTAAAAACCCATTTTAAAAAATTAGATGAAAAAAGTGTCATATAAGTGGCAACTATAACAACATATATTTTAGTATATAGTATTCTATTTAGTATATAGTACATAACATAATATATAGTATAATATAGTGTTTTTAATTTAAAATCGTTTAGTTGTAAAATAATAAATAAAAACAGAATATTAAAAACATTAAAATAAATAATACTATCTAACAATGTTAAATATTACTAACAAAATAATTAAAAATATGATGTAAGTCAGTAAAGAAATTATAGAAAATATTTGTAGAAAATCAAATCGCATTTATTATTAAAATAATTATGATATACAGATAATTTAGAATATGTATTATAAATTTTTTAACTTTGGAATAAGTATAATCTTGAAATATAAGTCTGTTTAGGTCTATTTTGTACCAAACCAAACAAAACAAGAAATTTCTACACACGATGACATCACATCACCTAACTTACTATTCCTTGCGGAAGGTCAATTAAAAAGTTAATAAAAAAAATCGCATATCAGTCTTAATTAAGTAGACTTGACAGTACTTAGATAAAAACTTGTGTAGTAAAAGCTTAACATATTTTAGACTGTTTGAAGAAAGCATTTATACCAATCAATTCTGAAGGTGATCCGATCACAGACTGAACAGTTTCTACTTAATGGAAAGAGTCCATCAAATAGAATTGAAAACAGAAAATTAAACGAACAAAAAAAATAAATAAATAAATTTTATCTCAAAAATATACAGATGTCAAAAATTTTTTTGATGTTACACCTGTTCAAGGACAAGTTGGAGCATTAGTCTGATGTTAAAGATCAACAATCTATGTGAAAATTCTATATCATATCATTTAGTGAGATTTATTTCTATTTGATCAATAGAAATTATTTTAATGTTGCGATATGCCAGTTATTAAAATTAACTGAGTAACCGCTAATATCAGCTTGGGTTTAGGTAATTACATTCTATGATTCAGCAATATCTCCGGAATTCACCAGAAAAAAGCCAATGCATAACAGCATTTTTGAACATATCCTGAGAATTTGATGATTTACAGATTTAGATTTAGAATTTAATTTGATATTATAAAACAAAAAGTAATTCTTAAAATTACATGAGAAGAAAATAATATATATTCTTCAGAATTCAATTCGTGGGCTAAATTATTGAACTGGTTTTGCTTTAAACGCGCTGTCACCAGCAGAAGTCCCTTCTTCTTCTTCCTTAGCACAACAGTCCTGAGAGGTCCAGTGCTTCCTCAACCAATTTATGCCATCTGATTCGATCCGATAGCAAGTTTTTTCAACCATTAGAAGATTCTATAAGAACGAAAAGAAAAACATTACTTTAGCTAGTAGCGTAGCCTTTTAAAGAAGTGATGTTAGAATGATCGCATAGAAGTTGATTTTACACGGTTCAGACTTAAATGGTGTTGTCAATGTCGTGGTCTTATGTGAATCTTAATACAAAGTGGTGCTGTCATTATAATAATAATAAGTATTTAGTACAATGAAATGCTATACTTTAGAAGAGTGTGCCACAAAGAATAAACGCACCTTGTGCTATAATCCTGTTCTTCATTATCTTTTAATATCAAATTATTGTGATATCATTTCGTATTCAGATAGAGTATCAAATAAATTTTGTTTTATCAACTTAGTTCTATAACAATATTTGATAAAACATGCACATTTTAATTAAATAAAGTATTATTTTTTTTAAATTATATTTTTAACTATGATTAGGAAATTCCCCAAGTTCTTCCATTTTTCTTCTTCAAAAAATTGATAAAAAACATAAATAAATTTTTTGGAGGTAAAATCATTCGAAAAGTAAACGAAACACTAAAGCCTATGCTTTTTAATTTATATGCCTTTATTAATTTATTTATAAAACAAAATTATTCGTTGAGTTTGCGTTAAATTCCTTTCAAAATTTCAATTAATATGGAAGCTGATTTTAATACCCTGTATTAACTAAGAAGCCTCAGTTGCTTGTCGCTCCACCAATATCAGCCCACAAGCAAGAATTACCTGAGTAAGTATCGCCGGGTTGTCTCAGTATTTTTACGATACGAAGCGAAACTAATAAATAAATAATGCCAATTAATAATACTCCAGCAGTTCAACAATCTAATCTCATTTGATTGATTTCTGTTAGATACTAATTATTTCTAATATGTTTTTTCATTAAAATAGCAATTATTTTATGTCAACTACTAAAATACAAAATATTACGTCGATTGGTAACAAAACTGATATCAGTCAAAATTTTCTTATCAAAGGTGATGTGGCGAATAGTGAACGCCTCAAATCCGAAAATTGAATTTTGGCAATTTGTGGCGGTTCATTGCTGAAATTCCTGTTTGCCTAATGAAATTGACCCCGTGAATAAATATGCGAAAAATATTGTTGTTGTATTAGAATTTAATTTTACAATTAGTTTTTAATAGGCAATAATATTAAAGTGTTTGCAAAAAATAAATAAATATCCAAAATTTTAAATTAAAAAAAAAAATAAAATCAAAAAATAGTACATGGAAATTAATTAAGGAACCACAGTATTTATTTATATTATTTAAAATGTTAACTTTTAAATTATTTTCTCAATTAACAATCTATTTTGATTTTATTTTAATTTGATTTTTATTTTAATTTGACTTTTATTCAAATTGTATTTAATTGTACGAGTACATAGTCACATTTGATTTTAATTTAATTTACTTCATTTCAGTTCACTACGTTTGATTTTGAAAGGGTAAGTAATATTTGAATTAATTTTAATAAATATTATAATTATATACTCATGTTTATTTTGTTTTAGTTTTTATTTTTAATTGTCTTTATTTTGAATTCTATTTATATTTTAACATATATTAGCTCTCATTAAAATGTCAGAAGTGATTGTTGATACTATAAAAAATTAAAATTAAATTCAATATTTCGTTGATGATCTTTAAATGATTATTAACTATTATGAAAAAAATGCGGTTTCTTGATCATCTGTATTCATTCTTTTAGCCTAATAATCACTTCAAATTGCCTACTTTAAGAATGAGTTCGGTACATAGGAACTCAGCTCAAAGTCAAAGAAACTACCTCGATACTGTCTACAAAACTGCCTCGATTCTTGAATGAATGAATAAATAATTAACAGTAAGTAGTGTTATGCAGTAAAACGACGAAAGTTAGATTTTCTTGGTCATATTTTGAGGCATCCGGAAAAGTACGGACTACTGAAATTAATCATTGAAGGCAGAATCGAAGGCAGACGTGGGCTTGGGCTATGAAAGTTATCGTGGCTGAAGAATTTACGTCAATGGTTCAATAAGAGTACAAGATCACTTTTTCAAAAGGTTGTAGATAAAATCAAAATTCATATCATGTTAGCCAAAGTTTTAAGCGAACAAGGCACATAGAAAAAAAAGAAGAAGTGTGATGACTTGTTTTAAATGGCAATTACAATTGACTGGTGTGTCAAATGCGTTTCCATTACATGACAAGAATGCGAATATGACATCATATGACTACCCGTTTTCATTGTACTGACAATATTTGACATTGAAAATGACATAGTGAAAATAAGAAATAGTGTGAAATTGTTTATAGTTTTTAAAATCTTTGTTATTAATTTTTTTAAATCTATTTCACGTCCTTAAAAGTACTTCCCTTTCAATATAATAAATATATGCCAGCATTTTCACCAATCCTGAAAATAATTGGTAAAGTTTATTTTTTAAATTGAAGATTTTTTTGTAATATACATTGTCATCGAACCCCTTCTACAAAATTGTTATGGTCAAAAATTTCACTGCCCATATATGTATTATTTAATGTTACTTTTAGGTTCAATAAAATTAGATGCTTGAAAAAAAATTAAATTAAATTTTTGTAGTCCATAATCAATTGTACAAATGTCGATATTGGCATAAAATTAGATACAAATGTCAGTACTACCTACCTAGAAAAGGAACTGCCTTTTTACAAAGCCTTTTTTATCATAAAAGTATTATCTAAATTGGATTAAGATTAAAGATTTGTGATAAAATTTTGATAGTAATGTTCTGTATTTTGGGTAGGTAATTAAATATTTCGAATTCATATCCTGACAATTGTAGGTTGTGTGAAAAGTATATAAGCCAATGTCCATTCTTTGTTGGTGTCTCTATTTGAAATATTAATAAATTAGTTACATTTTTCAGTTCAATTAAGACTGAGAAAACTTTGTGTTAAATATAAAAAACCATAATTTAATGGTTTGGTTTATTCAATAATATTAATATTCGACCACTGACATGGGCAATACCCGAAATAGCTGTATGGTTGCCCCAAAAAATTCAATTAATTAAAAATAATACAAAAAGAATTTTTGTTGTTGTAGTTTACTACATTCCGAAACATCACTGTCACTGCAAATATTAATGTTTAATTTGATGTTTTTGTTGTTAGTTTTAAAAATATAATAACCGCTGAAAGTGTGTCTAAAACTCTTGATTTCTGAATTATTTCCACTATATTTGACATGTGTTTTGTGAGATTAATTATTAGTCAAAAAACATCCCTTCGTAACTTATTCTGTTTCAAATAATATCTTTGGTGTGATTTTATTATGTTTTATTTTATATTACTTCATTTGATATTATTTTATTTAATATTATTTTATTTTATATTATTTTATTTCACATTTTTTTATCTTATATTACTTTATATGAAATTTTTATATTTCATATTTTATTATAATTTTATATTATTTTATTTTATAATACTTTCTTTTATATTATTTTATTTCAGTTACATATTATTTTATTTTTATATTATTTTATTTTTATTTTTATATTATTTTATTTTATTTTAGTTTTATGTTATCTTATTTTATTTCATTTGTATTTTTTTTTTATATTATTTTATTTTACGTTTATTTTTATTCCAATTTATTTGTTTAATAATAAAAATTTTTAACAAAGTATCATATAACATATTTTTTCATAATTTAACTTAATTTTTATATACTTTTTGTTTCATTTTGATTTACTCAAGATTTACTAAATATTGATATCAATAAATATTTATTTATCAATTTCAATTTTGTAGTCAAAAAATTTATTTTTGAAATAATGTGTACAGTGGCTTCTATAATAATGTGGCGAATATATTTTTATTTCATGTAAATACTAATGCATAGTTTTGGGCTGTTCTTGAAACTTTACTAATATAAACATATAATGTGGAACTATATTTTACATATATAGTAAAATAAATTTGTTTTGTTAGCGATATATAACAAATGAAATAATATTTAAGTTACAAAAGAAATTCATATCTATACCATAATCCATAAAATAATCAATATAATGAAATTAAGTAATAGTTTTACATATATAGATACTTTACTGTCAGCAATCTTTTAATATTTAATTTAATTATTCTATTTCACTCAAAACATTTTATCAAAATTTAACTGTAACATACTGTACGAATGTCAATACCCGACTGACTTCTCACAAGATGGCTGCCTGTCATCATCGACTGTCAAACGAGAGGGTTGCCGGTTTGTTTCAAATTATATGGGAAATTACATTACAAAACAAAAATTTTTATATATATTGGAACAATGTTTTTACTGCAAAAATTCAATGAGTTTAGGTAATTTTATATGTGAAAAAAAGGTTATTCTTCGGTTATTAGAGCTAAGGATGAAGTGTGTGAGAACTTCATTGATTACAGTATCGCCTCTGTTCAAAGCTACCGAAGAAGAAATTTGTCGATACCTAGAAAAGCATGTGAAAGTCACTCAAAGTTAATAGGAATTATATTGGTTATTAGAGAAAGAAAATGTAAAAAAATCATTATTATTAAATATAAATATAATATATCATAGAAAGTAACAGTTGGATTCTGGAATGAGGACATGTAATATTTCTTTAAAGTAAGAAAAATATTTCGAAGCCATATATATTAAGTTATAATGTCCAAATTAAGGAATATTCAACTGATACATGATATAAGATATTTTTGAGATACTGAAAGCCGATTTCATAGTCATAACTTAAGTCTCAATACTGACTTAGATCATGTTTAAGTATTCATTATTACTGACGTAATTTATACTTATTACAATTAGATTACAATTAAGTATTATATACAAACACGCTAGTTAGTTATTTTTATTATACTTTTTTTAAAAAGAAATAAAATCTCTGATTATAATTACAAAAAAATTAACAAAGAGTTTAATCTCTGAAATTATTTTTGTTATTTAAACTAATTAAAATTGTATTATAAAAAGTTTATGTCATACATTTGACTCAATTTACAATAAAAAAATTTCTGTATAAATTGTGAAAATCCCCTTTTAGTTGATAAAATTAATCTGTAAAGAAAATTAACGTCAATTAGTGTAAATCAGCTAAAAAAAACTGACGTACTGCAGTACGAAATTTATTTGCTTAAAAAGTGAAAATAAGCAGGAAGGAATTATCTTCAGAAAATACATTTTTTCTCAGTAATTATATTAGGTAATCAATTATAAGCTTTGACCTTACTATTTCCTTTAATCACACAAATGTCAACTTTGTTTTGATCCTTGTCTTTTCATTTGTAGGTATTAAAGCAATTGTAAGGAAAAGCAGTGAAAATATTGACAACGAACACAAATAAACTTTTGCCAATAAAACTTTTCTGCAACGAACTACATTTTCTCAATTGCTTTACTATTGCTCTCCATACTCCCTCCTAACTACATTATGAGTTTCCCATGTTGAGTTTCCTCATTGTAATCTTTTGAACTGAACTGAACTGAGCTGAACTGAATGCTGAGCCTGTGCTTACTCCTTCCCGGCTTATATATAATTAATACTTTCGTTAGTTGGCTTTTGTCTTTAGACACACGTGCAGTCGCTCTATGTATAGTATGTGCTTTCTACCAGTTCTGCTCTGCTCCTTTCTATCAACTTAAATAAGAACTAAAACGCCTTGAGCTGTGAGTTTATCTTCGTTAAAGAAAATTTACTGCTAAATTGGCAGAAAGTATATAAACCTTAAAACTGTTACATTTACTGCGTCTCAACTTCTCTTCTTACTTGGTACTTTGGTACTTTGGTGCAGCTTATCTCAGTATGTTGCCCAAAAGATGTGTCAAGCAATTGTCACTGATGATGATGCCAACGATTTCAATTTACTAAAGAAAAAGTTTTTCTTTCTTGGCTTTTTTCTTGGCTCGTGTGGAAAAAGTTTTTATTTTTGTTTTGTAGTTAACTCAACGCCTAACATTTTTGTTGTAATTTCAGCTTCATTATTTCACTTAAAGTGACAAAATTTTAGTCTCTTTGATATATACACTTTTAAATATTTTATTTTTATATATTATATTCCTACTTAATATGCAAGCATCAGAGAAAGTTCTAGAAAGTTGAAACTTAAAGGAATACTAGACTACTTATATGACAGTTGGATTAATGAATTCATGCAAAATTTAAAAATTTTTTTTAGTTTTATTTAATTTTATTTTATTTTAATATTTTTATTTTATATTAATATTCTTACTATATTTTCAAATTTTTACTTTATGTTACTATTTTTATTTTAATTTATTTTAATTTTATTTTATTATATTTTATTTTAATTTTATTTTATTCTATTATATTTTATTTTTTTAATTTTATTTTATTTTATTTTATTTTATTTTATTTTATTTTATTTTATTTTATTTTATTTTATTTTATTTTATTTTATTTTATTTTATTTTATATTTATTTTATTTTATTTTATTTTTATTTTATTTATTTTATTTTATTTTATTTTATTTTATTTTATTTTATTTTATTTTATTTTATTTTATTTTATTTTATTTTATTATTATTATTATTATTTATTATTTTTATTTTATTTTTATTCTATTTCATTATTTTTATTATATATTTATATATTTATATTACAATATTTTGTTAATTATATTTACTTTCATTTATTTTTATTTCTATTTACACATTAATTTAAAAAAAAATAAATGATCATATATCATAATAACTAAGTGATTAATAAGAAAATGCTCTTGATAGCACTGCATTAGACTATATATAAATTTCTGTGGCATTTACAATTGACAGTAGTCCACCATGGTCTAGAGTAAATTATGGTGGACTATAAATAATGTTTCATAAGTTCACGTTACATAAAGTTCCACTTACATTTAATGATGTGTGAGGCTGCAGAGTGAAAGTACTGTGAAAGTATTGAAAGTGAATTTAAGACTTTATTCCTAATTTTGGGATCATAGCCATAGTTAAGTCTAATCCAGCTATTATTTTTAAAACTTTAATCATTTCTTAGTCACTGTTGGAGAGATTTATATAAGCTTTCTATGTCTGGTCATTTTTATTAAAATCATACATATTCAGATAGATCATAACTATTGTTGTGTAAGTTTCATCACAAATGTATTTGGACTCATAGAGGCCAAGAGCCCGTTGTGATGTGAATGGGAAAATTTGCTTCTTAACTATGCAGATGTCTAGCGGAGTCATCAGGTTTTCAATAGACACATTAAAAATTTTGTTGGGCCAGCTGTATCTAGATTTGCTAATTCCTGTAAATTGAAATCTGCTCTCGAGCTATCCCTTTTTCAGGGAAGAGCCAAACAGTGCCATGACACATACTCAATTCTTTCATCTATGTTCTCATTCTGATATCTTCTTCAAGAGTAGTCTAATTGCGTGCTTATTCAGAGTTGTTTTCTATTTCTACAGCATTAGAAAACAATAAAATAGATCTAAAAAGTGACTATGTACTAACATAGATACTTTAATAACATTTTAAATGGAAACCGTGTCATAACCTACGCTTAAATTATTAAATGTTTCTATTATTATTAATATGAAAATACTCATTTGTTAATATATTCATTTATTAATATAAATATTTTGAAATATTGAAATTATGACAAGAAAGGCATTATGATTTAAAATCCTTTCAAGTTTTTCAATGGCACATTGTGCCTCTTCTAATTTTATTTGTTTTTAAACTTGTATTAATCTTTATCAAAAATCCGTTAATATAATCCAACTAGACCAAACTGTATCTGGTCTGTAAAATCGGCAATTTTGAACTGATTCGTTTGACACAGGGTCACCTAGAATAATGCAACTACTAATTATCCACTTGATAAAAATAAAATATTTTTTATCAACTAAATTAAATTGAATTAATTATTATCCTTATTGAGATTACATTAAATCTAAAAAAACTTAATTAAATTTGTTACGTTCCCGTTTTTTACTCTCACTAAAATATCACTTCTGAGATACGCATATAACCTAAAACCACATAAAATTACATCCCCAAATTATACATAATAAACTAGATAAACAATTATTGATGATTAGTATAAAACTTTTGCAAAGTAGTCAAATTAAAATTTCAATTAAGACGAGAATAAATTTTTCTGCTCAAAGTTTGTTAAAGCATCAAGGGAGGCTGTTAAATATTTCGAACTTTTTTCCTTCACATTTTTATCTTCAAAAGAATTTTTTGTTTATTTCCTTAATGAATTATTCTATGTTAAGGTAGCCGAAAATGATGGATTATATCAAAACTTTTGAGTTCTCTTTACAGAAGTTCGTTAAAACTTTCTAGAGACAAAAATTTCTTTTTATATTGAAATAATATTTATCAATAAAAACCTATAAACATATAAGATGAAATTTATTGAAATTATCAAAGTGTAAAATTTGTTGAGCAAAAATTACTTGACTCGAAAGTTTAAATGTTTTCAATAATAAAAGTTTAAAAATTTCTGGCAAAACTTACTCATAATTTCAAGTTTAAATTGCATAAAAAAACAAAATAAATTAAAAATATAAACTTTGAAATTATTTCATTGAAATGTTTGAGATATTTTGTTTCAAAACTGAACTTATAAAATACTGACTATTTGAGAAAAGTTTACTTATTAAATATCCTCAAATAAAACAATCGAAAGTTTTAAACGTCAAAATTAATTAATATTTTTGAAAATGAAAATAAAAATTTTTTTTGATAACAACTTTTATATAAAAGCAAAATTTTGTTTTTCTTGACTAATTAAATCTTAAAATTTTTTTTCATCCAAAATTCTTGTCAGATTTCAACGGACTTTTAAAGTATTTCCAGTAAAAAAGGAATATTTACTTCTTAAGATTGTGGTCATCATAAAGTAACTTTAAAAGTTTTTTGGACAGCTCTTGGATATTAAAGAATATATTAAAATTCTGATTCCTAATTTGAGTAGATTTACAATTACTTTTAGCGCAATTAATCATATATGATATAGCTGGTGATTTTTAGCTGCATGAGTACTTAAAATAATAATATAAGACAGAAGTATTTTTAGAATGAAATTTTATCATTATAATCAATCATTATAATAATTTCAAGGCATTTATTTTTTAAATATGATTTCCGGCATAGGTCTGCCGCGGGTACGAGCTACACGACTCCATTCTATCAGTCAAATTTTTGACTTTTTTTGCAATAAATGTGACCATATGGCATCAATCGTCAATGGTGACATGAACATTGGTTTCCAATGCTGCAAGAGTTGCTGGTTTGTCGGTTGTCGGGATAAACTAATGACTTAACATAGATCCATATGGCCTTGATTTGGGTCAAGAGGAGGTCACTGGGTCGAGATCTACTCTTCCCCTTTGACATTAAGAGGTCATCAGCGGCTGACATGCTGGCTTTCATTCAAAAGCGAAATGTCTTATCCTGTCTTTGTACCCTGTTTATTTTTATTCTATTCTATTCTATTCTATAGATCTATAAAAAATAATCAAAAGGCGTCAAATCGCTTTAACAAGGAGTTAAATAAAGTTGTCACCAAATTGATTTCGCAATAAATCGTTTGTTAAGCACGCTGTATGGCAAGTTGCACATGGAACTTGGTTCTTGTTGGAACCAAACTTTGTCGATGTTTAACTAATTTTTGAAAACCGTAACGTTCATCATTTACCGTATCGGCAGCTTCTTCCTCATTTCGAAAGAAATTAGGATCAATGATGCCGCCAGTATGTAAACCGCACCAAATGGTCTATTGTTGATGGTTTTGAATCCAGAAGAATAAAATTAGTGCGAAAATGATCAATAACTGCACGAATTGCTTGCCCACTAGGTGGATTATGTTGACCGAAAAATGGACGAAGTGCTCTATGAACTTCGTGAACAAATTCATTTTTTTCAAAGTTAATGTTTACAATTTGGAAATGTTGTTCTAACGATTTATGATGAACTACCAAACCTTACTGGGAACAATTGTCAGCTGTTAAATCATAGTTATCGATATTAAAATAGTTCTTATGCAGTTAAAAAAAATCATAATACTCATTAAAAATAAAATGATAAAATTGAAATATATAAACTGAAAGACCTTAATTGCCAAATATTTAACTAAATTAATTTACTGCTTACAATCACTTTTCCAACACAATAACCTTAGCGTGAAGAACAGAAAGTTGATCTCTAGCCAGATAATCGGACTAACACTACTCTATAGGTGTGCCGCGTATAACAAAGCTGCAAACTCTACTATCCAGCAGCTGCAAGTTGATCAAAGCCAGGCTCTCCGAACACTCTTCAAAGTGACATCTGCACAAAAGACATGTTAAGAGACCTTAGAATAGGCCAGGTCAAAAAATACATAACGGACAGAGCCCTGATGCTGTTCGAGAAAACCGACAGGCTGGCCTATTTAGCTCTATCTATTCTCAGAATAATTACTAACCGCACGGGGCGGTACACAGATCTTAAATAAGTCATCAAATAATCACGAAGCTTTTGAAGAACACATAAATTAGTCAGTAAGAAGGGTGGGACTCTGCTGAAACCCCCAAACTATCAGAGTGCTTAGATGCATTAACTCGGAAAAGGCTCAAGATTAACTATATATTTACAAACTTTTTATTATCCTTTGGCACTATTGAAAAGTAAAATGCAAAAATATAAAAAAAATAAATGTATAGGCTCATGTAGGTTTCGGTAAAGTGGTGTACTATCCTTACTCATATTGATTATTATATTCGATAAACTATTGGGTGAACTATCGGAAACTAAAATTTAAATTTTAAAATTTCAGTGCTGTTCTGATGATATTATTGCACTCATCCTTGTTCTTTAATATTCTTTAATAAATTAAAGATTAATTAATCTTTGGCATCATTTCACAAAACAAAACCTAGTACAATTTGGTAGTAGGTTATTCTCAACCAAATTGTAGGAGACAACAGTAAAAATAAGATGTGATTGTTCAATCTCAAATTAATTTCAATTAGGTTCGGCTCTTACATTAGTTACAAATCAATATTAATATTAGCTTTTATTATAATTTTTAATATAAGGTTAATTTTTAGTTTTAATGGTCAAATTTTATTAATTTTAGTTTCAAATGCAAGTGACTCCTTCTATAAATGGAAAATAATCCAGATGCTTCATCTCGAGCGAATTAGGGGTGTTCCGCAAATTTCTTCTAGCAAAACTTTGTCTTTGCATTTATTGCACTTATCCGTTTTATAATTTTTCATCAAAAATTTTAATTAATTAAATGCAAAATTCAATACTTAAGTAGTTGCGTATTTATTTTTTTTGTTTAATTTGTTTTTCTTTTATTTTATTTTATTTTGAAATATAAATATTTGTGGAGAAGAACTGGAAGTGTTGCGAATATTGATGTTCAAAACTTTTGACTTTTAGTTCTTTACAAATTTTATGGCAACAACTTTCCTCAGGAGAAACTTGTATCGAATAGGAAAATTTCTTTCTAGGGAGAATGAAGAAAAATAAAATTTGGAATAATTGGAAAATATTTGGAATCTGCAGAGAAAAATGTATAGAAACTTTATGTGATTAAATTTAACTACAATTTAAATTTGTTAAGAATTAGTACTTAAATGTTCGACTGAATAGAATTCCAGTGAGAATGTCAACAGTATTTAATTCATAAAAAAATAAAATCTTGAGCTTCTAAAACTTGTCCGCTTTTTAAAAACAATTAGAAACAATCTTGCAAAAATCGCAAGAAAGGTCACGAATTAAATTTGAATTAAACGCAGGGTAAGATTGAGAGCATGTACTTAAAGAATTGCGGTGGATTTACACAGAAATTGTCAGAGCTATAATAATACTGACTTATAGGTCGATAGTCCGAAAAAATGGTGCAAGTCCAAGAACGGTTATTAATCCACACCTTCTGTACGTTACAAAGACTAGAGTGAATATATGTAACAGCAGCGATGTGAATATCCAATAATCTAATAGCATTCTTTGAGGTTCTCGTACAACATACTCGTCGTCTTTATATTCATGGTTATCTCTTGGTGCACGGTAAAGATGCTTTCCTACGCAGAGGACTTAGGCAGCTGTATAAATATTGAAAAGTTGTAGATTCTTTGGGAAAAAAATATTTTATATGTAAATGCTGAAAATAATCGGATTGTTTTGGAGTTGTTATTGCACTCATTAGATTACAAACAATATTGAAGCAATGCAAACATATCCAATATCATCTATGGAGATTTTTGTACAAAATACTTGTATTTATATTTATAAGCAGCTGTATATAATGAGATATGTATATTAATCATGAGAAACTTACAATTTTTTCCGGAAAAATTTCTAAAACATAAATGCCGAAGATAGAAAATCTGACTCTACATAAAAACTTTTAAATTGTTTTTAATAGATAAAATATTTGAAAAGATATTATTTCTAATAAACACAAAACTATTACTGTTACTAGTTGAGAAATATTCTTGTGTTATTAACATAACGCAATATGCAAACATGTATATAAGAGTACATATCTATTACATATGTATATATTACATATTTAAATCTGCATCAATAAGCAATTTTATTATTAAATAGTAATTAGGAATGTCAAATAACAACCAAAATTATTCGTTCCCAGTAACAGTATGGACTTTGTTTTTCTAAATGAAAAATTTATGATATTTGCTACACAAGACTAAATCTTGAAAACTTTTTTCTCCACTTTTATTAATAAAAATTAATTAAATTTTAAGTTTTGTTATTAAATTATTTATTAAAAATAAAAATGAAACTATATTCCATTAAAATATTAAAAAAAAATTAATTATTTGATTTTACTGTAACGTATACGCAGCAAAGTACAGTTTTTAATTAATTTTGTTATCCGTTCAGTTTTAACCGATAAGTAATCGATTTTGTTATCTTAAATATGTTATTTTCTTCTAGAGACCACAGCTGTCTAGAAATACATAAAATATTTGGATATTACGCATAAAAATAACTTTTTGATAATATATTTAGATTTGCGCCTTAAGAACTCGGTTAAAAGATTATCAAAAAGACACGCAGTCGGTGATAACAAAATTATGAGAACTCGGAAAATATATTAATTAAAGCTTGAGATTATTTTTTGTATTATTATTGGAAGATGTCCCGTGATTAGTATATAAATACTGCTTTATTGTCTTTAAAAAACAGTTTATTTAAACTTATTTAAACAGAATGAAGTTCTTCCTCGCCCTCCTCGCAGTTTTGTGCTGTAAGTTGTTTTTAATAAAAAATTAATAATATAAAATTACAAAATATAAAAAAAGTGTTAATATTTATGTAACTAAAATCAAAAATTTAACAAAAAAATATAATAAGTAATAAAAAACAATTGAACGAATAAATAAAAACAAAAATAAAAATAAATATAATACGGTTTAATTTATGTGCTATATTATATTGAAGTGTTAATATATAATACATTTTTTCATGATAATTGACATAAATCAATAAAATATAAAATAAATTAGAAAATATAAATTTTGAAAGAGTTTAATTTCAAAAGAATTTATGCTAAATATATATATAAAGATATAAATATTAATGATAAAAATATAATTTATAAACAATATCAATTATAATAAAAAAGTAAACTAAATAATAACTTTTATATTACATAAATAAAAAGGTAAACGATTAATAAACTTGTGACCTATAGTTATATTAAAAAAATTCAAATAGATAAAATGAATAAAAAAAAATATAAATAAAAATAAAAAAATTAAAGAAAATAAAAACAAAAAAAAAATTAAAGAAAATAAAAATAAAAAAAAAATTAAAGAAAATAAATAAAAAAAATTAAAGAAAATAAATAAAAAAAATTAAAAAAATTAAAGAATATAAAAATAAAAAAAAATAAATAAAATAAAAATAAAAAAAATAAATAAAATAAAAATAAAAAAAATAAATAAAATAAAAATAAAAAAAATTAAACAAAATAAATAAAAAAAATTAAAAAAATTAAAGAAAATCAAAGAAAATAAAAATAAAAAAAAATAAATAAAATAAAAATAAAAAAAATTAAAGAAAATAAAAATAAAAAAAATTAAAGAAAATAAAAATAAAAAAATTAAAGAAAATAAAAATAAAATGAAACAAAAATAAAAAGATGAAAATAAAAATAAAAAATAAAGAAAATAAAAATAAAAAAAATTTTAAAAAAATAATACAATTAAAGAATATTAAAATTAAAATAACAAAAATAAATGAAAACAATAAAAAAAAATAATAAAATAATGAACAGAAATAATTTATTCAATGTGGTATGAAGGAAAAGTACAATAAACGTAACAGTTAAAATTTAATATAAATAATGAATGTATTTATAAAAGTATATGAATATTTGAAACATTAACATATATTAATACATTTTAAATATGAAGTAAAAAAATAATATTACAAATATAAATAAATAGTACTTAGTAGTGCTGATAATGTCATATAAAAATTTTATTAAAAAAATATATTAATTTTATATTTATTTTGTATATATAAATTAAGTTAATTTTTAAATTAATGTGTGTTTAAAAGTTCAAGAACTAACTAATTTTTTAACTAATTATAATTTTTTAATTAATTATAATTTTTTTGTAAGGTGCCAATGGCATTTTTGGTATCACCATCATCAGTAAGTCTGAATGGGGTGGACGTGCTGCTACTTCAAAATCCTATCTTGCCACTGGTTTAAGCTATGTAGTCATCCACCACTCAGCTGGCGCTTACTGCAGCACCATGGATACCTGCAAACAACAAATGCGTAACATGCAATCATACCACATGGATTCCTTAGGTTGGGCCGATATTGGTTACAACTACGGTATTGGTGCTGATGGTAACATTTATGAGGGCCGCGGTGCTGGTGTTATGGGTGCACACGCTACCAACTGGAACAGCAAATCTTATGGCATTATGTTCATTGGTGACTATAATAACTATAAACCTACCGCCACTCAAATCGCCAAGGCTAAGGAATTGATTGCTTATTTGGTCAGCAAAGGCTATGTATCATCTAGCTACACTGTTTATGGACATCGTCAAGTTGGTTCCACCGAATGTCCCGGTAACAACTTGTACAATGAAATCAAGACCTGGGCTAACTGGAAGGCATAAGTTTTAAATAAAAATATTATAAAGAGCATAATTAAAATATATTAATAATTCCTTGTATCACAAAAAATCTATTTAAAAATTTAATTTTTATAATACTCGAAGTATAGAGTCAAATTTTGTTGGTTTTATTTTTTGGATCTTGTTCTATTTATGTTTAAATTTTGTTTGGTAAAAATTTTATTTTACCGCTTCTGCACATTCAATGAGAGAAATTTTCTTCAATTCACTTATGTTAAGTTTTATATGAAGCTGTATTTATGCGATATTTTTGGTATAACACTTATCTGCTTGTGGTAATACTTTTCCTGAGCTACCATAATCACACAACGTTTTAGTTTGATTCCTGCTGTTTATTCGGTTTTTACATTCAATTTGTGTTGCTGTACTCGTAAAACAGGCGGCATATTCATTTCTTCACATAGCAGGGAAGAAAAATTTTTTGTGGTTCTTACTAAAGACATGAAATAGAAAAGGAAATTATATTTGACATTGAAAAACACAAAATATGGAATTTTGAATGTTTTGTTTTAAATATTTTATATGAAATTATATTTGCCTTAAATATGGGAACTTATATAAAGTTAGAACTAGATTTTAATATACAACATAAATCGTGATAAATTCCATAAAACAACAAATTATAATAGTTCTTATAACAGGTCAGTTGTTTCTGATTAAACTGATATCGATTTTTTATTAACTGTCTACGGCGGATATGCCATATCTTCCAATCCAAAATTATTTAGATCCATGATTTATACAGTATAACCACATATGAACAAGCTAAAGAAAGATGCAAAAAAAAAACGAACACAAAATACATCAAAAAGGCTCTTGTCTGTTTAGACGATTACAGTCTAAACTTAAGTTTTAACACTGGTTTAAGTTTGTCTTAGTCATGTTAACTGTTGATGATTGAAGATGGTGACTGAAACATTATATATGGTAAGTGAGTGTTTAAAGTTTCGATTGTTCCTTAGAATCTTACAGACCTAGAAGCTTTTATATCCACAGCAATGCGAGCTATGCTTTTTATGTAGAAAATGAAATAAAAAT
>NC_051847.1:130025334-130047237 GCF_002237135.1 Teleopsis dalmanni
TATAAACAAATAAATCTCTAATAAATAAGGTATTGCAATGTAGTCAAAAAATACACAACTTGTACTTTCAAAGTGATATTAATTTAATAAAAAATTATTTGTATACTGTGAAAAAACGACTTGAATTATATGAATTATACATATGTTTAATTTTATTTGAATAGTACCTCTTATACTATTAACTATCAGATCATATATAAATTGCACTAGGGACCCAAGGCTAGAAACTTTGCATAACCATATGCCACGAAATATGAAATTTGTACACAAAAAATATTACAATAATACAACCTCTGGGGATTAAAGTTATATTGTAGCAGTAGTTCCTTGTTACTTAAGAAATTAAGTTATCCCTTACGTGCGGCAAAAAAAATTGTATTTCTCTAATTTCACTTCTCTCAAAATTTTTGTAAACTGTATATATAATTCATCGTGTGTTTAACTTATATTTAATGATAGTGATAAGCATTTAAAGTTGTACATAATAATCAGTTTTCCTACCAATAAGCTTTTTATCCTAACTATGAGTAATTAGACACAATTAGGTCCAACTATGACTAACAAAGGAAAGCCTAAATCACTAATTATAAGAATTTTATTTAATAGAACACCAGCAACACCTGTTAGATAGCGTGACTTATGGAATTAATTCATGTGCAATGTAACACTCAAAATAATTAAGAAAGTCAAACTGGGGGAGTCAATGTAGGGCTAAAAAGTACCCGTACATAAAAAAAACTGGCTATGAGTAATTCATATATTAAA
Organism: Teleopsis dalmanni; assembly: GCF_002237135.1. Taxonomy (NCBI): domain Eukaryota; kingdom Metazoa; phylum Arthropoda; class Insecta; order Diptera; family Diopsidae; genus Teleopsis; species Teleopsis dalmanni. The sequence goes on from NC_051847.1 coordinate 130,026,100, forward strand.
GTCCCGCATATACCACCTACAAGAATAATTATAAATTATAGCACTGCATTTATAATTCATATTAAACTAATTGCATGACTGACTTCTGAGAATGTTAATCTTGTTATATAGATTTACTAGTAATTTCAAAGTTTAACTTTAAAAAAAAAACTGATTTTAAACATTTTATTATACTAAAATCACATAAATTATCTTTATCAGCACACAGGTCGTAATATTTATTCGAAAAGCTACTTTATATTTTTATACTAGAGAAAATATTTCTTCGATATTTATCAAGGCATACAAAATAAACAAAATATTGAAAATTTAGCAAATGCGTAAATATTTACTTCGCTGATACAAATACTAAATAAGTAAGTTAAATTCCATTTAAAAATAATCAAACAAAAGTTGGCTACAGAAAGGCTAGCTATTTATCAGAAAACCCCCTCGAGTGATAAATGTATAACATCAATAATTGGTTGTTTCCAGACACGCGAGGTGCTTTACCGGCAGTTCTGCATTAAATGGTGGCGCTATAATGAAGCAGTTATTAAGTTATTAGGTCGGAATATATTTTACCGTGACTGCACATTCGAAGCCAAGGAAATATGTAATATAGATATAAAGCAGTCAAATTTTTTTGAGGAAGAGCTTATGATATCATAGGAACTGATAAAAGTAATATGATGATTTGTAACTGCAACAAAACTGGAACTATTGTAGTAATAATTCCTATTCAGATAATAGATTCAATAAGCATTTCTTTTAAATTCCTCGAGATTTATTTTCATAGTAGAAAAAATTTCTATTATTTTAAAAACTATATATAATGTTATATATATAATGTAATCTCATAATTTATATCAAATGCCGTCGAATACCTCTAATTAATACTATTCAATAAGTTTAAGATTTCTATAGACAACATTTATAAACAATAAATGAATAAATACGAAGTCAAGTATAACTACGAAATGATTCACAACAAACACTAATGGTTTTAAAATAATTCTAGGTTTTAAATTAATAAATTAAGTTAATTACATATTGGTTAAAATTATTATAAACGTAAATTTTTCTGAAGTGCCGACAATAACACATCATTGAATCGCATCAGTCCATACCATTACCCGGCCGAATAAAAACTGAGCGTTATTAGGTGTGATAAGCCAAGTCCTGTAACCTCTACTATTATAAGGCCTAAGTCGCCTTAAGTGGAATTAAAAAGATATTAAATAATTACCAAGATATCGTATTTACAATAACTTTCCTCACAAAAAATCATATTCGAAAAGAAAAAAGCACATATCACATTTTACAAATGTCTGGGGAAAACTATTGTGTTTTTATTTCTGGCTCTTAAGATTTCTAAATTTATCTTCATTTATAGTATGTTTCCACTGGTTACTTAGTAAGTATAACTTAGTAAGTTATACTTACTAAGAAAATTTCGTTAACCATAGAAACAGCCTCCGTGCTTTTTAACTCAAATGCAACCCTTAAAAATAAATTTCCCACAAGTGGGAAATTACCAATATTTAAAATATTTGTCATATGTTTTATATGTAAAATGTAAATAAAACAACTACTGAACTGCAAACAAACGCACTAAGAAAGCGCTTATATAATATATAAAATATATATATATAAATGATTTATAATATCAATTATATATTTATTTTTGTGTAATATATTATTAAGTGAAGTTTATTTAAACAAACAGAAAGTCTCTTAGAACTTTCAGAGGACTTTTTGACACGTAAAAAGTTTTTCATATGCAATGCGAAACTTATTTTAAAACTACTTAAGTTATTTACTAAGTACGCAGTGGAAACATGGTACAAATTTTTAAAATGCGATAGTTTCCGAATTTTGTTACAAATATTTCTAATATACAATAACTTTGCTAGTCGCTTTAACATATTTAAAATATACCACAAATTATATATAAAATGAAAACCTATAGTTCTTTATATCGTTTTTGAGTCGATTTTCCTCACAAAATTATTATCACCCTAAAATGATCTTATGGTACAATACACAACTCAATTAATTACACGAAAATTGTTTTTCCGAAATCCAATAAGAAAGGTTGGACATCTCTGCTTTTACCTGCTTAATGCGGGTGAAAAGTGAATTAAGGAGATATGGCGTGAATGACTGTGAAACAATTTGAGAAGCTGCGATGAGATTTGAAAAAATGTTTTTGGTACGCCAACGCTAAAACGCTAATAATGAGAAAAATATTTTTATAGAAATTACACAAAAATATCTCCCTGCGAGAGTCAATACCTCTTTTATTTTTTAGTTTGAAGAAATTACATTATTGTATTTATATTTTATATTTAATAGACTTTATCAAGCAATTAAATTGTTTTTTTTTTTGATTTTTTTTTTTAGAAATATACAAATATTTACGGATAGTTTTCTATCCGTAAGTATTTGTATATTTAGATATAAATTTAATATTTTTTGAGCAGTCATCAAATCAAATAAAATAAGTATTCTATAATTTTAAAGCTTATTTGATAGCTGCAGCAATAAAAGATATAAGTACGGAAAGGAACACAATTCCATACAATAACCAACAATTTCTCAAATGCATTTTAAGTATATTAAAAAAATTCAAAAAATAAATTTAATTTATATTATTCACTTTAAGTACTTTTATCAAGGTTATCAATCAGTTGAATCATTTTGGGGTGTAATAGATAAAAATAATGTAACTGGGGAATCACACTGCTTTTGAATAATTACTGTTCAATAGACAATAATAGAAGAGTGCACATGTTCAAACATTTTATACATTTTTATATAAATAATATATAACAGTCATATATATAAAAATATGCAAATATATTTTTTTAAATCACTCAAATATTATTGGGCTTAAGAAGTTCTTATAACTGGTGATAAGGTACCATAGAAATCCGCTGAATAAAAAGAAAAGGAATTGTATTGAAACATTGTTGACAAGAAAGAAAAATGCAATCAAATTTGTATATTTAATTTTTTATTATCAAAACAATTTGATAAGCGATTGTATTTGTTTCGCAGCATAAGCATTGCTGGTTGGTGATATAAAATATATACGAGTATAACGATTGATAAAGTATTGATTAGTTAAATTTGAAACCAAAACAAAAAAAAAACAAAGTCTTTATATTTTAGTATAAAATTCTTGTTTTACTTCATGAAGCGATAAAAAAATGTATATTTTATAGAAAAACAAAAAGAAATTCTTTGGACTTTCAGAACAAAACATACACGTCAGGTAGAAACGCACAAATTGTAGGAGAAAAAGTTTAGTCAACGAAACGTCGTCGTCGTTTACGAAAAAAACTGAAGCGGAGTTTAAAATTTTGAATTAACCAAAAAAAAAAATTCTAATAATAAAATTGTTATAAAACTATTTTCACAAAAAGGATGACAGCAATTATAAAGGACATTGTAAAAGTTGAAGAACACATAAACAGATGGGGTAAGTGACTATTCAACAAACTTTATACTATGAAAGTGAATGACACTGAAAAAAATCACACAAAAATCTACCAAAAACTAAACAAAAACTTTTTCGTGTAATTATAATAATTTTCTATAATTTCCCTCCTATTGTGTTGCAAATATACAAAAAAAAATCCCCCCAAATTTTAACTATAAATGAACAATGCTGCCAACTATTTGCGGAAGTATTTAAGTTTTTGAAAATTGGCATAGCAAACATTAACCCAAAAGTTATAGTAAATAAAAATCAGAACTTGAAAAAATACTTCAAACAAAATTTAACCACAGCCACAACAAGCAGCAACATTTTCTGTACAAAAGAATTTCAACTATTTTCTTTAACTTTGTAGATCCCCGAATTTAATACATTATACTAAGTGCTTAAAAAGAAATCACAAAAAAAAAAAGAAAAAAGAAAAATGAAAAATAAAATTATTAAAAATCAAAAGTATCTTAAAGATATCGCCACATCACATGAACCATAAAATTACAAAAAGACTTCAGTAAATGTTGGTTTGTGTATTGCAACAAATGTCTTCCATCAGTTGAAAGTTTATTTCTTAATAAAAAATATTTGTAGAATAAAAACAATAAACAATAAACAATAAATAAATTAGCAATTAAATTTTTCACACAATATTGTAAATATTTTAGTATAAAACAAAATAAATAAAAATCTGCAGAATTGTTGAAAAGATTTATGAGTTGTAATTCCCCGGATTTTATGAATTAATGGAAGAACAACTGAAAACACAGACATATACAAAAAATTAATAATATTATAAAACTTATAATTTAAAGCATTGAGATAAATAAACAAAAGCCATTAAAAATTTAGTTTGTTTTTATGCAAATTAATTATAATAAAATTATTTAAATAATTTAAATAAATATACAATTAATAATAAACATAAGAAAAATTTTTTTTTTAAAAAAATCACCAATAATTTTAATTAGTATTGATTGGTTTACAAAAACATAAAACAATAGGTCAGACTCTTTCAACATTTCCATAAATGCTATCTAACCATCTGGCGCTATCTGGCGCTATTGGAAGCATGATATGCAAAAATGAACATATCATTAAAATTCTTTCGCTGACGTATTTGTTTTAATTAGATACAAATTAATTTTAAATGATATTCGAAAGTTAACAAAATATTTAAGAAGTTACCATAATTTATTTATAAAGTCCACATTTAGTATTTCGACAAAAATTAAGCAAATGATATTAACATCTATTAACAGCAAATGATATTAATATTATCATATCTACTAAAAAAGAAATTAAAATTAATTATTAAAAATTTCTCATGTTGATGAATTTTATGATTTAAATTTAGAATAAAAATAGAATGAAAGTTATTCAGTTATTTAAAAAACAAAAAAATATTAACAATTTTCTAGAAGATAAATAAAATTTAAGGCAATAATTCATATTTTTATGCATAATAGTAAATAATGAAGGTATTAACTATGTTCCAGTTAAATAATTATATATATGATGAATATTGAGAGAAAATAATATTTAGTTCTTATATTTATTTATATTATTTATTTATTTATATTTATTTCTTATATCTAGTTTTCGACTATTTTTAGAATATTTGTAAAAAAGTACAAAGAAAAGGTTGAAACTACGTCTAACATAATATTTCAATCCCATGATAATACTTATTTACATAATGTGACAGGTAGTTATGATATGCGCTTTCCAATTACATTGTTCAACCAATATAGATTTTCTGCCGTTACCCTGAGAACCAGAATCAGTCCTAATTTAAGGTATTAGCAGAAGTTTTTTAAATTAATAGATGCACTTACTTATACTTATTTAATTATATGCACACATATAAATTGTATGCACCGACATTTGATTTAATATGTAAATTATAAATATATTTAAATACCTTATTAAATATATATGCGTAGGTAGGTTAGGTAGATTATACCGGCGATCACAAGGTATCCATTTAGGCCTATAAGCCCATTATGTTACCGTATAATTAAGAGTTAGAACCACTTAGAACCTTATAAGGCTTATAATGCTATTCAGGGAGTGGTCTTGCGGTTCGTCAAGATCATCAACAAAGAAAAAAATATATATAAATATACAGATATTATCGTAATACACCTTAGTATATATTTTTTTTAATTTAAAGGAATATGTTAGATAAACAATTCTAAAATAAATAAAAAAACGAACCAATTAAAAATAAATATATTTAAATAAACACACAAAAAAACAAAATAGGAATAAAAATACGAAAATTATTTAAATTTTTAAAGCGATAAATTAAATTTGAATTAACAAATTAAGAAAAGAAATAAATAAATATAAAAAAAAATAAAATATATAAAACAAAATTTAAAAATATAAAAAAATATATAAGAAAAAATATGTAAAAAATAATATAAAAAATTAAAAGAACTAAAATACATAAAATAATTTAAAGACAAAAATACAAAAACAAAACAAAAAAAAATTTATTAAAAAAAAGCAAAAATAAAAAAAATAAAATACATATAAATAACAAAAAAAAATAAAATATACATAAATAAAAAAAAAATAAAATATACATAAATAAAAAAAATAAAATACATATAAATAAAAAAAAAAAAATATACATAAATAAAAAACAATAAATATATATAATAAAAAAAATAAAATATACATAAATAAAAAAAAGTAAAATATACATAAATAATAATAATATATATATATATATATATGTATATATATAAAATAAATAAGAAATATAAAAAGAAATTCAATAAAAACAATGAATGGAAAAACGAAGCACAGGTGCTTAAAATGATATTTCCTGAATTCGTTAAAAGCCACATCCTATATAATGGCACTTCTTCGGTCAAAAACTGGTTAATAACAGATAAACCAAAATTATTATTTTTATGTAACGAATGTCCCATATAAAATGCAATCAAAATACCGATACACTTCGACATTATATCTTTCCTTACACCAAGTCTATTGTATGAACAAAATTACAATACAAAACAAAATAAACTTAAATAATAAATTTATTTAAAGAAAATTATTAAATAGAATATGTGTGTGGATCGGAATATAAATATATTATATTATATATAAATATAATATAATATAAATAGAATATAAATTATTATATCAGCTCTTTTATTTTACAAAGTTAACATGACAATTATTTTTGGAAACTGGAGTTTTCGCATTACTCACCAACCTTCTTTTATGGCCTGAAATAAATAATAATTCAATTTAATAAAGAATGATAATGTCTACATTATCATGAGAGACTTTTAAAATATGCAAAGTTCAACTGTATGAAATGACTCATAGATGAAGTAACAAATGTTAGACATTTCGTAATACTCGTACTGCTTACTCTAATACAATTAGGGGGTTTCAGAAGTGCTCGGTAACTAAGTACAATGATAAATGATAAAATTGTACATATATTTAAAATTACAATATTACCTGGTTACCAAATTAGTGATTTACCGAGGCTTCAGCTTCATAGTTATTTCGGTGTCGGTAAAATAATTTTCCTATTGAGCAAATTTATCCTTCGGACATTATTTTTGACTTGCTCATCATTACTAATCATTATTTGAAAATATTTCTGCTGCCATATCTGTCACTGTAAACTTATTGTAATAAAATGCATTATGACTATAATGACAAAATTTTGAAATTTCTTTAAATAAATGATTAATATTTCAAACCGCAACATAAGCTACATAATCAATCACTTAACTTAGCTTATCAGCGTTACTTAGCAAAACAACGACCTTGCCAAAGACATAACTAGAGTCAAAATCTAAACTTTATCGGACTAAGCAATTAATTGACAAAATTTTATAAGGGTAATAAAAATTTATTTATATACGTGAGAAAACAAAGCACTTCAAAAAGTATTTTTAAAGTGTTTAATATAAATTTCTTAAAAAATGGAGCTTGTCCAAAACAATGGATAATATGCAAAAAAATACTTTATGAATTTATTTACTATATATATAAACAAAATGTGTTCGAATAAATATAAGTAATAAATCCTTTATCCAAACGAAAAAACTCGAAAATAGAAACTGACCCATTTTCAATTTGAACCAAACTGTAGGAAGTCAAAGGAAATTTCATCAAAAAAAAACCTTTAGTTAAATCATAATGTTATATCCATTTACATATGTTAAATACAAACGTCGATTCCGTGAAATATTTTTTGTTTTGTAATCTATTATTCAAATTTCAAAAACTTGAATATTATGATCATTTGAAATTGATATTTGAAAAATATTGAATGCGGCTTTATGCAAATTTCTTTAAATTTATACAAAACAATTGTTTTTATATAGCAGTCATAGCATAGCATAAAAGCAAAAGATAATTCCAATAAATCATGCGGGATGCGATTTTAATATTAGCTAAGATCGAAGGTATCAAAGAAATACAAAATGTACAGAATAATCGCTTTTAAAAAAAAAAGTTTCTTTGGCTTAAGTAGACATAATCGTTCATTTTGCAAACGAACATAATTGAAGCATATGGATACCCACAGTTAGTAGCTCACGATTCTAAAGAAGGTCTCGCCTAAGCTTTTTCTCACATCTACAAACTGGGAGTTTCAGTTGAAAGCCACTGAACATAGACAAAAAGGATACAACTGAATATTTTCTTTACAAAAACGCTTAAACCGGGCAAGATTTAGACATTCCACTAAACGTTCGCCACGTTCACAAACGTAGATCTTCTAAATATAATTTCCTTCATTAATATAGCGCATTGATATCAAAACTAAGATTTTTATGGCCAGCTTTGTGGCAACAAAATAGTGCAAAACTGCACCTAAAAATTTTTGAAAACTTATTTGTTTAATTTTTGAAGTTGTCCATCAGTTTCTTAGTATCATCAAAGCAGTTCCATAAAAAGGAATTTTGTACTTCTTGCATACTGTTGCACCATTTGTATGTATATACATGTTTGTTTATTACTAATTTACAGCACAACTATCTGTGAAAAAAAAATAACAAATTTACATAAACAACAATGTTGTTTTGTGTGCCAGAGCAATTTATATGTATATACATGTTTATTTATTATTGATTTGCAAATATTTGCGAGAATGGTATAGCAACAAGAAAAGATGTTCTCTTTTAATCGAAATATTTTTAATGTATAGCTTGATTTCCTAAGTGATGTTGAGTTTTTTAATTTTTTGTATATTAGTATCTAATTTTTCTTAAAAGTATTTTTTTACAAGGCTACTTCAGAAACTTTTACATAACTCTTAAATGATTCATCTAGTTATTTTGTAAGGAAAACTTCTGCCTTTCTTAAACCTGAAAGCGTATAATTAAATATATGTTCTTTTTTGTAAATTTAAACAGTTTCTTATCTTTAGCTTAAAACCTAGTAAGAAAGTCATATTAGAAAAACTACTTTTGCGGTCTACCAATCAGAATCGATCTCCACAATTTTTTATGTACTTTTTTTTAATAAAATATAAAAACAACAGGAAACAACTTAGAAATAAATACGTCATAGAAGTACAGAAAAATTACTTTTTAGTTGATTTAATTAAATAAGTAAAGATTACAAATAATTAACCCGGCTGAATGAACTTTTCATATATTAGCTGTTTCATTCATTATTTTTTAATACGCACAGAGAAAATACATGCCATTTTAGGAAGATCTGGTGCAGATCGAGAGAATTGAGCTAAATATGAGTTAAAACAATTGCTCCAATTAACTCAAACCCATCATTTCGCTCAAATTAATGCTTATTAGGTGCCGATTACAGCACTTCAGTGACATAAGTAATTCAATTCAATAAAAATTGTCGTATATGAAAATTCAATAAAATAAAATAATAAGTGAATATGAATGAATGAATGTATGATTGTATGTAAATATATATAATTTATATACAATAAAAATTGTAAATATCAACAAGAATTAGTTTTAAGCTCAGTCAACTCAGTGGAACTAAGCAATTTTTAACAAATTATTTGATTTATTCAACGATTTGAGTGTGATTTTTTTTGCCTTTTTTATATAAACAATTTATTAATTTTGTTTTTTTTTTTGTATTCATTTTTACACTTAATTTGTTGTTGTTGTTTACTTAGTAGTACTACAAGTTGTAGTTAATGTTGCTTTTGATTATTTTCTTTTTTGTTTTTTTTTGTTTTTGTATTGTTTGTGGTGTTTTGCACGATCAGTGCGATATTCGGCATTTGTCTATAAACGCAAGTTTCCGACATACGGTAAACACTCGATTCCCGAACTTCTGCCGTGAAAGGTGTTGGTGAAAAATAAAACCGCAAACACGAAAAATTACGTATACGCCTTAGCAGCTTTTATATATAATAATTAGTAATAAATAAATCGTTTAAAAGCGCGGGTTATGTTAATAGCAATACTTTAAAGAAAAATAAATAAAATAAATAAATTTTAAAAAATAAAAAAATTTATTTAATAAATAAATCTATAGATATAAAGAAAATAAAATATTTAATATAAAATAAAGAAATATAAATTAAAATATAAATTAATAAAATAAATTTATAAAAAATTTCAATAAGAGAAAATATGTAAAATATACATACAATAAAATTTATAACAATTCTTGCCAATTAAATTGTAATATAAAAAGTGTCAAAAAAGTTCCTATCGTAAAATTAATAAGTGATATAAATAAAAAAAGACCATAATAAAGCAATTAGTTCCTACAGAAAGAAAAAAATTTATTATATTATAAACTTTTATTCTATTTAATTTTACGTAAACAAAGATTTTTTTTATAAAAACAATAAAATATGACAGCTTTTGGCTTATTTCTCTTATCTATGCTCGGTAAGTTGTTCAAAATTTCCTAAAGCACTTAACATTGAAAACTATTAGACAAGCTGAGGGTCTCTTATCAAATTAAGTCTTCAAATTTTTAATTTGCTTATCAGTATTCGTTATGTTCAGTATACTTAAGCCACTACTTAGAGATAATAACAAAATTTATTGCTTATTACTACATAAACTCATCACAGAAAAACAAAATGATAGAAAATAGGCGATTATTGCAATTCAGTATCAATTAAATTAAAATATTGGAATATAGCAACTAATCTCCTTAACAACTAAATAGACAAACTATATAAATTTTCATAGAAACACTATTTAATTAATAAATCTATTAAATTCAAAGAAATATTTTATTCATAGTTACTTATATTCACTAATCATTTTTGTCGCTTTTAAAGTGTGTGATACTTTTAAAGTGCATTTCACTTATCTACTTGATAATGCATTCAATAATTTCTCCTCCCTTCATTTTCATACAGATACATATATATTTCTGTAACTTATTTAGTTGAACAAATTAATCCATTGCATATGTTTGTGAGAAAAAATTGTTATATATTTATTGCAGAATATTAAAACTGTAATTGCAATTAAAATCCATAATTCGTAGTTTTCGCATTAATGCAATTATTGCTTTCACAAGACCGTGTCACATAATTTAACAAATTCACATCAATAATCATTGCAATTACAGAATTTTAATCATTAATTTTATTTAAAGTTAATTAATTTTTTGGCACATACAAGATATTGTATTTATTTTATAAACAGGAATACTATGCTTGGTCTATTATGACATCATACAACTTATTCAAAGACATATAAATATAAATCGGGGACTATTTATTGTATATAGAAATAAAAGTGTATCACAAAACTATCACATTATAAAGTGGAATTAATGTTAATAGCTGAATGATATAAATGTAAATTTGTATTTTTATTCATGTGTTCGTAAGTGCATATGCACCTATCGCTACTATATTTCTTTTATTTAAAAACCAAACAGGGTTTCTACCGTATTGAGGTCACAATTGAACCCAAGAAAGCCCATTTTTTATTAGGACCAATAATTCATAAAATTCAATTAAAACACGAAAAGTCTAAAAATGTAAAAACATAGTGTACTGCAAACTCTACATTATAATATTACGATAATACAAATGTATTAAGAATTTTATTTTGTAAATAATATACGTATAAATATATCAAACATTTATTTTTTAATATAAATGATATACCTTCTGCTCAAAAAGTACTCGGATTTTGTAAATAAAACACACAAATTTAAATTTTATTCCACATTTATTTTATCTCCTTCAAAATATGCTCCTTCTGAAGCGATACACATATGCCAACACAATCTGCTTAACACAATCTTCCATACACTTTTCGTAGGCCCGTGAAGTTATGGCTTTTAGATCCTCCAGCGAATTCTCTTTTACCGATTCAATCGACTCAAAACTCTTACCACGAAGGGGCAAGTTGAGTTTCAGGAACAGGAAAAAATCACACGGATCCAGATCTGGCGAATTTGGTGCCTGAGCGATGACAGTGGTGCCGTGTTTGGTCAAAAAGTCGCTTACAACAAGAATTTTCCATAGTAAAAGTCGTTAAATGCATTTGAGGTAGTCTCACATTAACAGCTGCTGTAAACAAACTAATTGACGGATGATGCTCAAATTTATACCATATGTCAAGGAAGGGTGTACCAATATAACAAAAAAAAAATTTTTTAAAAAGGTCTATTACTTAAGGAGTAGTTAACAAAGAACAAAATCCGTATACTTTTTGAGCCGTATTTAATATTAATTTTGATATTGAGACGTATTATATTACATTTAGTCCTTTAATGTAAAAAACTAATTCCCTAAAAAATAAATAAAAGTGATGTCTGTAATGTAATTATTTTATTTTCGTCACTGCTTTTGCTCTATTACTTTACTTTTGAATGATATTATTCTCTCGCTTTTAGAAAACTAAGTTAATTATAAGTGTTTTAGATCATTCATATGATTAGAAATATTTTAAAATAAATATTTATAGTAAACAAGTATATTTAAATGATTTACAACATTGTACCATTCTCCTTATTTTATTTAGTTTAAAAAATATGTATGTATTTTTTTTTTATTATTTTTTTTTTTTAAATTATATTTTTCTTAATAAAACAGTTTCACGGTTTAGCTGCCTCTTCAGTATAATTTTTTATACAGTTAGCTTGAACTTTTTATTGTTCACTAGTACATCCGCACGAATGACATGCTAAGAGACCTTAGAATAGATCCGATCATAAAATGCATAAGGGACAGAGCTCTGAAGCTATATGCGAAAACCGACAGGCTGCCCTACTTCGCACTATCTAATCTCAGAGTAATCACTAACCGCATGGGGCGGTATGCAGATCTTAGATCAATCATTCAATAATCACGAAGATTATCAGGAATACTCAAATTAGTCAGTGAGATGGGCGGGATTCTGCAGAATCCCCCCCAGCTATCATAGAGTAAAAGTGCCCAGGTGCACTAACTCGGGAAAGGCTTAACATAACTAGTGTTTTATTTTATTTTTTAATGCATTTAAATGGCAGTTTTTTATATTGAATTTTATTAAAACATAAAAATATTTACTTGAAAATTAGCTTAATCAATTACAAATACAATGTTCAATGTTTGAATTAATTTCTTTAGAAAGTTATATTTACAAGTTTTATAACTTTTTATTTTAATTTAATAATAGTTTCAGTTCCCTGATGATGACTTCAGAAATTATGGTAAAATAGTTCGTTATTTTTGCTAAATTTTTAATCTTAAAAATAATAAAAAATTATTTGGTCATAAAACAATAAATATAAATTTATATTTTGATTATTTCTTTTTTAATTTTTCTCTTTTCGTGTTTAAAACTTCTCTTTTTATTTAACGACCTTTTTCGTTGTATTTTAATTTTTATTTTTTCCGAGTGTCTTTTGTTAATATTTTTCTTGGATTTTATATTATTTAGATCTTTTTCCTCGTTCTCTGTGTGTTAATTTTTGCTACTTATTTTTTAAATTTATTTTGTTTTTATTTATTTTTCTATTTGATTCTTACTTTTTTTATTTTGAAGAACTATTCACTTTATCCAACTATACGGAATTCATACAATTTTCTTGTAACTTTGCTTTCTATCGAATCCTTTTTCCTTCCATCGAGTATTACAATTATTTCTGTGTTTTTTTTTTTATGTTGAAATGTAACTAACAATTAAGTTACACTTTGTAGCAATAAATTATATTTCAATTATTTAATTTTTTTAATTCAGTTCTAACATCAACAAAGTTGATTATTTTATTTGAACTTGAAACTATGTTCAATATCTGATCTTACTATATTAGAAAATAATATCGACTGTTTTTTCTTTTTTGTCATTTATCATTTTCAGTTTTGATTTCATGTTCCTTCTATATTTTTTCTGTTTTTTTTTTGTTTTTCCACTTTCTTTTTTTTAAATTTTTTCTTTAATTTTCCTTTTCTCTTCTTCTTTAATTTTTTTTTTAGTTTTTCTTTTCTTTTTTTTAAACTTTATTTTTCCTGTTATTTTAATTGAATTTTAGAATATCAAACTTATAATTTGAAAGAAATAATAGATGTATTTATGATTATATGTATCTAGCTCGGTAAATATATAACAGTGCAACAGGACCTTATAATAAGTGTTATTGTTATTTTTCACAAATTAATTTTCTTTCTAACATTGGAAATATTAAAACAGTGGCTGCTTACTATCGAGACTTTCAAGCTTAAATGCACTCTTATTTTTTATTCTTAAATTATTATAATATTTTTTACAAGAAAATATTTAATACGTATATTAAATTGAGAACTTGTCTTTTTGGAGCAAAACGAAACAAGACTATATACAAAAACAAATTTGCCAAAACAACAATGTTGTTATATGTGCTTTAGGCATTTGTTTGTACGAACAATATTCTTTTAAATAGAAAGTGTGCAATACAGATGTACACTATTCATTGCAATTAAATGATTAACAATTAAAATTTTATGTTTTTTTTTAGATTTTTAAGTTTACTTAGTAAAGGCCATGTAATGTAGAGTGTCATGAGTTCGTCAAAATTGTCTCTTTTGGGCTTTGACGAAAATGCATGTTATGCATAGTATCACAAAAATTGTAATAATTTGCTTTTAATTCTAATATTTACAAGATTCACTTACAATAGCTTTTACAATGCTTGACTTAATTACATTAAATCATGTACTTGAATTGAGGATATATGATGTTGAGGATTTTTTAAAACTAAACACACTACACATTTTTTGTAGCGCAGAAAAACTTTTAATATTACCACTATCAACACTTATACAAATACAAATTTCGTTAATGAAATTTTCATTTATGCAATAATTATTTTTTAACTTTTCATACGGTTTTAGTGTGAATCCTTCATAATTACATTATTAATTAATTATACCATTAATATCAATAATAAAAATAATCGAATGCTTTCATTGCTCTGTGTGCATTGATAATAAAATCAAGAAGTACAATTATTTTTGATTGGTAGAAGCAAAACTCATACGAACAAATTTTACAGTTCGTTGATTCTTAATAAAAAAGTTCATTAAAATAATTTTCGAAAAATTTCATTTAAAATGATTTGGTATTTTTGAATTTTACAGAAAATTCAGATATTATTTTCGAGAAAGTAATAAATTTAGTTAAAATTAGTTAAAACTTAAAATAATTATTATTTTAATTATTTTAAGAATAAAGCAAAGCAATATATAATTTTATATATAGTTTGCAGTGATTTTTTGTATATCACAACTATTCCGTGATTTTATGTTTAAATTATCATAAAAAAAGTCATTTTTTTTAAATATATTTAAAGATGCTGTATTTCATATCAATAGAAAACTCAACAAATGCATTATGTTGAAAATTTGATTAAAATATATATTTTCGACTCACAAATGGATAGCTCTACAATATATATATAAATAAACATTTATATAAAAACATTTATATATTATATATTTAATTTAAAAAAAAATTTTGAAAGAACATAAATATTTCTTGAGCCACAAAATGGATAACCCTATACTAAATCGAAATTTATCTCTTAAGGACTCAATACTTTTAAGGATATTTAAAGGTGTTTATTCACATTAATAGGAAGACTAAACAATACAAATATTCATCATTGATAGCCTTTGGATTAACACAATGTTATAGTTTCGCTTACTATTTTAAAAGAAAATTAAAGCGTTATGTTTAACTTTAATTAACTTTTTATGTGTCTAATATTAAAAATTAAACACATAGCTAATTTGAATATTAAATAACGCATGTAATGTAATTTAAATTAATGTATGTAATAAAGAAGTCATTAGAAAGCCAAATAAATGTAGTGAATATCTTATAAAAATTTAATTGAAAATCGTATCACTTCTGCGCTTAGATGGAAATGTGTAGAATCTATACAAAAACACGGTGTTCACACACAAATCTACACTAATTAATATTTCAATAATTACGGTAATTAATTCTGGAAGCTCACACTTCGCTCTCGTATTTCTAATTACCCGCACCCAGCAAAAGCTCATTATTTATTACTTGTTTTTTTAATAAAGTAAATAGAAATGTATGTAGAAGTTTTATTAATTAATGTTTAAATAAATTGTTGAAATTATAATAACATTAAAATATTAGTTACAATTTGAAGTGCGTGCGAAGTGTGAGCGTTGAGTTTTGAATAAAATGCTGTGAGCTGTGACCTATAAGCTATCAGCTATCAGCTCTACGGTCTACGCTATACGCTCTAAGCTAAATAAATTATTTCATTTGCTGGCTTGCTACACTGTTGTATTTGCCGTTTTTGTTGTTGTGCTATTATGCGTATAATGCATGTTCGGTGTATGCGTAATCGTGTGAGTGAATTGCCACTGTAGATTTGTAATAACATCGTATGTATTGTTTTTGTTGTTTTTGTTGCTGGTGCTCGTACTGTATAATTATTATTTGCACGTAATTAATATTTCATGACAAAATTGCCGAAAGCAATTTGGTTTGTAAGTGTAATTTTCGTGGGTGGTGGGGAGATGGGGAGGGGAGAAACCAGTAAGCAGCATAACACTAAGTTGTGTTATTAACGATCAAAGGATGTTAATAGGCCGCACAATGTGTGCTGTTTGTTAATTTCTAGTTATGCACTGAAAATCATTAGGCAAAGCGTGTACTTTATAGGTGCGATATTGTAGTACGATATGCACACTTACTCGCTTGTTTAGGCGCCTAAATCGTTGGATTGCTTGATTTGTAACATTTAACAGGCGCACATAATAATTTCCTCTAAAATAACTTCATCGTTTAGTACATATAGAATTTGCCTACGAGCAATTATTATTGGTAAAGTTTACTGACTTTGAAAACGAACAATCACACAAATCCAAGGTAATTTTAGACTAATACGATTCGTGGAGCATGCAATCTCAATATTAAACTAAAATAAAATAAAGTAAAGTGTGCTGACATGATAAACATTAATTAAACAAGGTTCTAATATTAATGAAAGTATTTAAAATAAGTTGTTGAAAAACAAATTAAAATGAAAAAAAAAAATTTTTAGTGAATTAGTAGTACGACATAATCATCATAAAATGTTGATGTGATATCATAATATCATAACATCATAAAAAATTAAAGATAAAGTTAAAGAAGACTTTGATTTCATTTACAGAAATGGGAAAAATGTTGGTATTACATATAGAATATGCTAAATATGTACATTAACCAATATATATTTTTTGGTCTACAAAATTATAACCGAGCCATTAACAGCTTTGAACTAACAAGTTTTCAAAAATTATCTCAAAATATTTAAAGGTTCTATATTTCATATTTAAAGGAAACTCAACAAATGCATTATATTGTAATTTGATTAAAATATATATTTTCGAGTCACAAATGGATAGTTCTACACTTTATATTACATATAAATAAAAAAATATTATCAAAAAACAAATTATAAAAATAATTAAAATATAAAAAATACATGTATAAAAACATAAATCAAAACAATTATAAAAACCTTAATAAAAACATATATAAAAAAATGTATATAATGTATATTTAATTTAAAAAATATTTTGAAAGAAAATAAATATTTGTTGAACCACATAATAGATAACCCTATGCTATATCGAAATTTGTCTCATAAGGACACATTACATTTGTGTTAATAGAAAGACCAAACAAGTGAAATAGTAGTACAACATCATCATTATATCATAACATCATAAAATGTTAATGGTAAAGTTAAAGAATATTGTGAATATGAAATTATCAAAATATTGGTACTACAGTACGTATGAGTAATCTAACCACAAAGTTTCTTCATAAAATGTTTTTGTTATGTTGTATTAAAATTCAAAATAAAGGAAAATAAAGTGAACATTTTTTTCAATTTTGGTAATTGTTACAAAATTACTGCGTAGAAGTATTCGTACATATTCCTGGATTTATAAGGGAAGCATAATAGCTTACATATTTCACTGAAACTTAGCTCCGATTTTACTAATACTCTTCTTTAATATTATTTAATCACACAGTGGAAATCAAATATCTGTAACTAACACAAATAATGATAAACTTCAATATTTCTCATCAAACTAAATTATAGGGTCATATTATACAGACACTCGTATAACAAATGATCATTTTACGCTCTTTTTGGTCATAAACAAAAGACATGTTATGCAGAGTATGATATCAAAATCAACAACTACTATTTTTCCTACTATTTCGAAACGTTTTTTGTGCCTAAATTTAAAAGATATTTATTTTGGTTTGAATATATCTACATATCTATGTAGGAAAAATTTATTATTATCTATACAAAAATACAAATATTTAGTTCTAATACGTGCAAACTCTGAAGTTTGTTATTGAACAACACTATTTTGATCATCGTGACAAAGCCAGTCACGGTGACCAAATCGAATTCGAAACTTCTCTCTTTCTTACGATCTCACTGTTTTAAATTACATTGAAAATAACAACAATTTCAAATTTGACGTGACCATGACTGTCTATATAACATGATCCTGAAACTGAGAACAGTATATATTTTTATTATTAAACAATATTAAATATAATACTAAAAATTATTGTTAAGAATTGTTTAGTTACATAATTATTTTATTTTTTGTTTTTATTTTTTTTTTTTATTTATTTATATATTATTTTAAAACCTTTCATGATTGTAACTCTTATTTTGTCGTTTTAGTTATTGTTAATTTAAATCTAAAGAAAATATTGTATTATAATAAGTCAATTGTTCTATTATAATCATGCCATAATTACGAATATATTATTGCTATACTTCTAAATTTATATTATTATTATAACTTATATATTATTATAACTATTATGTAAACACACACAGTCTTATCTTTTTTATTACATATTTATTTTTTTAGTAACTAAAATAGTCCTATTGCTACATATAAAATAATATATAATAGTAATATAATTAATATCAAATATAATAATATATACCAAAATAATGTTGTATAAAAAGTATGTTAATTGGACATATAAAGTTATAATTTTTACCTAATCTGTAATGCTTAAACAATTTTAATTAATATTTTTCAATTATTTACCAAGCAGTTATAAAACTGCACTTATTAATTAATTCAGTGTAACTTTTTAACACTTAAATCTTATCAATAAATTTTTTGAATTAAATTAAATAAATAAAATTATTAATGGCTTATGTGAGTAATATATTTTCTACTAGACAAGCTATCATTTTCATTTTTAATTATTAAAATACAATGATTTTTTTAATAAATGAATAAATAAATTCAATTTTATAAGCAATTATTCATTATATAATTACATACTTAATTAAACCAAACAAGCAATATTTTCAACATTAAGACTTATTTATCTAAGACTTATTTATTTAATTTAGAAGAACTAAGGAACTATCAGTTACTATTGAGCTGAATGAACTTACATTACTCAAGAATTGCATCTTATCAACATATAATGTACTTAGTAGATAATTACAGTATTACACGTTTATGAATAGCATTTACTGATACACTATGACATTCCATTCAATTTCAAATGAATAAGTCACGTTCAGCTACAGATAATTAATTTTTATTTTCATTATTAGATATCACTGTTGCTAACAGTACTTAATTATATTTATTAAACACAAGTGCTATTGTAATTAAATGAAATTTTTGTGGCATATTTTTTTTTTGCTAAAATACTTAAAAGCACTTTATTATTGAGAGCTTTTAATAATTAAAAAATACTCGGGGTTTTTTACTGTTATATTGCACACTTGGATTTTTTTTATTTTTAAAATCAAAATAAATAAAAATTTGAATATTTTTTTTAAATATACATATTTACGTTACATTATTTTCATTGCACAAGAAGAATAAATCAAGAATGTTATTAGAATTAAATTCGATTCAAATTTTCAAAGTATAGTTTAATAAGTGGCTCCCATTTTATTATTACACATAGTTTATGCTACAATCCAATCTTTAATGTACTTAAAGATAATGATGCAACCTTATTTTAAATTAAGATGTCATTTTTTTTATATAACCAAGATACATAACGTTAATTCTCCAAGATAGGTGAATCATAATTAGGTTAGGTTATAATGACAATCTTAAGGGTCCACTTAGGCCTATTGAGCCATTGTGTTACTGTATAAAATTCTTAAAGGTCTAAAAACCACTTTGCATCTCTGGCAAACCTTGAGATAATTTTTAGAGGGAAGTTTTGAAACAATCAATCAGTGCCGCGTATGAGTAGTACCAAAGCAAATGTTAGGCACGTTCATCGCCCTCTCCATAACTGCAGTAGGAATGATTAAGAGAAAGATTTAATTTTCTAACATGGTTCTCCAAACGGCTGTCACCTGTCAGCAAGCCTCCACAAGACTGTTATCTTAACAGAATATCTCAATGAGAGTACTGGATTTTTTCTTAAAAGATCGATGCCAACTTGCATAGAGATATAACTAAATATCATTGAATCTTTGGTATGTCAACTATATGTCCAGATTTTTTATGAGCTCAGAGTGATTACCTGAAGCACTTGATTTGGTCACCTCGTCTACATTGCAATTAACTCAAATGTTTGCGAAAACATTCCTATAATTGCGAATTAAATGCAGCAATATTTTTTCTATGTAATTTCGGTTTTCTTTATTGGGTTCTTATATGATATATTCAACTTTGTTAATAATTTCTCGAATATTAGTTACTTTCCTACCCATTTAACTGAACAACTGGGTCTTTGACTGTTGTGTATTTCACTTGTATGCACTTCACTTGTATAATTTATAATTTTTTTTTATTAAATGAAAAAAGGACTTGAAGTTAAAATTAAATTTTTAAACAATATTATTTATAGAAATAAATTCTTAAAATTTTATTTGATATGAAACATTAATTTTGATTTATTGAATATGTATATTTACGCCTACAATTCGCTACAAAGCCTCATTTCACACGTACAACACGTGTACCCACGACTCCTTATATACGTAGGAATATATTGCCCTCGCCTTTGCTAGCTTAAAAGTTAATTAAAAATGTTCTTGCGGTTAATTTAATGCGCCTCGTTGTGAAGGATGAAGTATGTATGTGAAAACATCTGAAAGTATGGATTTACTCTGTAGATGCAACTTTTTCCCTGATTTCAATTTCTTGTTATTGGTGTTTTTATAGTGAGTGTAATTAAAATTTCATT
>NC_051847.1:130047337-130055147 GCF_002237135.1 Teleopsis dalmanni
AATGATGTAGAGTTTATTGTTTTCATATCTAACAATTTATCGAATTGATTTGAAAAATTTAATCTCTTATTTTCATATCTTCTTTTTAAAGTATACCAAGCATCTTCATAATTTGCTGATGAACCGTTTAGAAGATAAGATATTGCTGTACGAGCTTCTCCTTTTACATGTGATCTTAGGTAATCAAGTTTCATTGGTATAGTTAATGTATGATTATTATGGATTACATTTTCAAACAATTCTTCAAAATTTGACCAATTATCTATTTTACCATCAAAATTAGGTATAGATATGGGGGTGGTTGAGCTACTTGATTTTGTATAATGGGTTGATCAACTTGAGTTTTTTCCTTATTATAGAATTTATGTATAAATGTAATGTCGCTGTTAAGATTTTCTAACATATATTCCTTCTGAAGAAGATTTATTTGGTCGTGGTTTAGCTTTTTCAGATTTGACTGTAGTTGATTGTTATAATTATTTATTGCCGCTATAAGGAATTCCGTCCTTTTTGCATCACATAACCCCTTCAGTAATTCCGAAGTGGCATTTTTTAATATTTCTACCACGTGTATTATGGCCTTCCAATTGCTTTCTTCTAATATATTTTCTACTAACCTCTCTTCAGGTTTAGGGGGTTGTTTAGTGTCTATTTGCAATTCATTTTTTAATTTTCTATATTTTTCTTTCATTATATCCGGCCATTTATCATTAAAATATGACATATCCACAATTCCTAATTGCTTTAATTTCCTATCATTTACATTGAAATTAGTCTGAATTTTATCTAATTCTTCTATTAACTCAATTTTGCGTTGTCTGGTATTTATTTCAGAAGCTTTCGTCTCTATTTCATCTACCGTATCTAAGAGATCTTTTTGAGTTTTAACTAACTCAACATGAGTATTTGTTGGTAATGCCATCTTCAAGGTATTAAAAGAATTATTTAAATTATTATTACGTTTTATTTATTTCTTTTTTTTTTTTAATTGATTTCTTTTTGCACAACCAATCTATCTTCCTTATCGGTTTACAAATGTAGTTTTTGATAGAGAATAGCTATCTGTTTCCTTTTCTGGAATGCTTTTCCCGATCTCTTCTTCTTCTTCTTCTTCTTTTGTTGAGGTTTTGGTGAAGGTGGCCTTATCGATCTCTGCCTTCTCCTGTATTTTTCAATAGTAAGACGCTTGGGACCTTGCTTCTTGGTGTCTGTTGGAGTATATTTTGGACAAGAATGGAATACTTCTTCTGGACAGTATTCCTCTTCAGCTTCGAGTGATATTATTAGAATATCCTCTTGGCTCGCCTAAATTAAAAAAATTTTTTATATATATTCCCTTTTTTTTTTTTAAAAAGAAAAATTAGAGGAACAACAATCCTAATTCTCTGGCCACAAATATTCCCTCAATACCTTTTTGATTCTAAAGGCCGTTAGGTTCAGCCAATAATTTCGGCGTTCCTTACGGACTGCCTGATATTTATTTATAAGAACTCAGAGTGTTCTTATGAACTGTTTAATTTTTAGAGGTTGTAAGGCTGTAAAAACAATTTTAGTGTTAGAGTTCGTAAGGCTCTAACAAGATTTTAGTTTTAGAGTTTTTTAGGCTCTAAAATGATTTTAGTATTAGAGTTTGTTAGGCTCTAAAAAAATGTTTAAGTCAAGTGTCTTACTTCTGGTGGGGGATCACTATGACTCATATATAAAAATGTATTTTTTAGAGGTTGTAAGGCTCTAAAAAAAATTTTAGTGTTAGAGTTCGTTAGGCTCTAAAAAATGTTTAAGTCAAGTGTCTTGCCTATGGTGGGGGATCACTATGACTCATATATATTTTTATACAATTTCCTTGGCTTCGAAGGACCAAAAAAATTATTGAATAAAAATAAGTAATCGAAGTTTATCATATGAGTATTCAGTTGATACTGATTTTATTTTAAAAAGTATGCTGTATTTATACAAAAATAATCTTAAAACTAACTTAACTAATTTACAATATTTATTACCTGTTATAGTTTGTTTGAGTGGACTGTATTGCATTACAAAAAAAAGGATACAATAAAATCCCGGCACGTAGGCTTTTTATTATTTTACAAATATATTTTTATTATCGATACGGTGCCGTGTATCATAAAATGTATTTTAAAATGTGTTTAATATTCTACAATGTTACTATTTTAGTTTTGGGTTTTTTATTACCCGTGTTTTTTCCTTCGTATATAATTCTAAGCATTTAAACTATAACAGGCTTGGAATAATAAACTATCAATTTAAGGACATCCTGCCAGCGTGTTTAATATGCACAGTTGTGCATTATTTTAATTTTAATATAATTTTTTATGATTTTAAAGAGAAAACTGGCATTTGTCTTAAAATAACATGTTCATTATTGAACATATTGCCAGCGCCTTTATTAAGGCAGAATGGCTTAATATAAGATGAATATGAAATTGAATATTAGTAATTTGAATAATAAAACATGTTCATTATTGAACACCGACTGTACTCAATCATACATACAACCCTCTGTATCACATTATACGCATGTTTGTGTGTTTGTTCGCTGTAAAATGTTAAAGCAATCAAACGGCATTTCAGTGACGAAATCAAAATTGTGTAGATTAGATTAGATTATGCTGGCAAGCCAAAAAGGTCACGCGTAGACCAATAAGGTCCATTGCGATACCAGATCAGAGTCTTGTTTTAGCGATTGTATGCATCACTTAGGATGCGCGTTTCATCAGCAAAATTTATTAAGATTCCAACAGAAACCTCAGGTATGTACTCCAGTCCTGCAAAACTGAAAGCTCCCAAGTATTTTTGTCGAGTTCTCGAGAGAGCCGGGCAATTACATATCAGATGCTCTAAAGTTTCCTTTGTATCCGGCTCATTGCATTTCCTGCAAGCATCGTTGTGAATTAGGTTTAGTTTTCGGGCATGTGATGCAACCAAACAGTGACCTGTCAACACACCAATTAATGTTCTACAGTTCCTTCGGTTAAACGATATAACATTGTAACGACACGGATTCGTCGTTTTTAATTTGCTGAGGTATCACTCAGTCGCGGTCCGGGTCGTTGCAATAAATTTGTTTTATTGACTAGTTCGAAGCTGGTAAACCAATGAGTGGAAAGTAAAAGACCGTTTGTTTTTATTATTTCAAATTTATTTAAAGTTTTCTTAAATAACTTATTCTAGTCTTGATTCTACTCAGTAAGTTTTATCCAAAGACGTCAGAACATCAAAGGGTTTTTTCCAAATCTACGTAATTAGTTTCTAGCCAAAGACGTCAAAACATCAAAGGCGTTTATAAAATCTATTCAATAATTTTTACCCAAAGACGTCAGAACATCAAAGGGTTTTTTCCAAATCTACGTAATTAGTTTCTAGCCAAAGACGTCAAAACATCAAAGGCGTTATACAATCTACTCACAAGTTTCTACGAATTTATTTAGCCTTAGCGTCGAAACACTATAGGCTTCTAAAAGTGGACTTAGCGCTGGAGTAGTGATCTACTCACTTCGGTGTGCCGGTGCTAAGTGATTTTTCATATAAAATCTCCGCTATTTATATACGACACTTTGCTTTGCTTAATTGAACGCACAACCGCACAAGTATAATTTTCGTGCGTGTGGGTGTTCGCTGTGTTGATCGTGCGTATGGATGTTCGCTGTGTTGATCGTGCGTGTGGATATTCGCTGTGTTGATCGTGCGTGTGGATGTTCGCGGTGTTGATCGTGCGTGTGGATGTTCGCGGTGTTTGTTGTGCGTGTGGATGTTCGCTGTGTTTATCGTATTTAAATAATTTTTATACAGAGAATTTTAGTAAAAATAGTAAATTTATGTAGGGCGGAAATTTGTACAAAATTCCGTCCTTACATTTCCCTCCTTCTTCGGGGGATTTGAACTGGACTACTTCGTTGAATGGTTTCGTGTCCGCTTTCTAGGATTCCTAAAAACTTTGAGGAATTCATCTTGATGTGTACTGGTGTAATCATAATCCTGCTCACGTGGTACATCTGGACTCTGACTCTTCGACTCTGTGATGAGTTTTAAACTTCGCTGACGCGGTACATCTGCACTCAGACTTTTCGACTCTGTGATGAGTTTTAAATTTTTCTGACGCTGTACATCTGGACTCAGACTTTTCGACTCTGTGATGAGTTTTAAACTTCGCTGACGTGGTACATCTGGACTCTGACTTTTCGACTCTGTGATGAGTTTTAAACTTCGCTGACGCGGTACTTCTGGACTCTGACTTTTCGACTCTGTGATGAGTTTTGAATTTCACAGACGTGGTACATCTGGACTCTGACTTTTCGACTCTGTGATGAGTTTTAAACTTCGCTGACGCGGTACTTCTGGACTCTGACTTTTCGACTCTGTGATGAGTTTTAAATTTCGTAGACGTGGTATATCTGGACTCTGACTTTTCGACTCTGTGATGAGTTTTGAATTTCGCAGACGTGGTACATCTGGACTCTGACTTTTCGACTCTGTGATGAGTTTTAAACTTCGCTGACGCGGTACTTCTGAACTCTGACTTTTCGACTCTGTGATGAGTTTTAAATTTCGTAGACGTGGTACATCTGGACTCCGACTTTTCGACTCTGTGATGAGTTTTAAATTTTTCTGACGCTGTACATCTGGACTCTGACTTTTCGACTCTGTGATGAGTTTTGAACTTCGCTGACGCGGTGGTACTAAGCACCTACAAGGTGTCTGCTCTTGTGGATTTTCTTGCTGGGCTTTTAAATAATCTCGAGGTTGTACGCGTTGTGTCGTTATGCTTGACTTTGGTAGTGATGCTGAAGTCACATTTCTAGTTATAAATGCTGTTGCTTGCTTAGTGGTTGATTGGTTCTGAGGCTGATTACTTGGTTTCTGATGAGGAATGGATGACTCAGAGTTTGGACTATGAATAACGTTATCCCGTTCAGGCATATTGGGTATGCTTCTCATTGTATTTTGTAGCACCATTACCTGAGGGGACTCGACTACTATGCGCCCTACGTTCACTTCTCGAACACGTTGACGACTCACTTTATCCTGTTCTGTACTTAGTTCTTCGAAGTCATCGGCAAGTGTTGTTAATTCATTTAGGCTTGTAAACTCTGAACGTTTAATGTACATCCGGTAGTCTGCCTTCATGTTTCGATACACCCGCTCCAATTGCGAATCTGGATCCATGTCAGTGTGTCGCATTAGATTTATGATGTCAAGTGAGTAATCCTTGAAACTTTCTTTTGTCTTTTGTAGTCGTGTTCGTACCTCATTTTCTAAGTTTTCGAAATATCTACATGATATGAAGAATTTTAAAAAATCTTCCTTGAAGCTTGACCAGAGGGGCCAAGGTTTATGGTTGTTGCGGTACCATCTTAATGCTTTATCTTCAAATAATATTGGCATCATCTTGGGAATTAGATTAACATCGATACTGTACATAGCCGCCAGTTCCTCTATGTGATCGATGAAACCTAGTGGATCCTTACCACCGTCATATTTACAGGACCACTTCTGTACCTCTTCAACCATCTGAAGGTAGGAGCGCACTGGAGGATTTATTGAACTTCCATATGTTCCTGGTATTCCTCTTGATCCCACCGACATTGTTCCTTGTTGTGATATTTGTTAATATTTTATCCTCTGGATCTTAAATTTCCATTCGAGCCTTGACCACTGTGATTTGACCAATGAGGTCCCTGGTAATTATTCTTCTTTCCACTTGGAATACTATCGAACACTAGTCCCTGCTCGGGCGCCAATTGTAACGACACGGATTCGTCGTTTTTAATTTGCTGAGGTATCACTCAGTCGCGGTCCGGGTCGTTGCAATAAATTTGTTTTATTGACTAGTTCGAAGCTGGTTTTTATTATTTAAAATTTATTTAAAGTTTTCTTAAATAACTTATTCTAGTCTTGATTCTACTCAGTAAGTTTTATCCAAAGACGTCAGAACATCAAAGGGTTTTTTCCAAATCTACGTAATTAGTTTCTAGCCAAAGACGTCAAAACATCAAAGGCGTTTATAAAGTCTATTCAATAATTTTTACCCAAAGACGTCAGAACATCAAAGGGTTTTTTCCAAATCTACGTAATTAGTTTCTAGCCAAAGACGTCAAAACATCAAAGGCGTTATACAATCTACTCACAAGTTTCTACGAATTTATTTAGCCTTAGCGTCGAAACACTATAGGCTTCTAAAAGTGGACTTAGCGCTGGAGTAGTGATCTACTCACTTCGGTGTGCCGGTGCTAAGTGATTTTTCATATAAAATCTCCGCTATTTATATACGACACTTTGCTATGCTTAATTGAACGCACAACCGCACAAGTATAGTTTTCGTGCGTGTGGGTGTTCGCTGTGTTGATCGTGCGTATGGATGTTCGCGGTGTTGATCGTGCGTGTGGATGTTCGCGGTGTTTGTTGTGCGTATGGATGTTCGCTGTGTTTTTGTTTCAAATATATAAATCGAGTTTTATCCAGATGATAAAATAATAAAAAACAATGAGTTTTATGTAGGGCGGAATTTGTACAAAATTCCGTCCTTACAACATTCTTGGTGTATTTTTCTTCGTATATGTGTCTACACATAATTCTAACTGTTTTACAGGTGGTTAAGTTCCGCCACCTTACCTTTGCTCTCCTTATCATGTGCTCGTCCAGAAGTTTATGTATTTGTTTCAGAGGTCTGAGTACTTCGCTCGTTTGTTCCTCTGAAAGTTTTGCGCCATTTTTAGCAATAGCATCAACTGTCTCATTTCCCTCTATGCCTTTATGACCAGGAATCCAGTACATACAAAGTCTGCGGTTGCAGGCTAGTCTTGCTATAGCTTCCTTGTATTCTAGAACATTTTTGGATGATGACCAGTAAGATTTGATCGCCTTAATGGCTGCTTGGCTATCCACATAGAAATTTATGCAGTAGTTTCTCGTTTCATCCCTACACACAAGCTCCGCCGCTTTCTTAACAGCAAACACTTCTGCTTGGAAGACACTGCAGTAGTTGGGAATTTTAAACGGCATTCTTATACTCAATTCCGCACAATACATGCCAGCTCCTACTCCCACTTCCATCTTTGAACCGTCTGTGAAAACATTTATGGTGTTGCATTTTGGCACCATGCCTTTTTTCCATCCTTCGTTTTCGATCACAGTTTTTATTGTTGCTCCGGTGTACATGATCGGGATCATATAATCCGAATCAAGAGTGACGTTCTGATTTACAACGTTATGCCCGAAAGATCTTCGAGTAAGTTGCCCAGTGATGCGTAGCCGTTGGTCTGTTTTTGCCGCCATAATCTCGGTAAAGATATCAATTGGGGGTAAGTTTAGTTTAGCTTCTAGAGCTGCCGTCGGAGTTGTTCTTATTGCACCGGTGATGCACATCGCCGCGTGTCTTTGGACCTTTTTCAGGTATTTTATATATGTTTTCTTTTTCACAACGGTGATGGTTCGTTAAGAACCTTCCATTCTATCACCTGTACATTATCTTCCGTGAAGAGTGTTATATCTAGAACGTTTTTGGAGGTCGGTCCAACATAGGTCGGTTCCTCTCCTCTATTAGCTACTCTAAGCCTACTTTGTATTATGTAATTAAAAGGAGACTCACCTCTGTCATTAATGTCAGTGCTTCCCCAAAGCGTATGATGTGCGTTGGCGTCAGTACCGATTATCAGACTTTGCTCTCCTTCGCCAGCTAAATCTACCAGCCTTTGGAGTTCTTCTGATGGTATTTCTTCCTCATGTGGCATGTAGCAAGACGCAAGAAGCATGTTTCTGTTGCCGTCGACCGCCACTACCGTTAGATCATCTG
>NC_051847.1:130055247-130067434 GCF_002237135.1 Teleopsis dalmanni
ACTAAAAAATATATGATTAATTAATTCAAATATTCTAGAGCTGGTTTATGATTTCGTTCTAATATAAACACAGCAAGTGAAGTTGTTAATAAAACTTTCACGACAAAGAAAACTTGCAATTCTACTGAATTCTTTAATACTTATATTAAAACCTTTGTTTCTTATCTTTTAAAGCTATTTTTCTAACCGAAATTCATGTCGTTCTTTTTATCAAATTAAATTTTATTTTTATCAAAATAAATTTATTTAAACGCCAACGTGATCCAAAGGAACCGAAATCATTTTCAGGCAAAACTCTGACGCGAATCTGATTCCTGGATTTGGCAATGGATTCAAGTACAGCCAACTATTTTTTGCAAATTTTTCCGTTTTCTTATAAACCCACAAATTTTACTTCTCGAGATATCTAAGTTTACAGTCATAAACTTTATATCGGTTACAAGTACTTGCAATTTTTACAATGAAGCCATATATGTCAAAAACTAACTATATTGACATACAGGATAGTAGAAAAAGTCGTAAATTATAAAAACAACTATCTTCACTAAAACCGGTCGTTACATGGACGTGCCCATGTTGAATAACTCTGCTCTGTTATTCTAAGTAGATAAATATAACGGCAATATTTTTCTTATTAAGTTCCTTAAAATAACGATTACATATTGATAATTCACTTTTAATGTGTATTATGCTATCGGATTAATCGAGTTCACGGATATATAGTTAGCAAAACAGCAGATTAGTATCATTCGTACCAAATATTTACGCTAACTTATAATAGTCTATATATGCCAAATACCAGTAGTTTTCTAATCACTACTTTAATTTTAACAACTTGATGTACTACAAATTTAATATATTGGAGCGTTTGTAGTCAATGACGTCATGTATTGATTTTCTCAAACAAGAAAATGTGTCAATTTCATTTCTTCATGGCAAATTAGCAAGAAAAATTATGCCGTAAAACTAATATCATGACTTAATAAGCGGTTCTAGCAATATATCCGACTTTTTTTAGATTAGCTGTTCTTTTATTTTTTTAAGAACAACTGAACATTTGTCATATGTTAAATTTTTTATTTCTGAGTATAAAGCCTTTCCCCCTGTTTATTTATTCGGCTATGTGTGGAACTGTATGTTTCTATATATCTATGTCAGTTGATTTATTTCTCTGAATGCATCTATCGACATCTATCTACCGACAATTATGCATATTTTTCACCTACCGACAATATATAAGCTGATCAATCCAATTCTTAAGTTAATTGAATCAGTAAACAAATGAAAATGGGAAACTCCAGCAAATAAAATCCAAGAGGAGATGAATTGGTTAACTATATCAAGAATCGAACACATGAAACTTATACTGATAATTACATATTCTAATACACTTTTTATTGTATATTAATAAATAATAAAATATCTACCATACATATTAGTTTGTTTAATTTCAATCGATGGTAATAATCTGCCATTTTGTGGATTACTTTCACATTTTCTGAACTATTCAACTAATTTAATAAAACAAGAGAGTTTATTACTGATAGTTTTTACACCATCATTTAAATTTTCATTGTAAATACAAAGGACTTAATTCAAAAATGATATTGTTCAGATTTCACAATGTTGAGGTGGGAGAATTCAAATGTAAGTAACGTATTAGACAACTAGGTCTACCTTTTAACATTTCAAATTATTTCTAATAACAACTAGTATAGTTAAAATCTGCAGAACTACTCAGACATAAGAATCATATCGTTTTTTAAGTACAAAATTTACTTTTTTATTCTTGTTACTTTGTAGATATTTAAAAGCAGAATTAAGATATCTTAGGCATTTGTCATTATTCCTAAAAGTAACTCAATAATTAATCCTATTTTAAATAAGAAAGTTCAATTACATAAACAATAAAAAGTCATAGCAAGAAATATAATTAACATTTATCTTGCTGATATTATTATTTTATAATAATTTCTAAAGAAATTTGCCAATTACCTCGAAATAATTTCCTTAATCCTTCCAGCAATAAACTTTCGAACTCCAAAAGAAAAGTTTAAAAACATTTGCTATCTTTGTATAAATAATAATACTCTCATCAATTGCAATATATGTATATATATCATATATGTATATTTTCAAATAAATAAATATAAGTTTTGTTTGTAAATATTTTATCATCGTATATTAATTCCTTATTTGTAATTGAAATGTTTTCATTTCTCAAAATTGCTAAACCAAAAACTTCTACTTGCAGAATTGCAAGAAAAGCTTCAACAGATTTTTGCCGAAATAAAGCAATTCTCAGCAAAAATACAAACATTTATACTTTTAAACTTACATAAAACCAGACAAAGATACCCAAATACTTGAAACGATTTTAATATATCTGATAAATATGATACCCATGTTCAATACCAATTCACTTGAGTGTAATGAAAAGCACGTGCTGTACAAGTAGCACTTCTGTGCTACTTTGTATTATGTTACATTGTGGGAATTACAGACACAAACAAGTGTACATATGTTGAAGTCACTAAATGAATTATAGATATGGAATTGTGCACGTACAAAACGATACACATATTAGCAATCTTTTGTTTTGGGAACTTTTTTATATCTATCTACACACAAACTTGAACAAAAATGTTTCTATTGTAAATGATTCTATTTAATGCCAAACCTAAAAGCGTTTAAATCACGTTTAAGTCATAAAAAAGGACACGCTGACTATGGGGAATTTCAAAGTGCGTACGGATGACAGCTTAGCCATTTATGCTCGTTACACCGCCTCGGTATAATCATACTAAGATTCGCAATTATTTCGTCTATAAAAAGTTTTCTTATTCGATTACTTTTTAACTTTTTTACGTTTAGTTTATCATTTTATTTTTGATTTATTTGAACATACATAGATATATCTCTTAAAACATACCTATGAAAGTTGTATACTAAGTTTTTGAAAAAAAGTTGGGTATTGGGTACCATATACCTATGTACAATACATATGTATGTTTTCGATCAGCGATTTATGGCTACATATGACTATGACTATGGTTTTCTGTTATTTTTTTTCTATTCCGCAATCCATCGATCTCTCTGTTCATTTCCTTGACTATCCATGTAACTGATATACGTACCGATCTGTTTCTCTGAAATTTTTACATTCGAATAAATAATAAATAAATATAAGATATTCTTCTTATATTCTTCTTCTACTAACTGTATATAGGACCATGAATAATGATCAATGATGATGATGAATATCAATATATGAAATTCATATTGATAATTATATATATGAATTAGTTTTCATAGCAATAAAAAATTTGAGTATTTAATTTAAGATTCAACTCAATTTTGTATGAATTAAATAATTAATTACTAACTTTGTAATCTGGTTGCACGGTACTGAAAATGAGGAAATTTTGTACAAATACAAATTTTGAGCCATGTGCGAGTTCAAGTAATTTGATAATAAATTGAGGGAAACAATTTAGCAGCGAATGTTGATATTTACCAGAATTTACCCACCTCGAAGGGTAAATTAGATAAAATTAGGTAGGTAAATTAGTTGTTGCCATTTTATAAGATGTTTAATAAATAAATTTGAAAACTTTTAACCAAAAATAATAAATAAGTGCAATAAATAAAGAATAAATATATAAACATTTACATAAGTGCAGTGCAAAAAATCCCTAGGAAATTTCAATTTACTTTACCTTACTCGAACACGCACAGGGCCTCAATTTTATTAATTTATTTATTTATTTGTATCTACTCTTGTCTGAATTGAGATAATTATTTTAAAATAATTTTAGTAAAATCATTTGGTTTTTTTTTACCTTGAAGTTTTGTAGTTCTTTGAAGCAATAATGCTTATTTTACTGTATTGTAAATTTTTCAATTTAAATAAGTACATTAGATTGAATTAGATTATTGTATTTTATTTCAAAAGGTTCATTGAATAACCTTGTGCCCTTTTTGTTTCAGACAAGCTCAAATATTTATTCAACAAAGAATTATTGATGTTTTCGTGGAATTCTTGTTTGTAAAAGAAGATTTCAAAATTAATTTAAATATATATGTGTAGATACCCGGACAGGTGTTAAGGAGTTAAATTTTAACTGTGAATTTAACAGTACTGCAACAGTAAAGATAAAAACATATATATACATAATGTTTAAGGAAAATTTTTTTTAAATAATAATATTTTTTTTAATATTTACCTATTAAGTACTTAAAGCTGCCTTTTAATATAAACTCAAATGACCAAACTTTTATGTTCTTGAAACAAAAAACTTTCTTAATCCCTTTAACTTTCTTAAAGACTATTTCTTTTATCTTGCTCTTACAGTCTTTTATTAAAAAAAACTAAAAAATAGAAAATAGTAACTAAAACCAATTAATTAATAAAAAAGTAGAATTATGTTATTAACAGTAGTACATACAATTTGAAATGTAAAACATCACGACAAAACTATATATTCAAAAGCAAAAGCAAAGACGTCTGGTCCCTATACCATTACTTTCGGAAATTATAACTTGTGAACAAAATTAAGTTTAAATAAATCTCTAGTATTTCACTAAATTACCTTCATTCAAATATTAGATAAACATATGTTCTATGATTGGATAGCTTATTTTATAGCTATCCTATAAAATAATAATACTGTACGTAAGTAAATGAAGACAGGGATGTGACAATCATGATATATTCGTATTAATGAAATTGAAATATACTGTACGCAGGAAATTTAAGACAGGGATGTGACAATATACAGACTGTTCCAGAAACTCTTGAATATGACTATATATATGATACCATCTTATTTCATTACAGCTGACAAAAATAATTGAATCAGTTGCAAATGAAGTTTTTATATCCAATTTAGAAAAAAAACTGATTTAGTTTATATTATCATTTGTAGTTCGGTAGGTCGTGCTTTATGTGCTTTATTAGCACATTTCTTAATGAACTATTGAAATAAAATAACTAGACTACTTTGTGTACAGTACAACATTAAATTGCACAAGATAATGAATGCAGTCTGTTTAAAATTCAATGAGATTAATCTTTTTGTTTAATTATATTAGGCTGTTACCGAATCAACACATCGTCGAAAACGTTCAACAAATGTTTTTAAACACGTTTATAGATAGTCAGAATCGTGTCGAATGATTGTCGTCATTTTAGAATCTGGAGAATCTCCAGAAGTCGTACGAAGACAAATCGCGTACAAAGTGTGGATGGATAAACAAAATTATGCCTTTTTAGATCAAAACTTCACGTACCGTAGTGATTTTGCACCATAGTACATTATTGTGTAACAAAAACCATTTGTTACCTGACCAACGATCAATTGCCGCAACATTTTGTCGTTTTAAAACAACAAATTTTGGCCAACATGCATTCCTAAGACCCTAAATAAATTTTTGCAATCACTGTCTGATAAAATTTAGATTTGATAGTCATTGTAATCAATTTCTTTTAATTTATCTTGCTTTTGTTCTTCAGAAGACGTAATTTGTTCTATTTTTTTTTCCGATAAATTCAATAACACACTCCTATTTTTTGCTTTCGTCTTATAATCAAAACACCAAAACTAAAAGCAAGTAATCCGTCATGCCTGACAAACTTTTTTGTCCTTGTTGATGGAAAATATATTTACAATGCTGACCTCTTGAATCTTTGAGTCGTCGGTCAAAGTTTGTCTCAAATAGAACTTCATTGATCTGTGCGAATCGGTATGCCAATTTCGACTTCAGCAACATACATGAGTCGATTTTGGACTATTTACATTTTTTCCTTATTACATGTAGCATTTGATGACTGTGTTTGATCATTGTTTGCAATATTATCACAACCATAATGGAATAGATCAAATAAAAAAAAAAACAGTATGCTAGTCGTGCAATTTCGTACACATTTTTAAGCATTTCGTTCGATTTCTAATTTAAAATCAAATTAAATATACATTATTTGAGCCAATTTGGTTTTTATATGTTTTACATTTCAATTTACTCAAGTATTTACTTATAAGTATCGAGACAATAAGCGAATTTATGGAAGTATACATTTAGAATCAATCAAACTTTATGAAAATAATGGAGAAAGAAAATTGAAGGTAACATTTATTCTTCCATTTCTATTAGAGCTTTTTCATGAAGCTTTTTAAATCTCAAAATTACTGAGTGGCTGGAAAGAACAGCTCAGCCTGATTGGGATAATACAATTGCTTGCAGACAAGCTTAAGAATCCATGTCGTATTGATCAAAAGCCAGTACTAGCGAGTTACATATGCTGAACAGAAGTGGCATCCGACTTGTCACAGGGTTTCTCACTGGGCATTGCTGAATTAAAAAGCATCTATCGAACCTAAGTATTACTAGAGAAGATAGCTACAGACTTTGTTGAGAAGAAGCGGAAATAGCAGAACACATTCAATGTCACTGTGATACTCTCGTCAGACGACATTATGGCGTTCTTAACTGCTATTCGTCTATGAAATTATACGGGGTAGGTCACAATAATCCTCAAAGGATGCAGTGACGTGGTGACAAGTTCCCAACCCGTTTTTAAACTCTAATCTAAGTCTATGTATTTCTTCGGTAAATGAGTATCAATTAATTTGTAATTACAGCTTTAATCAATGCAAGATCTGTAAAGGGTTTAAATGGACAATAATTTCTTAATTGTAATCCGTCATAAAAAAATAATATTTAAAATAATAAATTGGTTCTGAAAACTTTTTTTTTGTGCAAAAAACAACACAATTTATTTCTAGTAATAATAAATTTTTAATTTTAAACAAAGTTGGAAATGAAGCTCAAACTTCAATGTACTCAAAAATATTTAATTAAAACTTTATAATAAATTTCATTTACCATATTACGAGAACAAAAAAAAATACTATATTTACTCATTTAATCTACATAATATAGTATTAAAAAAAAACTATTATTAAATATTTAAATTGTGTCGAACTCAGCCGCCTTTATTGTCGTAATATGTGATAAGCATACTCGTACAATGAAAAATTTTCTAACTTTTTAACTATTCTAGAGTGCAGTAAAGTGAGCTCACTGTAGGAACTTTTAATAACATAAGGCTGTAACAATTTCAATTTTAGTCAAACTTTTTAAATATTTAATTAAAATGAAAGTACACGCACATCAGACGACAATTTAGTTAACTTACTTACATGGAAAACTGCTTGAACTCTGGCTGTGCAAAGGACAAACGATAATGTAACTTTTATTATAACACCAGGTGACTTAAAACGCGCAACTTATAAGTCCTAAGGATACGTTTCACTTTTGTTTCGTCTATTTGGATTCTTTCACTTTTTCCAAAAAATTCTTTGGAATTTACATAGCTCGTTTTAAATTTTGAAATATTATTAATAATTACATACAAAATTAATAAAAATTAATTACTTTAACGTGCACTAAAGTATTTTTGCAGACTACATTTTTACAACAAAATAGAAAGGATATTTTATATTTACTATTTTGTTACGAAATTTTAATTGTTCACATATTTTATTTTGAGTGCTAAATTTTAAAATTTTTATATTTAAGTAATTTTCACTTAGCTTGTTTTTTAATTAAGTCACATTTTAGTTTCTTTTTAATATATATTAAATTTTTTTTTTAATAATTTTAGAAATTAATTATATATTTATTAATACTTGAAATTGTTTTAAATATTTTATTAATATTTTTTTATTGTTCATATAATTTTTTTTATTTTAATTCTTATTTTATATTCCTTTTTTATTTACAAAATGAACTACTTCAATTTTTTTTTTAGATTTTTAGTTTTTGTTATTATTCTGTAATGTCCTTTTTCCCAGTTAGGCAAGTTACATGTTTGTCTGTTGAATTTACACTGAGTTAAATACGTGCAGCATCTCTGCATTTATAGTAAATTACGAAACTCACCACACACATGCCAGACAGTTTATTTGTATAATAAAAAGGATAATATCAGGTGAAACAAATTTACTTATGAAGCATGAGTAAAAGCTTTACCACTTGCACAGTGGAAAATATTACATATATTTTGAATAAAAAAAAATTATATACAAATTAGGTTATATTATAGATGGATATATATACAGTTTTATAAATAATATCGGGAACCAAAGTTACAAAATGAATTTTAGGAAAAATATCAAGCGTTAACATACAAAACCAAAGTAATAAAATAATTGCGCTTAAAGAATGAATAAGTCCAACTTTAAAAAAGCTCTTCTGCTTGAACTGTTTAAATATATAATAAATACGAAAATCTTCGAAAAATCAGTATTAATTGATAAATTGCACATATTGGTTTATATTTTTCTGATTTGGAAAATCTTTATCTTTTTTGTTTACAAATGAGGTTTTAAAAATACGAAACTTTGAGTGCTAAGTAGCGTATTTTATCAATATTAATTTATAATGAATTATCAATATAATTAATTTGAAAATAAATCAAATCAGTATTACCAATGTTATATTAAGTTTACTAAGATTAACAAGCATTTATTACTGTTTAATAAATTAAACAATTAATTAAATTAATTCTGTTACTGCCATAACATAAACTTAAGACACTATTCTACATTATTACTGTTCCATTTTTTGAAGTCGTAGAAATGGCTTAGCCCTTATGTGTGGCTTAGTAAAATGCAGAAATTGAACAAGTAAAAGTATAATTAATTACATTCATTAATTAATTTTTGAGGATTAATTTTGACCCATTATTTTATGCAACTCTTAATGAGTTGTAACTCTTATTGAATTCTGCAGATTAAAAATTAGTATAGTATGAATTCTGTTTGGCTGTGTGTGTGTATAGTAAAGCTAAAACAATATTTTGATAAGTATTTTTAATATTTTATTTTGTAATCACAAATTTCATATACGTATAAAGTACTCGTATAAATGTAAAATAAAAAATACCAAAAAATAACAAAAGAAAAATATTGTGTATGTATTAGTTTCCTAACATTTTCAATTGCATGAAAGCATGAGTAAAATTTCTACTTGCTAAATGCAGTAAACTGTGCGAAAACTGTTATAACAACTAATTTTCATCCTCAATTTTACCCAAGCGTGGCACTGGCTAATGAAAACAATAAGTAAATATGCAACACATGCCTTAAGTGAAATTTTTTACAAATCTGGCAACACTTTAAAGCCTAGTAAAGCTCTTATGCTCACACTATATAACTCTCATGCTCTGGTAAAAGCTTTTCGGAAAACACTGTGAAATCGTCATTGTGGTGAATTATCCTGGCACGCGGTTTTACTATACGCACAACCCAAATACATCAAACATAGTAAAAATACAAAAACAAAAATGGTACAATTTTTTTTTCTGTTTTATATACTTTTGTGTGTTTTTGTTTTTATTTATTCTTGTCTTTTTTATTATTTTCATTTTGAGGGCAAAGTACCGCTTTATGTTTTGTTTATATTCTTCGCTTTGTAGTACGCTTTTGTTGCTGTTTCACAGATTTGCCACGTTTTTTCCTAATATTTTTTTTTTGCTTGCTCTTTATTTATTTTTCAAATTTATTTTAATTTTATTATCAATTTTTGTCTAAGTCACATGTGTTTCATTATCAGTATTCCTAAGTCCTTTGCAGGTTATGTGCACAAATGCAAAATGTTGCCAAAA
Source organism: Teleopsis dalmanni (assembly GCF_002237135.1). Taxonomy (NCBI): domain Eukaryota; kingdom Metazoa; phylum Arthropoda; class Insecta; order Diptera; family Diopsidae; genus Teleopsis; species Teleopsis dalmanni. The sequence continues at coordinate 130,064,918 of NC_051847.1, forward strand.
AAAGGGTAAGCGAGCGTAGCAAAGACAATGGGTACGAGCCGGGAGGCTTTTGCCACATTTTTAAAGGATAGAATTTTTTTTCCTGCAAAATACTTATTGTGTACATTAAAGATAAGCAAACAAAGCAACATGCAAAATGTGCAAATGTACGTAGTACTAAGCAATGTTGGCTAGGATATGCATAAGCGGTGTGGCTGATAGGTAAAGGTAACGTATTGATATATGAGAGTAGATAGTCATTATGCTATTATGCTATGTTACTTTATATCGTTAATAATATTACTGGTAACTTTACTTTACCTAATCTTATTTATGTTACTTGCTGGCTTGCTTTTGTTGGCAACGCGCCTGCCCTATGTGAACCATAGCGTATACGTAACCCAAATTATGTTTTAAAAGGACAAAGTACATAAATGCTTTATGGAGTATATGTGGAAATAATGTAATTTGTATCATAAGAAATATATGAAAAAGAAATTCCTGAAAGTAGTTCACTTAATTAAAGACTTTTAAAATAGTGGAGGATAATTAGTCAATGTAAAAGCATTGCGAAATACAAACTATTATTGATTTTCTAAGATTATTCCAATTAATTAATACATAAGTTAATATCATTTTAATACAATAATCAACTATAAACTTTTTAACCACAATTCAAAATTTTTAAGGGAAAAATATGAAATAACAAAATAAAACATTGACAAATAAATATGGGTCATACACTGTTATGAAATGTATAAAAAATCTGAATAATGAAATATAAAATAAAAAAAAAATAAATACACAGTAAATTAAAAAAAAAATAATATAAGTTCAAATAAAAAATATATTTTAAATTAAAATAAGTAAAACAAATACATTTTAAACAGAACAAAATAATATTTATGATAAAATATATTAATATAAACAAAATACAAAAAAGAAATATGTATATTTTTCAGCTGATTTCGATCGTATTTGTTTTAACAATAAATTCACAAAATTATTTATATTTAATTTGATATTTAAATATATATATAAATATATATATAAACATATATTCATATAAACATGAATATAAATATAAATATAATTATATAAGCATATAAATATAAATATATAAATTTAAATATATATATTGTTTTCTTTTCACCATAAAAATTAGACAATTTGATTAAATAACGAATTATAATTCGTTAATTAACAAACTATGGATCACTAGTTTGCAAATAAACTGCGTTCAATTTTTAAAAAAAGAAACAAAAAATGTTTATATAGATGTATGCTAAATGTATAGTACCTGTCAGTGCAAGTCTGGTGTTGCAATGATGCAATTTATAACATCTCTAAATCAACCTTAATTACCACTACAGAATAAAATTGATAGACTAAGGTTAACACATAATGAGTGTTTGGTACTATCTATGCAGAGCGAAAAACTAAGGAGGAATTTCACTTTTCAAAAAGGAATTGGACTAGACGCCTTAAAAATAAATAGCAGTAGAGATCTGAGATCAAAACATGTGACCTAGAATATATCTTATACAATGTATGATGTACATTATTATTACTAAATAATAGGCTATGAATGCACTCCGACCTAAAAGATCTATTGTGCGCCTAACTAACACAATTCTAGACTATTTGTAAATCTTGTAATTGCTGTAGGCTCAATTTCTCCTATTTGATTTGGGGTAAGATCCCGCTTTCAAGGTAGTCGAGTCTACGTCTTGTCACCGCTGGGCAGTTGCATAGAATATATTCTGATGTTTCCTTCTTCTCATGACAGAATCGACGCCTACCGCACCATGTGGTAATTAAGTCTAGTGTCCTGTAAGAAGTTCAGTGTATATTTTAATGTCGTTGATAGCATCAACTTTGATGTATTCAGGATCAATGAATCTTTTTGACTGTCGCATGCCTGTTTGGGCTCTCCAGTTTTCAAATAGATGTTGTTTCTACCCTTCACAAAATAAGTTATTTATGAAGCTATTTGTTACCCCGCAGAAAGACTCTGGATCAATAAAAGGAGCACATGCACCCTTTTTTGCTAAGGAGTCTGCTATTTCATTGTCCTCGTGTCCTTCGTGTCCCGATACCCACATATGAGTAACATAGTTCCTCGAGGCTGGGGTATTGAGAAGTTGAAAGCATTCCCAGACCAATTTTGATTGGAATGAAGATTTTGCTAAAGATTTTAGAACTGCTTGGCTATCTGAAAGAATGCATATTTTGGTACCTCGGGTGCCCTTACTTAGGCATTCCCTCGCACATAGCTCTAGGACATGGACCTCTGCCTGAAAAATGGAAGCAGTTTTTCCTATTATGGTGTACATAGATAGCTTTGTAATTGAGCATTGTTCTGAACTTAAGACACTAATAAGTGTTATTTGAGACACTAATAAATAAAAAAACATATATCAATTTAATATATGCACAAAAATAAGTTAGACATATTTAAATTTTAATTACATAAAAACTATGTATCAACTAAAAAACTAAACTTACTTACTTATGGTACTATGTATTATGTAAAAC